>NC_092861.1:46166149-46298332 GCF_032062135.1 Pyxicephalus adspersus
CTCTGTGATTGGCTGAGAAATAGGAAACCCTGATGACAGCTCAAGCATCATCAGGGTTTCCCTTTTCCTCAGCCAATCAGGAAGCAGAGCAATCAGCGGAGCTTTACTATGCTGACAGCTCTGCTCCCCTGATCACTCGTCACAGTTGTGTTCTCAAAGGTGCTTGTGATCCAATCATTTTAGACCTCATCTGATCTGCCTTTTAATCCATTTTCTGGCAGTCAACCGAATAGGCTAGAGCTGCACTGGAAATTTGAGTTGTTCAGATATTCTTCCTAAATTGCTGGTGAGTAAATTGCAAGGAGAAGTAAATGTTTACTAAACAAATAGAACATATTGCTCTTTCTTTATGCAGTGACATTTTGCAGTGTTCATCTGCACATGAATGATGGCTTGTCTGGAAATTCCATTGATTTAGAGACCTAACTGCTACTTCATAGATATAAAAAATATTGCTGGAGAAATATGTAATTTTACTTTATTTACTTATATTGTTAATCTACTTGAATAATCAAAACAATATAATAAAACAATGGGCCTGATTTATTAAAGCTCCCCAAGGCTGGAGATGATATACTTTCTTCAGTGAAGCTGGGTGATCCAGCAAACATGGAGTGTATCTGGTCAAGAATTAAAAACATTTGCTAACAAATAGCAAATACTTTTAGGAAATCCATTCCAGGTTTAATGGATTGCTCAACTGCACTGATAAAATTGTATCTTCTCTAGTCTTGAAGAGCTTTAGTAAATCAGGCCCAATGTATGCAATGCCCAATATATGCATCCAAACAGAAGCATCTTTAAAAATCCGTCTTGAAAGTTTTAGCAACTGGGTGAGTAATACAATGTTTAAAGCACAGTACTATTTTTATAGCTATCAAACAACACTCAAATTAAAAAATGAATCTGTAAATACAAAGTTTATTGTGTAACTATAGCAATGAGCTCTTCTTGGCTTTAATCATTCCACCAATTTTAATTACTCCAAGTTAAGCCAATGTGTGATAGCGTTTGTCATTATACTGTGCAGTATGCTGCTATACAGCATTGCATGTTATGTGAGGTTTGATTAGCTGGCATGTTTAATAAAAATAGCATAAGTTAATCAAATCCCTGACTAATTAATATTTTTATGACTGGTCATATGTTAGATGGTAACTTTGAATCATTTTACTTTGATGTGTTAATTATACAATGATATTATTAGAAATACATGGATTTTGACATTGTGGACATTTGACTGGATAACAGCTTAATTTTTTACAGATTCTCAAAATAGTTTGATTAGTATACTTTATCTACGAATCTCAGCCCTCTTTAATAGCTAAATAGTGAAATCTTGAGCTTAAGCATGGCAGGTATATATATTATAATGTCACCTATTTAAACACTAAAACCTTGTAAACCCATATACAAGAATCTTTTTTAAAAAAAGAATGACATAAATTACACTGGTGAACAATTTTGAACAAATTTTTTGTTGACTTAAATTTTTAAGCCTATTTACACTAAAATAGGTATGTGGACAGTGCAGTTTGTTTTCTTTTATCTCGTCAGTTTTTTTATCTGCCGCTTAGATTAATGCGATTACTGTAGCGTGGATTTGTATAGGCTATTCATTTACATGCAAGACAGTGTGGTCAGAGCTTGTGAGCTGCTCTAGGTAGTGAATAAGCAAAATTTATATTTCTACTTACACACGTATTTCCTTTCTTTCAGATCATGTCTGGCTCTGCTGTTTCTCGTCGTAAGTGCCTAAACAACCCTGATTCATTTTGTTATATCTGTGGCAGTTTCACCATTCCCAGTCAAAGGGCGAGCATCAACACATTTGTAGGGAAAGCCTATTTGGCATATTTCAAAGTTAAACTTGGTGATCAAGATAGGTCAGGATAGATTATCAGGGTAGATGGGATGTATATATGTGGATAACTATTGTTGGAGCATCTGGCGGGATTGTCCTAACACTGAACACTCCGGGAAAAGCTATAAGCGTAAACATTTACCTTAACCGCTTACCCGATTATTTTCAAATGTTTTGCTGTAAAAAAAATGTCATAGAGTAACAATAAATCATGTGTATGGACAAAAAAAAATGTAAATAAACCGTACATCCAAGTTATTTCATTATTTTTTCATTGTATGTGAAATATGTATGTTTTGTGACAAAAATCGAGGGTACCCTGTATCGTAAAAACTGGATGTGATGGCAAAAACCGGGGTCAATTCTAGAAAATCAATGATCACATTATACATATATTTGTTTACAACATATAGCTTTTTTCTTTTTTTCAAACTCATGTTGTTCAACTCTAATACTTTCCTATATAAAAATGCCTACTAAAATGCCTTCTAATTTCTTTATTGCTTTCCCAATATGGTTTTCCAAGTTGACATAGGGCTGTCCACACATATTAAGGAAATATATACATATAAAAAAATCAAAGTTGGATATAAGAAACATAGAGCCTGAATTGATAAACCTCTTAAAGAGAATTCCAGGATTGCAGGATCACCCAGGTTCTCCAAGAATAGTCTATCTTCTCCAGTCCTGCAGATCTTTGATAAATCAGGCTCATAGTATTTTGCTTCAGATTTTGCAATGCCTTAATAAGGATGAATCTAAATGAAAGTTCTGGAGTATTGGAAAAAAATTGTCAGGGGAAACAAACATAGATCTATACATTAGATTAAACTAGAAAGTTGTATGGCAGATGCAATGCAAGATTTGTCCATTTTCCTCTGGTCCATTTCTGTTTCTAATAAATCATTTATCTGTTACATGGATTATATGGATTAAAAATAGTTAAAATTACCATCATATATGCATCAACTGCTGAACAAGCTACATATCTGTATATTATTTCAGATTTACATATGAAGTTGTTATACAAAACTTTATCAATTTTTCACTTCATGAATAAAATAAACTATAGGTTCTTTGGGATGTGATAAACAGTTAACCATCCATGGGAATTTAGATCAAATACTTCATAAAATGTAATTAAAATCAAGATATGCCTCAATGCCTCCCAGCTACAGGACAGGTATTTTATACTTAGTTGACTGAATTCCTAAACAAATTTGACATTTTTGAAGAAAACTTTGGAGCCTTAAATGGAATCACTATTTTTTTTCATGCATCTTTTTATGTAACTACTTTACCTATGGGTTTGACATACTGAACATCAATGTAGATATGGTAATTATGCTCAGAGTTTCTAGAAACAGATAACTATGAAGTATGTAAATATTACAGTAACCTGACTCTAATGAAATAATAATAAGGCCTTAAGGCAATGTTATATTGTATTTGAACTGTATGAAATGCATATATTGTAATATTTTCATAAAACGTATAGCGTAGTAAAATCTGCCAAATGTCATAGAAGTGTTTCTTAGACACTTTTTTTTTTGCTAAAAACCAACCAATTTTTCTACTACATTTTTTAAGTAAATAAATGTAACTCTCAGATTCAATAAATACTATGAAATGGAATGATTTTACAAAGTACAATTTACTAATTGTTCGATTAAATTGTAACTAAACTGTAACTAAGTTTACTGTATAGTAGGTGGATACTACTAGAGTACCTGTAATATAGACACTATAACTATCTTCCCTAGTAATGGACAAACTGGTTCAGGTCACCAGTAAGTTTATGAACATTGCAAAAAAGTTTGTGAACTTTGCCTAATTCAATAGAAGGCAAACTTTTCTTTTTAGATTTTTCATATTTCAAAGTTTAAAGGCCAATAGCCATACTACTATTAAAAAATGTCATGCCCAAAATCAAAGTGGGTGTTTTTATACATCTTCAAAGCAAATATTAAAAAAAAACAAATCCACTGAACCAAATATGCTAAAGTATTACCTTAAAATTTTATATACAATGCTATGCCACCGTGTGATATTTACTGACAGCTTTAGTAACTTCTGGCAAAGCATATTGGACCAGATCCATTACAGGTTTGCTGGATCACCCAGCTTCAGTGATGAAATAGTATGTTCTCCAATCTTGGAGAGCTTTAATAAATTAGACCTAATGCAGCATTGTCTGTCTCATTCCGTACTCTAAGGTACCCCTCTCCCTACAATACTTTAACACACTAACAAATAGCTAATGGGAGCATCAATGTTTTATAACGAGGGGCCTGTCACATACAAGTTCCACTCTTGGCCATTGTAACCCTGCTTACCAGAGTTTAAAGGTTATCATGACAGTGCATAGGAATGGTTGTCCACACAAACACCTTCCCCTCTATCCATCTCTATAGGAAGGAAGCATGTAGACAACAAAAGATAGATGAGAAAGCTGATAACATTGAAATATTGGTACATAGCAAGTTGCAAGGGCAACAACATCTTAACAATATCAACAAGTATTTTCTATACTTGCAGAAAATGTGCTTAGCTTGAAAAGAATATTAAATGGTAACCTATAGAATATCACAGTTAAGTTCTTGGGTTTATACATAGCAACTAGTGTTGGTCGAATAGCTCACTATTCGATTCGTCCCCCCCCAAGACACCAGCTCTTCACATCCCAGAAGTGAATATCAACCGCATAGCATGAAGTCCAGACTAAATGGAGGAGCAGTAATGACCACCAGCTGCAGCTGATACAAGGGGAGTGGTCATTACAAACAACAACACGGAAACAAGTAAAAACAAAGAGACTGTCAGATAACCTCACGTGCAGCTTGTCTCACAGATCTTCTAACCACAGTCAAGGAAGGGACCATGACAGGTATTGGTGTTAAGAGTTGCACTGCATGACACTTGTGGGTTGTTGTGGGGGCTAGGAGAGAGATGTGGATACCTGCTAACTGTCCCGGAGGCAGTGTATTAGCAGCTGGGGGCCTGGCTAGCAAGTGTAAGTATCTTGGCTAAAAGGGATTGGATGCGGTAACATTCTTGGACCTAAAAAGGGGTGAATAAGTTCTGGTATCCTTGAATTTTGTTATTAAGTTGTTGTTGATGTATGTTGATATTTGTTATTTGGTATATTTGTTAATAAAAAGGAGCTCCCATGGCCAATTTATTCCAATAATGAATGTTTTATTTCACATTTTGGTTGTGTTAAGGTTTGAGCAGCTCATGGCTTCCTCTGCTCTACCCTAGTCAAGAATAGGGATGGCAATAAGTGGTATAGTACTGCTCAGTGCTTCTAGCTGTCAAACGTGCAGATACCTGTTCTTTTAGAACCAGCACTATGGTATGAGTGCCTTGCCAACTTCCAGGAGCCCACACAGAATTGCTTGATCCTGCCCCTAAAGTGAACCTTCAGGCTTTGTAAATGTTTTCATGTCTTTCAGTAAATAAAACTAATTTAAATTGCTTTTATTTTAAACATTAGAGAAAACCATCAAGCAGCAAAGAAGAACTAGGACTGCTATGCATGCATGTATGAGATTGTTGCACCTCAAGATTGTTTATAGATATTTATAGTTATATGTGGATAGATATAAATGTATATATAATGTATGTGTAAAGGTGCAGGAATGTTGTGTTTAAACATGAAACCTGTTTTTCCTTGAACTGGCTATTTGGTATTCCTAGGGGGGGGGGGTCTCCAATTCCAGGACTTCACAGAAGTAACAAAAGGTAATAAATACCAATACAAGGTTTGGTTTGCCAAGGAACAATAAGCAAACAGATAAAAAAAAGATGCCAGGAAACAAGATCTATTCTCTATAACAAACAGATCACCAGTAGGGCCTTCAAGGGGCAATAAATCAATCAATCAATCGAGTCAACAGAAGAAAGAAGCATAACTGAATAGATGGGCTGGGGTGATGACCCAGCTGGACCTTTGTGGACCCCTAAACTTAGATTCCAGCTAGAGATTCACAAATCAAATTTAGTTGGGAGGTCCATCAAATTACATTAACCAATCCCAATCTAGTGGGGGGTGTGTCAACCGATGGCCATCATACAGAACACACCCACTAACCATTCCAAGAGTCCCCAATGTTACCTAATGGGACTTAACTATATAAAAGGGGATATGGGATAATAACAGGCAGTTCTAAGGAATCAGGCTCCTGGGGTACCTATCTATATCTTTACAGGTAGCTATAAGACATTCCTGAATGAATTCCTATATTGTCTAATATATGTCTATGTTAATATTGGTATATTGTGTTGCTGTATTGTACTAACCATTAATAGATTACCATAGGGGGTTTACTACTAATAACCTTATTTCCATGTGCTGTATATATTATTGATTGAAGTTCCTATATCTGTATATCAAAAACAATATTGCCGTGTACTTGTGTTGTACTTATGTTTCACCTTGTTTTCTTAATTAAACTGTTTGAGTGACTAACTATCATTTGTGCATGAACCTTCTTTTATTGAATATCTATATGCATTGATAAAGGATATAACATCCATAATTATGCAGATAAATATTCCAAATCAACAAGATGTGTTAGAGCTAATAGTCACACAGTTTGATTGGGAACATGTATATGTATTTTCAAAGTGAATTTTCACCTTGCAAAGGAAATTTTGCCTTAACTATTTTTTTTTTTAGTTGCTTGAAGGTGATTTGGCATTTTTGGCAGTAAAGTGAAATCTACCTAAAATAATTGAAAAATCACTGTATTCTATAGACATCTTTTTACTGTACCATACTGATAGATACATGCTTGTTTCCATGATTAAAATCATTAATCAGTGATCAATACCAATTTCAGGTCTACATGCAGTAATATTCTGTATCCAACATTAATTTGCAGTCTGAAAAAGTGACAACTGACACATAGTAAAATAAAGTGATGGAAATTAAGGATTCAGCTTGTAAAAGTGCTATAAATATTTAAATGTTATTATTGTACAGACAGTATCCTTATGGGAGACTAACAAAAAGACAGCCAGAGGCAATTGTAAGCCGGGAAAGTTTTTATCAAGTGAGGTGTTGTTAGCTCTACACTCCAGATGGCAGTGGGATACAAAACAATTCTACACTTGGGTTTGGATCAAATTATTCCAAGTCAGTAATAATCAGATGAGTGACATATAAATAGCCAAGATGTTCACAATAAAAGGCTTTGAAACATCTTGTTCTTGTGTATTCTACTTATATTTTTGCCAGCTGGAGGTTACCAACAGACTGTTAAAAACATAGAGAGAATTCTACTGTCACAAAGATTTTCTGACATACTGTAATGTATCAGCTCAAGGAGAGAAATACAGAAGCCAGTAGAAATGTAAATTAATCTAGTCTATAATATATTACAGGCTAGTTCATTAGTTCCAGGTTTTTGTACCCTTTACAAAAAGCTGAATAACAGAATATATTGAATTTTTCTTTAATGATTGAATTGACCATTTGATGAAAAAGAATGAACAGAGATAACTTGCAAAACAGTGATGGTATCTAGAAAATGACATTATGGGGTTTTGAAGGTCAGTTTGTTGGTTACCAGCAGCATTATCTCAATATATTTAGAAATCCAAGAGGGATTGACTATTCAGTGAAAATATCAAATAAATTAAAATTGATCCATTTAAAGAAATCTCAAGCAATGAACGTATTATCAAATTTAGATTTATTTTAATCTACATCTCTAGAGTAAAACTATATAGAGGTCAGCTTTGCTGCTGACAGATGATAATTACATCATTTAAAATACAATTTTAGTAAAAGCAGAAGACAGAAATGTATTTATTTATTTTATATCTCAAGTAACTTGTGTTCAGTTACATAAAATGCAAATGTAATGTGACCTACTATTATTCTATACAAAATTCCTATAGTAATTTTGTATAGAATATGACAGTTATGAGATATTGATTAGGATACACTAAAGGAAATCTACAAAATGCAGACTTTGATGGAAATTCCTAAGTAAAAGGTACCATGATCATTAATAAAATCAGCCATTTACAATATTTTGGAAGTCAAATATCTGCAATGGCTAGTTCTGATTTTGAAATTAAGAAAATGTTATAAGCATGCAATTTCAATATTTTTTTTAATGCTGAACTCCAAGAAATTATTAGTGTAGTCTGACAGGAATTTGAAAGTATCAGGACCACCAAGCCACATCCCACAAAGAAAGCCAAGCAATAATTTCGGCAGTACATTGCATGGCAACACAAGTGTGTTTAGAGGGTGTTTTGAGGTGTCATTCAAAACGAGAGACACAATTCAAAATGAGAGTGCAGTGTGCGTTGCAGTGTGTACTCATTATTGTGCTGAACACTACACAGTGTAGTAACAACATAGTGTGAATAAGCCCTGACCACAGGGTGATGTAAGGTGAAAGTCTAAAGGTGCCTGAAAGGCCCGAAAGTCTGCGAGAAGGAAGCTAGGTGTGGGCCACTATAACTGTGGGGGGATGGCCAATAGGTTCAGTTGAAAGGGGGGGAGGGAGGGGGGAAGGTCAGGTTGAGGGCAAGATAGGGGAATGGGTGGGGAAAGAAGGGTTATAAAGAAGTGGTGGTAGGTTGTGAGGTCAGAGGTTTTGGTGACAAGGTGGGGTTCGGCGGTGTGAGGTCCTCGTGGGCAGTATATTGTTAAAGTTATGGAGCGTGGTGAGGCATCTATGGTATGGGGTCTCCAAAAACTAGGTAATTGGGCTGCTTATAGGTGTTAATGTTGGCGATGGTATGCGGGATTGATAAAGTTTCCGAGGTGGTGGAGTGGCGCTTGGGAGCCGTAAATATATCCATTCGAAGATTTGTAGATCCCTGATTTGCAGATTCCTGGTTAACGGTGGTAAAGGAATTAAGGCCTGTTGAAGATTTGCCACCAGAGTGGGGTGGTTACATGGTTCAGTTAATGTTTATATGGTTGTAATATAAAACTGATGTAAGGTATATATTGACAATATGTTAAATTAATAAAATTTTCACCATACCTGAGATTATTGAAAAAGGGAAATGGGGAGGGGTGATAAAGGAAGGAAAGGCTCCCACATGCCACAGTCATGAATATATGTTTACATGTCCTTGTATATAACCCCTGACCACAAAACAATCAATTACAAAAATACAAAATTTAGTTCCTGAATTACAACACAAGGCAACCCCCTCCCATCTTCCATATATCACATTTTAACATTAAGGCTGCTCAGAACAATGATAGATTGTAGGGAGGCACTGAAACCTTGAGCAAATTACTCTATTGCATACAATACTCACCCAGTACACCCACATTAAATTGCATTTAATGGTGTTCCGTAACTTTTCAGGCTGCAGTTCACTTTATTTAAGCTTTTCAGAAAATATAACTTTGCAGAACCAACTTTTCTACTGACATTTTATGAATTTATTCCTGGAACTTTTGAAGAGTGACTTATAAGTATGCAATATTTCATTCATCTGCTACTTTATGGCTATGATTAATACATCCCCATTTTAGGAAGGAAGATGGCTATCATGACAGGAGTTAATAAAATTCAAAAGCATTTTTATAGTGATGTCATAAATTTAAATTTGAACAACCCTAACTATTTTAGTAGTTTGTGTATAAAAATGATTTTCAACCCTCACAAAAATGTGTACTGTAATACTTTCTCAAAGTCTGGCAAATTTTCAAGACTTGTAAAAGTTGTATTATTTGTTAACTCGTGATAAGTATGTTTACAGTACCCAGACAACACAACCAAATGAAATTGCTTATTTTATTTCCTTGTCAACTAAGCAATTTCCCAGTCTCATTTTTTTTTCATTTTTTTAGAATATAATATATTAGAATATAACTAATACAATAACAGAAGTCTGTATCCCATACTCATAGAATATAACTAATACAATGCTACATGACTAATACAGAAGAAGAAAGATAAATACAACAAATTGTGACTCAATGGTAACAAAAAATAGTGACCAAACTACCATGTAATACAAATAAAATTTTACAGTCTAATGTAAATGCACATAAGAATAGCGGTAAGGCAGAACATAACAAGCTGAAAGCATGGCACTTAACAAGCAACTACACAGGAGTTTCAGAGATTGGAGGATCTAACCAATCCAACTGGATAGAAATCCAACAATGGTTGATTGTCTTCCTATCTAATGCACATAAAATAAAGCCAAACCTCTTGCAGCTTTGGAGTAGCAGACCCCATCTTCTCCAGCCATTCCCAATATTGCCCCTTTAGGGAAACAGGAGAAAAGACAGTAAAGGAATATGTGTATAATGAGCTACTTGATTCCAAAAATTCCTATTGCCAGGGAAAACACAGAAGCAATGATATAAATATGCCCCAGGTGCTGCATGGTTGGGACATTGATCGCTGTTGTTTGTACCCATGGAAAAAGCCCTGAAATAAGAAACATGTGCCCTGTGAAAGAGTCTGAAAAACAATTCCCTTTATGGTGCTGCCAGTACTGATTTCCAGGAAGCAGTAAATTTTGAGTATCTAGGTCAACAGGAACCTAGGAAAGCTCTATAATCGTTAGGACAAACTTGTTGTAGCCCTACTTGAGAGTAGTCCACATCCTCCCTCTCATCCTCCCTTAGGAATTTGTTATATGTAGAGATTGCTTTAATACATAGTGGGGGGTTAAAACATAGAGTGTCTAAAGATTCGGACCAATTGTTGGGAGCCAGGGAGCGACACACAGCAGAGGCATATGTCTGGATTTGTTAAAGAAGTAGAAGCGGTAGGGGGTAGTAGGAATTTTCTGGATTGAGAGAGCATATTTATTAGGATTCAATGAGCCCAATCTAATTTTTAATTTAAAATGTATAATTTGTGTGTGTAATTTTGTAAAAATGTATTATTAAATATATTAATATGAATATATGTAAAAGAGTGTTTAGTAACAGGCAGACATAGCAAAGAGGTCAATGCAGTAAATGTTTACTAGGTTTGTTGTTCAGAGTACAGGCCTATTAGGAAATGCATAGATTGGCACCTTAGGCGGAAATTTACGCTTTTTAAATAGAGCTGCTAAAACATGTTATTTACCTATTTATTCTGTAGATCTTACAAATATGTTGTACCAACTGACATTTTTGGCACTTTAGCAAGAAAACGTGGATCTTACTGTTCTGAACATAGTAGTTGGTCACTTCTCCAGGAACAAATTGTAGCATGAAAATATAAATAAAAAAGAATAGTTCCTAACAACATGAGGGGCTTAATTTGAAATATTTATTTTGTTTACTATTCAAGGTTTGGCTTATGCTGGACATTGTGAAAAAGTTTTGTTAACCTCTTTATTTTTTTCAAATACCTTATAATTTTTGCCAGTCACCTTTATTCAGGTTTAGCTTTCAGCCATCATGTGTCCGGTAATGAATGCACTAATTCAGACAATCTTGACTAGCCAATGTTTTTACTCCACATCAAAATTTCATCTTGCTCAGCCAATTGGCCACATCTTTAATCACATAGGTTTAGTTGGTGGAAGACCTCATCAAAAAAAGGAGCTATAATGAGTAGATGAGTTCTAGTCCTCTTTGGCACTCATGGCATTTCCTGAAGTGCTGGTTCCAGCAACTAGAACTACAGGCAGTGCTAGTCACTGCCTACTACCATATGTAGATGACCTTCACATCTTCACAGCAATTGCCTCTGTCAAGCAAAACCTTTAGCTTTAAATACAAACCAGGCTTAGACAGAGTATAAGTCTTTTATATCTGTTTTATCTGTGTGAGCAAGTCATATTTTTCTTAGTTAGAGCTTTTTTTAAGGGGAAAAGAAGTAATATTCTGTGGATTTTAAACACTGCAATTATTCAAACCATCTCCTACACCCACCAAATGATTCTAATTTTATTGCTGATCAAGAAAAAATCCATTCTAGGTGAAAGTGTTTATTATAAACCTAAAAGTTCACAGTTTGGTGATGTGAAGACTTAAAGGAGAAAAGTGAAGTAGCTGTATGTAAATCTTGCACTCTTTGCTACCTTCTTAACATTTAAAAAAAGGACCAATGAAAACTATATATAATTGATCATCAGGGTCATGTTCTTTTCCTTTGCTGCTATGAATAGGTTCTCTCCACTTTGACTGCAACCTAACTATCCATAGGGCAGTGGGCAGTAAAATCACTGGTGTGGCAAAATGTACAAATGTATTATGCAAATGTAAACTTTACAGAAGAACTATGCTCACTAAATAGGATAAATCATTTGTTCATAAACTTTGGCAACAGTTTTAATCCAATGACAATGATTCTATGTAGTCTTTACATTTTAAATAATTACCTTTAATGTCAGCCATTTCAGTTTGCAGAGGTTAATATAATTGTTAGGTCCCTCTTGTGAGACTCAAAGCTCAAACATATACAGAGTCTGCAAAAGACTGCATACAGAAAAGGTTCAAAGATTAATAAAGCATCCACCTAGAGAAATAGCCTGGAACACAAAGGTAATACAAATCTTTCCTAAAATAAAAGGTCCTTAGTTCTCAGACTTTCACTGAGATTATTTAGCCAAAGGTGTAATATCCAGACTCTCTTTGAGTATTTGGTGGCATGTTGCACCATACTTTATATTACTGCTTGTTTCCTGCCCCCTCTTTTCAGACTTTGACCTATTTGCACTTATAGGTTTTCCATGTTGCTTTGCAGGGTCTCCCTTATAGTTTATTGTAGCCACCCTAATGTGTATTCCCAACTAGAACTACATCTTAACATGCTGCTTGATGCTGTGCTAGATGGGAAGCATGCACATGAATGCGTATAATTAAGGGACATTGTAGTAATTAGAGTTTGTGTGTCAGGGAATAGAGGGTGTCATCTGACTGACTGAATTTATAATGTAAAGTAAACCATCAAACACTATAAGTAACAATACACTGTGATGGTAAGCTGGCAACGATAGGACTTGCCAGTATAGATTTTATGTATTTCAAAATGAAAAACCAAAAGGAAAACAAACTTTCTGAGTAATCCTAAACAAAATTTGAGATGTCTTTGAATGTAGCTCCTAGAATTATGTTGGCGTAGGAGAAAATGTATTCAGTATTTGTTCTCTAGCTCTCAAATGAATTTTGTTGCCATCTCAGCTTTTAAGAGATAATATCCATTTCTATAGACAGTTGGATAATGCTAAAAAATAAACACAAATAAAAGGCAAACAAAATTTGCTATGAAACACCTTACCAGTTATAGTAGAATAAATAAAAAAACATACAGATGGGTAATCTTTATATGTAGTTGTTTGTTCAGTACGACTTTTGGCTATGAGGTTTAGGTATAACAAATGTTATACCATGTTAAATGTAGAAATCAGTTTCACATTTTCCTTTACTTGCATTTTCTAGCCCAACATTTTATGAATTTTATACCAAGGCAGTCTAAGTTATCTAAGTTAGGACCCACTGAAGAAATAAAAGCATCAAGCAGTTTTATTTTAGATGAAGTGTAAAGATGTCATAATTTCTATTTAGTTTGAATTTCTTTCTGTGACCCTTCTGGGGTGATTTCCCCCTTCCCCCACGGTATGGGGTGCAGTTTTCATAGGGACAGGAAGGCACACACAGACTGAAAGCAAAAGTTGTTGTACTAAAAATGTGCTTCTGTATCTAACAATAATTACTTAACTTTCTGTTCTGACAGAAACAGAAGGGAAATCCCCTAATGGGGTCACAATGTTAAGGCTATGCCACCTAGCAGGTGACAAGTGATTAACCAGGGTACAGAATCTTAGTGGGCCTGATTTATTAAAGCTCACCATGGCTGGAGTGGATACAGTTTTATCAGTGAGCCTAGCTGATTCAGAAAACCTGGAATGGATTTATTCAATGGATTTATTCATGTCTCCTGGTTTTCATCAGAGCACTCTGCAGGCGATAATGGGTCAGTAACCCTAGTGACCACTGGATTACTTTGTTAAAAGGAGACAAACAGGTTTCAGGTCCCAGGCTGTTCCCACTAGGGGTGAGCTGAACAGATGGCTTTGATGTAAGGACTGACAGCAGGCAAAGGTCAGGGGCAAGCTGCAGGCAGGAGACAAGGTCGAGACGGACTGCGGTCTGGACAGGTGGCAAGCCAGAATCAAGCTCTGGATCAGTGTTTCTTGATCTTTTAAACATGTGGGAACCCTTAAAAAAACTTTTAGGTCTTCAGTGGACCTAAAAGTTACTATATCCACAACTCATAGTACATTAGTGTGGTGAGGCAGTAGGAAGAATGCCTTTTACATTGCTGGCCAGTGGGAAGAATGTCGCCCATACAGGTAGCCAAAACAATACCGATGGTCACTTAAATAATGAGGGTCACTTAAACTGACCTGAGTGGCACAAACTGCCCATTGAACTAGCAACCTTTGGAGAAACCCTGGTCTAGATTGTCTAAGGTCAGGGTGGGTAAAAGGCAGGAAGCAGGATAAGGATCAGGCAGCATTTAGCTGGTACAGGAGAGGCTTATATAGGAATATCAGCCAATAGCAGTACAGGATTGAAGCTAGAAACAAATCTGCTCATTGGCTGTAGTACATACTCTGAAATCCCCTTTAGCCTTGCACAGCCTCAGTGTAAGTACTCTGGATACCGGCAAATATATATCTCTGCACGGCTAAAGGGAGGTGGAGGATGCTGCAATCTGCTGGACAGAAAATCCACAGGCTGGAGTGATAACGCAGAGATAGTAATGAAAATGAAAAATGACAAGGACTGCCTCAAAACCATAAAAAAAAAAATTCAAAGCTGTTGCTTGAGTTAAAGTATTATATAAAAAATACCAAGGCTAATGGCTAATGTGTTGAGTAATATAAAAAACAGCATATGTTGTTCCTAACAAAACTCATAAGCTTATGTCATTCAGCAGCTACAGAATCACTCGTGCAGAGTTCTCTTTTGTTTTTTGCTAGGGAAAAATAAATTGTAGTCGGGAAAAATGTCTCTCTCCCTGAAAATGTATTGCAGCTCCTAACCTATAGCATTTGGAGCTAGCAACACCAGGCTCAGTAACTACTGCATGGCACACAAGCAATTTGTAGCCACATAGACAAGCATTGTAGCCAGTTACAGAAGCCACTCTGACTAGCTACAAGTCAACAGGAATAAAAGACAGAAATATTACAGCTACTATAAATCACTGCTACAATGCTAAATATGTGACATGGCCCTAAAACTCTACAAAAACATTTCTGTAATTTAATGGTTATAGTATCTAATGTTAACCTTAATTAAAAGTAAATTATTAGCTAAGATAAAATGTTCAACAAGATTCCAAAGGAACATAGTGACAGAGGTGTGATAATAATAAACATGCTGCTGGTAATTTACTGCATAAGAAGAGAGAATACTACTAAGCAAAACACAGAGGAACACCGATACTGATGAAAATGAATGATGAATTATCAACATTGAAGACACCTGCAACTATAAGAGACTTGATGACCCATTGCTTATGGGAATGTTACAAATCCTAAATGGAAAAACCTGGAAAACAGGTATACTAATCAGTACACAAAAAGGTTAAATAGTACATCACAAATCTAACATTCACCAAGCTCAGAATGAATTAAATATAGCCAGATATCCCTATCACTAATAACTTGCATTATCTCCCTGAGAGAGTAGAAATGTTTGCTGCCTTTTGAACTGACACACACTCTGGGCTAAACGAGGAGAAAACTGTCAGTTAGGAAAAGATGTGACTGATATCCAGCGACAGGTTTGCTTTTAAAGATCTGCTAACATTAAATAATGTACAACTTTCACAGGGACCCCTCTAAAATAGCCACAGCAGGTGTGCAGATCAAGGTTGTGATATAATGGTTTATGTTGGACTGGCCCTTTTTGAGATATATTTATCAAGATCATGTAAACTTTGGTCTACAAAAGAGTCATAAAAATAAACTTCAGAAGCTGTGCCCAAACAAGTCAAACAGATGAGAAATTGCTAGTCACCGGTAAAGCCTGTGGTCTCTTTAAAGCTGGTATCTTAGTTAATAACCTGCCGAGCCTTGCCCGATACTGTGCCATCCACTGTAGTAAAACGAAAAAAATAAGGCAGGCTCCTCATATCAGAGCATTCAGCAAAAAGAGCAGTGAGCAGGAAAATAGTGACATCCTCACATTTACCTTTTTCATATGTGCAGCCAATAAATGCATGGTTTTCCATTCCTCAGCCCATAGCAAACTGCTGCTGAGACCCCATGAGTGGCAAATCACACGGCAGGTCAATGAATGTGGTGTCCCTGTGGCGTAAGAAAAACAACTACAAGGCTATATGCAAAATGTTACATCCAGAAAATGTACTTCAACCCTACTGTACACACAACACATGGCGTCAGCATGCAGTTGTCTGCACAATATTAACAAAACATTCATTTTTTCAGTATTGTTAAAGCATAATTTACAGTTTTAAGTATTGTCTATACAATACCACACATATTAAGTTTAAAACAGCTTTACTTTAAGCCCACAAAATTATTTCTCATGTACATAACCAATAAGGGTTAGCTCCCACTGTCTATTTTCTCCTAAGTCTGACTTCTCACATTTTTTTAAAAGAAAGTCCAGTTTATACCTACAACCTGGCAAAATAAGTAATCAGGGAGTACAGACATTTGTAATACAGTGTATATACCACAACAAAGACACATTATATAGGAAATAAAAAGTGTGATAAAACATGCTGTTTTGCTTCCTTCGTAATTGAAATTATTAAAGCAAATGTATTTAGCACAGAGCATTTTACCAGGTGAAAATAAGTTGCAAATCTGATAAATTAAAACAGTGTAATGTTTGGTAAAAGGAAAAAGTAAATTGAAGAAATCTCCTCTAACAGAATGCCAACACTCCAGGGGATTAGTTCTCTGCTCTGTTTCCTTCCTACAAATTTCCCTGAGGGTAATGAGAAATCACCCTTATTCTGTGGAAATAAGAGTTTACTACACAGGAACCATGTTCTGCAGATAGAGAAGACATAACTATTTTGCATTGAGCAGTATTAAAACATGTTTTTATGCCGTGTCAAAACATTGATATTATTCAAATTTATTCTCTGCCTTTGCTGCATTTTTTAAAGAAAATGGAGACTGCAGTAAAATTTTCCACTAAATCAGTGTATTTTACAACTAGGCAATCTGGGTCTAACGCCAGCATAAATGCCAGTTTGCACACCTGCTCCCATGGGAGTATTGCTCAATAAAGACATAAAGCAAGCAAACTGTATCCACTGTTTTATCCCTATGCTTGAATCCCGTGAGATTAATCACAGATCAAAAACAAAGAGATTTTTAATTAATATTCTTGTTTATTTTCAGAAAAAAAACTTTTTTTAACATGATTGAGACTAGGACTGTTACCTTTTGGTTCAGTAAAACCAAATGGGTGTTATGGTGGTATGCATAGAACTTTCAGTCTGGGGAGGGCAAATACATCTAACTGGTTTTCTCTCATTTAGGGAGTAAACCTGGATACACCTTAAAATGGACACTATAAGAAAAAAAAGTAGCCAAGCATTGGCTGACAATTGGTGACAGTTCTGAGACAGCTAGGTCATTCCTTTAAATTGTGTTATATTCCAAGTGTTTTAATAAATGTACTAAATCTATGCATTTTAATTCTAAGTAGCTGATAATTGCAAAGTATAACAGGCGAATAAAAATTGTGTTGGTCTATTTACATTAGGTATGTTACTAAAGGCAACAGAAACAAAGAATTACTTTTTCCTATACAGGTATTGCCCCAAAAGCCCAATATGGCCTTTTATGAACAAACCTAATTTAGGTGAACCATATCAGAGAGGGTGGGTTCTCAATGGGCACATCATCAAGAACTAATCTGCTCATTGGCTGCAGGACAAGTCTCTAATCCAGTGGTCGCCAACCGGCCACAGCCATGGACTATGTCTCCCGTATGGATTGAAGGCTCAGGGTGGTGGGCGGGTTGTGTCTCTGGACAGGGTGGGTGGGTTCTGGCATCATGACATCACACACGGGGAAGTTTCTTTCTCTTTGAGTAACACGAGGCTCCCGGAATCTGTGCATTTAGTGGTCCTCACGTCTGAAATGGTTGATGACCACTGCTCTAATCCCCTCAAGCTACACACTGTGTGCTTGGGAAGTTGAGATGGGAAGTGTGTATATGAATAATGTGAGGCTGGGAATGCTGGTAGCAATAATTTGAGGTGCAGATGTTTTGTTTTTGTGATGCAAACGATATATAAGACAAAATATAAAGCAGAAGTCATGAATGGTAATATGTATTCAGTTCCTAATACTTTATAGAACCCCCTTTTGCAATTGCAGCTGCAAGTATCTTGGGGTAGCCAAGCAACTGATAGCCACTGATATTTGGTCCATTCCTTAGGACAAAACTGCTCCATCTTCTTCTAGTTACAGGGACTGCCTTATAGTATACAGCAATTCTCAAGTCATGCCACATTTTCTTAATTAAATTTTGGTTTGGGCTTTGATTAGGCAAGACATTTATATGTTTTCCTGTAAACCACTCCAGTGTATCATTTGCAGTATTGGGTCATTATCATGTTAAATAGGGGACACTTCATCCCAATCTGAAACCTTGGACTAAAAGGTTTTCGTCAAGAATTCCTATTTTTTAGTGGCATCTATCAGTCCTGGCCTATTTTCCTGTTTCAGCTGCAAAATAACATCCTCACAGCATGATGCTGCCACCTCTGTGGGAATGGTGTTTTCAGGGTAATAGGAAATGTTGAACTTCTACCACACTTAGGGTTTCCCTTGATGGTCAAAAAGATCAATTTTATTGTCATCTGACCAGAAAACATTTTCTTCATAATTTGTGTAGTCTGCCATATGCTGTTGGGCAGTATCCAACTGTGTTTTATTATTTATTACCTTAAGCAATTTTTTTTTCTGTCAACTCGCATAAAGCGAGATACTGTACAGAATATGGCCATATATCTTCTATATATCAAAGGAGATGAATACTTATGCAGAAAGTTTATATACAGGTAGTCCCCAGGTTACATACGAGATAAGGACTGTAGGTTTATTCTTAATTTGAATTTGTATGCGAGTCAGAACAGGTACGTCATTTTAATAAATGCAATTAGGACAGATGTTTGTCTCAACATATTATTATGCAGCTCGGTGTAAGTTACTGTAGAAAAACCTCACTGTAAGTTAATCATAAACAAAGCAAAAAAAAAAAAAAACTTTTTTTGGAGCTGATACATTCATTAACTTCTGGAGCAAGCTGTGTTTTGATACGCAAAAAGAAACAACTGCAGAGTTTGTCTTGGTCATTAAAGAGTTACAAGATGTTACAGATCAGCTCCACTCTTAAGACCACCTACAACCTAAGCTGTGTTTAGCAAAAGATTTCTTCTGCAAGTCATGCAAACTGCCACCTTCAAACCTCCGTCCTGCACAGTTCCTATGTAGGAGGCATTCGTATGTCGGAATTCCTTAACCTGGGGACTACCTGTATAGTATTTTTAATTCATTTCACTTAAATAATTTACGCCATAATTGTTTAA
This sequence comes from Pyxicephalus adspersus, assembly GCF_032062135.1. Lineage (NCBI taxonomy): Eukaryota > Metazoa > Chordata > Amphibia > Anura > Pyxicephalidae > Pyxicephalus > Pyxicephalus adspersus. The sequence continues at coordinate 46,185,545 of NC_092861.1, forward strand.
ATACATAAAATTCTAATGAAAGTCCATTCTAATTGATATTTATGTGCCTTTTATTAAAACTGACTTAAAAAAAATCCTGTTTTATGTATATGACATGAAGTAAAGAACCTGCAGTTCCCGCTAAGCATATAAAGGTTTACATTTTCAATTTTGACTGGGGTGTACCTTTAAGCAATTAAATTTTGCCTTTGTGCAGCAAATGGTAAGTAGATAATTTAATTTTACACTATTGCAATAGCTAACAAAATCATTTATGGTTTATATGTATATAATAACAATAAATAGTGCTTAGGTTGCACAATCCAAGTACTTTGGAAACCAGCAGTTCAGCAATATATAGCTGGCAATCATCCTTTCAATCATCTGAGCCATTTCTTTAACTCCTTCTTAAAACTAGTGGAATTCTCTTCCTGCAGAGTGAATTGAACCTAATAATGAATTCTATAGAACAGAGAGCATTTTCTTCTGTGTGATGTTTGCAGTAGATGTAAAGATATCATATATTTTCCAGATGGGTCATTTTAATTTTATAAGCCTCTTTTGAAAGCAGCAGCCTTGTTAACTATACACAGAAATAGTTTGGCTTGAAAATGTTTTATATTGTTTCCGATCGAAAAAATAAAGTAAGTTTAGATTTTAATAAATGTACTTTTCTGTTTCTGTCCTCAGCTGCTGCCCTATGCGGTGTCTGTGGGCAGAATAATCTTCTACTACTGTAGGTATGCTGACAATGTGTTGTGCAGAGTGATTTTCTGCCGGACATTGACAAAAATTTTCCAGTTAGTTGGAAAAGAAGAGCAAAGCAGTGTGGTAATATGTAGGCTAACCACGGAAATGCTTTTATTTTGCTACAGCATACTAACCACAACATGAGTTGTTGTCCACAACATGGACATAGTGTCCACCTAGGCACCATGATGAACAAAATGTTCGCCTGACTGCTTTGATGAACATTACATCCATCTAATTGCCTTGACTCCTCTGCAGCGAGCAGCAGCTTTGTCAAGCGATTCCATTCTCTGGTTATTTCCTCAACTGAATCATGCGACTCCGTGAGAGCTGCCCCTTTACATCAGAGGTCTAGTTTATTTCACAGACACTCTACTCTCTACCTGCTGTTACTGGAAACATGATGTTTCCTGAACAAGGAGTTCATCCAGGCTCTGTTTACAGGTTCCAGTTCGCATCTCCTGATATTGAAACTTTGGTATACCAAACTTGGCTCTGATCTGATTACTCTTGATTGCTGCTTGCCCTGACCTTGGCTTGTCTGACTATGCTTTTGCTTCTGTACTGCGCATTGGTCCTATCAAGTCATCCAGTGAGCTGGTAAAGCCGGGAGCTGGTGCCTGGTTCTGCTCTCTGTACACAACCATACCAAGCGGACTGATGACACTGAGGGCATTTGATCCCTGTCTTTGATTATCAATCATCGTGACAGGTTGCCTTAATGAACACTGCATCCAATTGCCTGCCATGATTTAAATAGCATCTGCCTGGCTGCCTTTATAGATATAGACACCACCTGGCTGTTTTGATGGACATTACATCCATCTGGCTTACTTGGTGGACCTTTACTGTATGGCCAGCAAAAAAAAAAAAAAAACAGGAAGTCAGATGCACAGTCAATGTAATGAAGGTGCTACATACATAGTCCACCCAGCAAAGGACACAGGCAGCCAGATACAGGTTCTGTACTTAGTGAATATAGTGTGCTCCTAGTTGCCTGTGACCCCTGCTGAATGAACTAGGTCCCTGTACAGACTGTGCACCTTGATAGACATATCACTTAGCTGCCTTGATGGATGTAACATCCACCTGGATTCTTTGCTGCATTGGCCTAGCTGCTTTGATGGAAACATTTTGTATTTTGCTGCCTTAATGGACATACTATTATTGGGAATCTGTACTGAGGTATGTTTGGGTGTCTGCATTAAAATTCAGTACTTCTGGAATCTTTCTGGAGTCGGTTCTGAGGCTTGCCTGAAAGTCTATTATGAGGTTTGCTTGGGGGTCTGAACTGGGTATCGATTTTTAGGTTTCTCTACATGTGATTGGCCTTTCAAAATGAACACACTGAAAAGTAAACACTTATTTTTTTGAGTTATGAAACTGTTCTCCTTTAGTAAACCAACACCAAGGTCAAACTTATAACTGATAAGTAAAAAAAAACAGAAATCATGCAGAAATAAACTAATAAACTAAAAAAAATATATTCTATATACCTATTGTTACTAATTCTCAATACTAGTTACAATGCTGTTATTCCCAATGACTTAAATACTACTTGTGCATCTGCATAGCAGCATATACAGGACAGTCAGGCAGCTAATATTATAAGTAAGATAGGTCACCAGTGGATGCCTCCATAATGTTTGTCATAACTAGTTTCCTTTAAATTATTAATTCTCATGTATGCCTAAAAACAGTCTTTATCCCAAACTATATTATAGCTAGATATTTCCCAGCGAGGCAATATTTGTAACTAAATAAAACAATAGCTAGTAAAACATGCTAAGAATAGTTTTTTTTTTTAATTAGCATTCTGAAAATGAGTAGATAGTGTTTCATTAGACCAGTAAATTATGCAATTTCCTTTAATCTGCATCAATAATAAAAAATTCTACAGTCAAAATATTTCAAAAGATTTACCACTGTTATGCGGGTGATGATAAGTTCTTGTTGATTTCTACTTCGTGTATTACAGCATTAGGCTTGCAAAGAACATTTGTTCTACGTTACTAGCAAATTGTGCAAGGTCCTATCATTTTCCAGATCATTTTCATTGCAAAAACTCATAGGAATGTCATGGCTTATGTTAGTGTGGCAAAAAAACATTGCTAAATGGAAGTGGCAGTCTTATTTTTCAAAGCTAAAGTATGAAAGCAAAGGTAATCAAGGTTACATTCCATTTTATCCGAAATGGCAGCTTTTATTCATGGCATATTCAATTTTTTGAATTGTTAATGGGTACTGCATGCATTTGGAACACTGGATGAAAATTAGTAAACATACTATTTGAACACTTCCATGTATTGTTAGCTCAGGAAATTAAGCAAAAATTGTAATCTATTTATAAGGTGAGGTTGTCTGTCCAGTTACCTAAAAGCTTGTACGTTAGAAATGCAATTTTTCTTTAATTCCCTTACCAGATATTATATGTTAATTTACAATAGGTGAACATATTTCCTAAAAAATGAATGTCTACATTTAAATTAGGATAATTAGTTAGAATACAAGAAATTGTGACATTGTTCTATGCTACAGTATGAATTTTTATGAAAACAAAAAAACAAAAACAAAGCAAAAGAAAGAAAAGGCCAGCTGTTAATCATGCACTATTCAATTTTATGAATTATAAATTCAGCAACTGCATGCATTTGGAATAAAATATGAAGATTTGAACTCATAGGGAAGGTAAAAATTAAGGGCTTTAAATTGTTCTAGAGGGTTATGGAAATTCTTTTTAACTAAACTTGATCTAGTGTTGAAAAAACATTGCCTTTTATTAGCTCAATTACTTTTTCATAGAAATAGAAAAAAAAATAAAAATAATAATTTAACGCATATAACATACAATACACATATGACTATCAAATGCAAAAAAAAAAAAAAAAAACTAATACAAAGAACACGAATAAAATAAACTACTTTAACCACCTGGGCGTTACACTGATGTCTAGATTTCTGTACCAAAAGCGTTACGGGTTTTCATGAAATTTTTTTTTTAAATTGTAGACCTGTAACTTACAGAAATATGTCCGAATAGGGGTCTAGTAGATATAATGAATAGAAAAAATACATAATCATGTAAAAAAAAAAAAATAAATTACTTTTAATAAAATTAAAGGAAAAACACAAAATTCAGCTTAAACAAGAATACATAAATAAATGAAAAATACTGAAAATGCGATAATTCGGTATACTGTATAGTAATATATTTTTCTAAAACACCTCCCTAGTGTCCGTCACATACCTATAGACAAAACCACATAAATATATTTTCTATTATTTTGTATTGGATTGGATACAGGACTTTGTATTCAATCCAATACAAAATGAGAACAAAATTCAAACTCTCATTATGTATTGGATTGAATACAAATTCCTGTATCCAATCCAATACAAAATACATACTTTGTATTTATTTTTAATTGAAACCCATTCATTCATTTTGTATTGGATTGAATACAAATTCCTGTATCCAATCCAATACAAAATACATACTTTGTATTTATTTTTAATTGAAACCCATTCATTCATTTTCTATTGGATTGAATACAAACTCCTGTATCCAATCCAATACAAAATGAATGAATGAGTTTCAATTTGAATTTCCCGCACACGCGCCGACGCACGCACGCACAAGAAGCCGGCCGGCTTTTTGTTTCAGAGAGCACCCGACGCTGGAAGGAGAACGGCGTGGGATGATCAGCAGGACCAGGAGACGGCACCCGACGCTGGAGAGGGAGATTGACGCTGGAGGACGACGCTGGAACACGGACACGACGCTGGATGAGCACAGCGGGACCAGGTAAGTGGGAAAAGAACGGGGTTAACGATAATTGCAACTTTTTTTTAATACGAAAAAGTACGGGCTTAATGGTTGGGAGGTTAATACACCTTCTAAATAGGTTTATAAATATTAATTAAAAAAAATCAGTCAAGTATTGATTGATTGGTTCAGACAATTACAGAAGAGGGTACAGGAAGACAGCTGTCCACAACTGCCCTGCAATTTCATTTGGTGAACCTCTGACAATGACACTGCAGTTGAACTCCTTTCATTGATCACATGATGCCTGGTTTTAAAAGAAAATGGCAGGGACCCCAAGCTTTTTTTTCCACAGACAGCCATGATATAACTGTCGCTATTATTTTATATTGAATTTGATTATGCTACAATTTTCTTCCCAGCGTGGTGAAATACAAGGACTTTTTTTTTTTTGCAGTGGAGTTTATGTATAAAATAAATCTGATTTATCTAAGACAAAATCCCACTGAATGTGCAAGCATTGGGATGCTAATGAGTGACACTCCAATGCAATTAACTGCAAATTAAAAGCTAATTGTTTGCTGCATTAATGTTTTTTGTCTCATCCCTTAAAAAAATCACTTGAGAAATGCTCCTACAGGTTTATCCTAAACCCCCTTCCATTTCTCACCCCAGCCCCCCAGTACTATGTTTAGGGGTTTTGAAATGACCATACAAAGCGTGTGTCTGGCAATATATATTATAATTTAATATAAATTTTAGCATTATTTTAGACATTGATTAAGTGTGCACACCCTTAAGAGTAATACTTTGTTGAGGCATCTTTTGATTTAATTACATCATTCAGTCTTCTTGGGTATGATTTATGGCATGGCTCATATTGACTTGACTTACCCATATAATAAAGCTCCAAATCAACATAAAATATTGAAAATGAAAAAGTTTATCAGATAAGGGACAGAAAGGTGAGCCTTGAAGTGGTACAGGGGAGTCAAAGAGTCACAGGGGTGCGTCTCTTGTGCCCAACAGAATAATAATTTGCAGTTCAAAGTTCTTTTTCTCCAAAGTATTTTTAATGTTCCTTTTAAAAACCAAAATTTTATGTTTTCCAAAAGTAGTCCAATTGTGAAAAATTATGTCCCATAGGTGCAGAAATTATACTCCTTTCATTCCTTGCTTACAAGGTTATGTAGATTCATTTTTGTGTGTAGCTTGTCTTGTCTGTAATGTATATCCTCTTTCTTCATTATAGCTTCCCCAGTTGCATTTAAATTAAATTTGCATTGATTGAGGTACACTACATTAACCGATGTGTACATTCAGTCATTAAAAGTGTGTTTTTACATATACCACTCATTATTAAAATGATGTGACCACACAGTTTAAAAGTTTCAGTTTTTGCAGATTATCCATTTATAGCCCTTACAGTTCTGGATTGTGCATGGTTACTAGGGCTGTGTGTTTTTATCTCTTTATGTTTTAGGTGATTTTTTTCTTTGATGGCCTAATTCTTGTATCATTTCTTTTAAAAGGATTTCTGAGATGTTTATTTCTTCTGGGTCAGAACATATGCAGTGGTATCTAGTAGCCTTGCTGCGTATTAGATAGCTCATTTGTTATGTTAGCCAAAACTAATGCTAGAACTGTGGAGATCGCTCTGTTTGGCAATCTTGATGGATGTTGTGGTGATCTGGAAGTTCACAGATGTGCTTGAGTTTAATCAGTCAATATTTCGGCCCTTGATATATGTATATTACCTTCCTATTTCATAATGTTATGGACTATATTTATTTATGTTTGCCATAATTTATGTTACTTCAAGTTTATTACATCGCATTTGCAAACGTGCAGTTACCTCTGTGGAAGCCTATACTGGGCAAAATGTGTCAAGTACAGCGGTTACATGTGTGTCAATTGTTTCCCTACCAGGTTGATACTGGACTGTTGGGACTAGATATGACTGTGAACTGTCCTTTCAAGGCCAGAAACATACTTACCTCTGTTATCGTGTAAGATTTATTGTTTAATTTGTATTGTGTTTTGAAAAAATATATTAATAATACAATACTAATTGCCAACAAAAAAACCCTATGTTTGCTCTACATTTATCTTATACTTCATTATTTGGGGTTGGCAAATAGCCACTAAGGAATAAAAATATTTTGAGATCATTACCATACTAGCTAGGTTTTTCTCTGTTGTACATTTTTAGTTTGATTAAGTGTATTTTTTTATACCTAATATTTATTTCTGTCCATATGATGAAAATGTCCTAAATATATATATATATATATATATATATATATATATATATATATATATATATATTCTGTATGCTGTGCGCAAAACTGGCACAGCCCTTTGCTGCATGAAGCTGCTAGAGTCATTTGAGTTTAGGTGCTTTTGGGCATTTCTTCTCTCTTGTTATCAGTTGAAAACATGGATTACCTGGGATCATACTAATCCTATAAATTGATCAGATTTCCAAGGAAACATTAATTGCTGAAGATAATTAAGGTCTGTGGAAAGTGTGACTTTTATAAGCAAAATGTCAACAACATTATTAAGCATATTTACAAGTAAATGCCAAGGAAACCATTACATACATAGTTGAAATGCATATATGTGAATACTGTTATCTGCCAAAGGGTTTGTAATTATGGTCAGCCACTTTACAGTTTACATATATCTGCCAGATAACACAGGAGGATGAGGGTGATGTTGCTCTCTATGTTACAGTTGAAGAATGCAGCAGTGTCACCTATCCACCCTAGCCTTCTGATGGGACAATGAAGTTTAACAACATACATACTGTAGCTATCAACTTTGCTCTTTTTTCCTCTCACCCTGCCTGTATGAATGTTTCTTTAGTAACACATATGAAAGCAAATTGGGAGCTATGGCAATGGCAGAGGTTGATACAATAAAAAAATAATTTACTTATGCTAGATCTATATAAAAATACATTTATCAAATCTTCTCAAGTATAAGCCAAATAAGGTATAACTAGAGTTCCATTTTTACTTGAGGGGTCCCCCATGTTAAAATTGATTAAGAAACAATGTTATAGTATATGTTTTTTTTATTCATGTATTGTTTTTTTTCTTTTGGTCTGGCTTGATCTGTCATCTAAACACAACGGAATGCAGCACATAAGCACACAACAGCTCAAAGAAGGACACCAGACAGCTGGATTTTGAAATGATGGCTGCACCAATCTCCTCAACTCAGAAACTCGAATATATGGTGAGATTTAAATGCATGTTTTTATTTTAAAATTTATTTTGAAAGAAATTCAAACTGAATTTCACCTGTTTTTTTTTTCAATCTGTGCTTGGAGTTCAGCTTTACTAAAGCAAGAGTCAAAATACAAAGACACTAACCCGGAGCAAACAGATTGGATCTATCACTTGTTATATAATACAGGAAATAATCAACACGTTACATTCAGTTTTATCCTGTCACTACGTTTGTTGCAAAATTTAGTTTTGCCTCCTGTTGAGAGGCAAACCAGCATGCTAGCATTTTAAAGAATATTTCATTGCAGCTGAAAAATACATTTGAGCCGAGAGATAAAGGAGCAATTCAGGAAACCATGGCTGGGAAAATGCCAAGATTAGTTCCTATGATACTACCACCAACTTTCACCTTAAGGTCAAAGGTTCAAAGTAACTTGTAGATTAAACCAGCTATCATTATGTTGCAGCTGTTCACTGTATCTGAAAGAAAACAGAGATTCAGGCTGCACTCCAAGTCACAGTAAACTGCTTTTCACATCATTGCAATAAGTTAGAGGCACAGTTGCTTTTTTTTTTGGACAAACACTGGTCACAGAAAATGATGCTTGCTTTAGGATGTATGTCTACATAGCAGAGAAATCCAAAGGGAAAATTTTGTGGTCTTCTGTTTTTTGAAGGAGTTGCCTTTCAAGCTCTCTAGTATTTTATTATATCTGTTTACATAGCTTTAAAAAAGAATGTTGTTACCGTTGTCATTCCAACAACTTCTAGTGCACATTGAATTTTCCTTTCACCCCAGTTTCTGATTTGATAAAATAGTCAGAAGTCAAGTGAGTTTGAACAGAATTTAGCAGTTTGCTTATTGTTTGACCCATTTTTTAGGTTCTAAGTGGTTGTGGATAGATCAGATGTGTTAGTAAATAATAATCAATATTAAAACTGCATCTTGTGTGCAAACTAACAAATACATTTAGGGGGAATTCCAGTCTACCTGGGAAAAAACCGAAGAGCAGAATCACACATACACTAATGACCTGGGCGTCCACATCTGTAATCCTCCAAATATTGTAATAAATGTAGTGTGTAGATTGTTTCTGGTTTAACAGAGATCAGTGATCATTTGACCAGATGATGTTTCCTGTATTTTGATGTTAAAATCCTGCAATCATTGATTGTTTAAACCTGACTACCAGAAATAGGGAACTAGCTGTGTGTTTTTTTTAGCAATAAAGATAATATACAAAAAGCATTTATTGGATATATTATGGGAACAACATCATATATATCAGATGAACAGAACTTCATCCAAAATATGTAGACAGATTATTCCTTCAATAGTACTTGATCATATAGCTGTATCTCCAGCAATGTGGTCTCATTCAATAAAATAAGGGAAATTACAATAGTAACCCCCAAAAAGTAAAAAAAAAAAGGAATCTACACCAACACACCATAAAAGAACACAAAGGAAATGATTTTCCACACCTGTAGGACATATTTCCTAACTAGACCACTATGCAGAAGACATGTCTTATTTAAGTAAAGTTTGTTTAAGTAAAGTCTTCCACTCAGAAAACAAAAACATATAAGTTATGAATGATAATTCTATTTGAAGAAATATATAAATGACTTAATGTGGCTTTTTTTCTATTATCAAACCACCCTCAATATTTAGATCAAAGATGCAAAGAAAATTGTAATAACAAAAAGAAAAAAAGAAAAAGTCAAGGACAGTCTATACCTTTGTTGTTGTACTTCTTTGCCTAAACTTACTCTAGTGGGAAAAATAAAACAATAGTAAATTATACTTACTGCTTATTTAATGCATGGGCCAATGCACATTTAATTTGAAAATTAATTAACTGTAAACTAATTTAAAGCAAAATAAATATGTCAGGCCCAATGACCAAACCCAATGACATTGTTTTCTGACACATGACAAATACTTGTATATTTTCATTACATTTTTTCAGAACCACACTAACAACGACTACATTGTATGTTTTGTTCTTTTCACAAAAACAATCATTAAAGTAATTATACAACTAATATATAAAAGTAAACATTAAGTACACACATTAGCATAAAATATAGTGAAAAAAAGCTTGTGTAAAAAAAATATGTATTTAAAGCTGAACTCTGACAAATAAGCAGCATTCTGAATAGTATTTGACATGCTTTTTATAAATATTTGTTACATTTTTTTCATCTATGTTGTCTTGTGCCATATAGCACAGTGACACTCTTCGAATACCACTAGTTCATGGAAGAAAATTACTTGATCTGCCTTTATCACAACCAGTTGACAAACAGAAGATTACAACTCTCATGATGATTTGACAAGTTTTGGGTAAAGACACTGGAGCTCAGCATGCCCCTGTCATAGACAACATCATTATTAATGATTGTTTCAAATAAATTTGTTGTGTTTGGGAAAGCAGAAACTTTCTTCACTTCATTGTAGAGAAAATGGCACCATCATCATTAAACCAATGACATGAATTAGATGGGGGCAGATAAGTGAATGCTGTTTCTTAAAGAATCAGGCAAAAAAAAGTCCTTTATGTGCTTATGGTGACCATATATATATATATATAGTACAGGGGACATTTTAGGATCAATACATATCATTTCTGATGTGGCAGATCATTAGTATTTTCACTAATATTTTAGTTGCATGTTTGATGTTTAGCTATAGGCATTTTTATCATAGTAATGATAATTGTTTTGGCAGCACTGTTTGTACATTTTGCAATATTGAAATGTGAAAACCATGAAATCAAGTGACTACCAGACATGTTCATATTTTGGAAACATGACAATGAAAGTACACCTGACCTATCGTACTACCCTTGTATATCTGACATGTTTTATTCATTATTGTGCCATATTTCTAAATATTTTTAGTATAATAGAAAATACAAAGTGAGTATTCCCCCTTACGCCATTAAGGTTTTTAGTTTGACATTCTTGCACAAATGTTATCATCCCTTTCCCTGCAAATTTTAAAGCTTACTACAAAGATTTGCATAGTCTTGGCTTGCAATTGAGTGTTAAATATGTGCACATTATAAAATCAGTTTACCTATACAATTTAAGATGTAACATATTTGCCATGTTATAAGCTAAAAAAAATTGAAAAATATTTTTATTTTTGTAATCAAGGTTCGCTGAACCTTGTTTTTCTTTTCTGGAAACAAGAGGCTACCACGTTGCCTGTTCCTAACCATAACATCAGGATGGTAGCATTGTTGAAGTAGTCTGTTATACTTGGCAAAGTGAAGGAAGGGAGGTGAAGAGGAAGGCCCACTGTTTGACAAGTGGAAGCAATCACTACAAAGTTTAAAGGCAAAAAAGGATCTCAATCAGTTCCCCTGGAAACAACCCATCCATATAATTACTGTAATGAAATATCAAGTAGCAGAAAAGAACAATGTTGATCCTACAAAAACAAATAAGTTGCAGTGCATATTCAATATGCAATTCACTGTAGAGATTAATGATTGTTGTAGTAAGAATAGTATATTTTTGTTTATTCAAACTGTATAAATACATTTCAGCAAAAGTAATTGCAAGAGCTTGGATAGCTCTATACTGTAATATTTGGACCAGTTTGGTCCAAACTAAGATTCATGGTGATTAAGGGTGACCGTCTAAAGTTTTAGGTTTGCAATATACTTGAAGTTTACATTAAAATAAAGCAATACGGTCTGTAAACTGGTAAAGCTGTCCTTGACAGTATATGTGTGTGTGCCATTAACTTGAATTCCTCTTCCAACAACATGGTAGCAGAAAAAAAAATGTTTTGTTTTTCTTCTAGTAGAGAGTGTGCATGTTTCTTCTGACAATATCTTATTTTCAAAAAACATTTTTGCTATACTACATGTGACAAATGTGCAATGCAGTGTACATACTTTGTCTACTCTTAGCATTGGTGAGATACCAAAAATTGGAGCTGGGAACATGAATGACGCAACTCAATTCTACAAAAGTATATTTGCACAGTATAGCAAGCATGCCCAGCCTAAACTGAGTTTTGATTGAGTTAGCTACAGATAATACATGAAAACATAGGGGATAAAGGTATCTTCACGTGATAGGATGTAAAAAAATATCCTATCTTTCCTCCCCAGTTTGACAACGGTTCATTCAAATCACTAACAGTTAAAATAGTTCACATAATAACTGGCATGCTTACATTTTAATTGATGTGTTAAATGTTAAATCTGAGGGATGATAAATCACAGCAAACACAAAAAAACCAAGTTTTTCTATTGGACTCTTTACATATTTCGAGTCACAGAATTGTGTAGATCATGAGGGGTTCTTTTCACGTAGCTGCTTACATAGGGAACTTTTCTTTATTTACTTTCACTTAGCTGCTTCCGGTTGTTTTTCTTAACCAAAGAATTAAGCAAATCGTTTAGTCCCTCTTTATTAAAACATCATTTGGATAAAAAAAAAAAAAAGATATTTAGGGAAAACCTGATGCAACAAAAATTGTTACAAATTATATTAGCAATTTTTTACCTATTTGTTTTTTTATTTTATTTATTTCAGATAAGTTCCAGTTCCTATAATTGAATAAATAAACCATTCACGGTGAATTTCCACCAAAAAATAAGCATTTTAAACCTTCAAAAAAATCTGTCTTTTGACTTAGAAGTCCGGCTTGTACTCAGAATTATTGGTTGTTCTGACTAGAATCAGTCAGCTCTAGTTCTGAACATCTTTATAAGAGATCTTCCAACTTCGTTAAGTGCAAAATGTGTTTATCTGTGTTGTGTTGACTTGATAACAGAGCATGCAGCTGTGGGGTAAAGAAATTTGGGATTTACACTAAATGAATGAATAAATCCAATAGATTAGACAGATATATATAATTAAACATGGGATATCACCCTGATTGGAATCAGTAGCTCACAGCAGTGAAGGAGGCACATGAAGATAACACATTTTTTTCACTTGAAAAAGTTGGATGTATACTGCTACAATTTGTGGACTGCACCATTGCACATTTTAATTATTTTCTAATAAGTAGATGGTTACATTTTTCACAGTAATTGTGTTTTTTATGTTATTTTATTTGATTACTTTGTGAGGATACTGATTTAATCACAGCAACTGTGATAAAATATATTTAGGCTGCCCCATATTACATTTACCAATGATCCAGTTTTTTAACACTTATAAAGTACTTCTAAAAACTGCTAAGGTAAAATTGTTTTTTTGGATAACCCAAAACTGTGTACAATAGAATTGAATCCTATCCTGAATGTAAATGTGTAGGTATGTATATGTATTTATATATAGAAATGTGTAAATATACATGTAACTTTTCCTATTAAATGTTACTATAGTATGCAAATTCAATATACTGCAACAATATTATTATAATTATATTAATTATTCCAATTTTCATCATATAAATATTCATTGGTTTTAAATTATTGTGTGGTGTACAATTATGAGTGGAAAAAAGCTCACTAAGACTGAAGAAGATAGACTATCATGAGAGAACCTGGAATGAATCTGGCGCAGGATTGAAAAGATTTGCAAAGGATTGAAAAGATCTAAAAGCAAATCATTTTTTAGAAATCTATTCTAGTTTTGTTGGATCACCCAGGTTCTCCCATGATAGTGTATCTTCTCTAGTCTTGGAGAGCTTTAATAAATCAGGTACTTTGACTACTACTTGCAAACTGACATTTAGGGCTCTTTTTTATAAAGCAGGGAATGTGACGTTCTCTCAAACATTCCCTGGTAAATCAGGGAATGTTTGAGGGAATATCTGATTGCCTGTTTTATGAATAAAGCCCTTAAAATCGAGCAGCCTGCTGTTTGTTCCCTATCATTGTGTATGAGGAGTTGTTAATGCCTCTGAATAAAGAGAAACTCTAATGTCTCCAAACAATCATCTATCCAATCTATTTTATACAATGTAAGCATAATGAAAGATGCCATTTTTAACAATCAACATTTTTTACTATCAATAACAAAAACATTTCAGACTTTGGGATTATTGTGCAAATGACAAAAAATGACAAATAACAAAGCTGAAGATAGAATTCTAACTGCCACGGAGCAAAGCTAGTTTGGTACAATTCATCTATATAAAATGTCAGCTAATGGTTCACAAATAGGGAGTAGTTAAAAATACATCATCAGTGTAATATTCTCAGCATTGTGCAGGGAATTTTTTAAATATGAATTGTGAAGAGAAAGGGGTCAATCAATAACCAGTATTTTTAGAAACATTTTTCTATGGCAAGGTTCACACCAACACCAGAATCAACAGTCAAAGTGTTAAAACTAGTTAGTGTTGCTGTTCAGATTCAAGATGATTTTTCAAAAAACATTGGACATACAATATGGTTCTAATAGAACTAAACATTTGCTCAATTTGTGTTATGTTAAGTTGTCTCTCTTAGTACTAAGCAGGCATTTCAACTGCCTTGTGGTCTTTAGTGGGTGGGACCACTTATGAAGCCAAGGACAAAGCTCACCACTAAACGTTCCTATTGGCTTCTGCCATGCGTTGTCGTGGCCCCTGAAGAGCACCAGTTAGCAAAATGCTTATGACATTTCAATTGATAACAGGCTTATAACCTTTTCAGCTTTACTTTAACCTTCCCAGCGGTAATCCCAAGTGTCACTCTGGGTACAAAAAAAGATGCTGAAAGCGATAACCCCAAGTCACACACGGGGTAGAACCTTGACTGGTCCACCGGCATCCTTCTTAGTGGTCCCTGTCCTCTCGCATTCTCCGGCTGGCATCCTCTGCATCTGGGAAGTTTCCAGTGACGTTGGTGCGTGCAGCCGTTGCATTGGAGGGGAAGCGGGAATTTTAAATTATTTTGTATTTCATTCAATACAAAATAACTGTATTGAATGCAATACAGGTGAATTAAATGTCTAAAAGCAGTACATTGTCTTTCATGAACATTTATTTTACAGTGTAATATGAGTATTAGTATAATATTTTTTTTTTAATATTTTTTTAAAAAATTAAAAATTAAAAAAAAAAATTAAAAGTTTATTTATTGTATTATTTTGACATGACTTTGTGTTTCAAACTATTATTCTCATACTATTATATTATACTTAAAATAATTTTTTTAATAATAGTCTGCTGGAACTAGTTCTTTCTAACAATGCAGAGCTTATAACAAATGTGCAAATAAAAGAGAATCCGGGTAGCAGTGACCATAATATAATTTCATTTATTGTTAGTTGTACACAGTAAGCAAAAACAGGAAAGAAAAAAACATTTAATTTTAAGAGAGCAAATTTTTCATTATTAAGGGCAGCTAAATGGGAATGTTTCAAGTCTGTTCTACAAAAGCAAACTGAAAAATATATTCCAATGGGTAATAAGTTAAAGAGGCTAAAATTAAAAAAAATGTGGCTTACAGCGGATGTTAAAAAAGCCATAAGGAACAAGAAAAGGGCATTTCAAAAATATAAACATGAAGGATCACCTTCATCATTCGAAACCTATAAAGAATATAACAAAATGTAAAAAAGGGATAAAATGTGCAAAAGTTCAAAGTTAAAGAGTGGTTACAAAGGAAAGTAAGGCAAACCCCAAAATATTTTTCAAATATATTAATAGCAAAAAGATCAGATCTGAGCATGTAGGTCCCTTGAAGGTTGTCGCTAGGTTGGTAACTGGGGATAAAGACAAGGCAAATTTACTAAACACTTCTTTTAGCAATGTGTACACAAGAGAAAATGGCAGAGCTCAAAGTCCAAATTCATAATAGCAAGGTCACTGCCTTAAATGAGTCACAATGGCTCAGAATTGATATGATTGAGAAACAGCTGGGAAAAATTAAGGTTGACAAAGCACCAGGACCTGATGAATTACATCCACGTGTCCTCAAAGAGCTGAGCTCAGTTTTTTCAAAGCCATTATTTCTAATTTTTAGAGACTCTTTAGTCACTGGCAAGGTACCGATGGATTGGCGTAAGGCCAATGTGGTTCCTATCTTCAAAAGGGGAGCAAAGTCATTACCAGGTAACTACAGACCTGTTAGTTTAACGTCCATAGTTGGAAAGGTCTTAGAGAGTATGATAAAGAGCCACATAGAGGAGTTTCTGATAGAAAATATTATTACAAGTGATATCATGGCTTCAAGAAAGACAGAAGTTGTCTTTGAACGGTTAATATGCAAGTTAGGGTCGATAGGTTTAGAAAAGTCAATCTGTAAATGGATAGAGAACTGGCTTAAAGATCGCATCCAGAGAGTTGTAATTAATGATTCATACTCTGAATGGTCTAAGGTTATTAGTGGTGTATCCCAGGGTTCAGTGTTAGGACCTTTTACTGCTTACCATCTTTATAAATGATATAGAGTTTGGGATTAAAAGTACCATTTCTGTGTTTGCAGATGACACCAAACTATGTAATGGAATTAAGTCCATAGAGGATGTCTATAATCTACAAACAGACCTGGATGTACTGTTTGATTGGGCAGCCAAGTGGCAAATGACATTTAATATAGATAAATGTAAAGTTATGCACTTGGGAGCTAACAACATGCATGCTTCATACTGTCTATGGGGAATACATTTGGGGGAGTCAGAAATTGAAAAGGATCTGGGGGTTCTGGTAGATCATAGACTTAATAACAGCATGCAATGTCAAGCTGCAATATCTAAAGCTAGCAAAGTTCTTTCTTTTATTTAAAGAGGAATAGACTGTAGAGATGGAGACATTATCCTGCCCCTGTACAAAGCATTGGTCAGACCACATCTGAAATATGCAGTCCAGTTTTGGTCACCAGTTCACAAAAAGGACATTGTGGAGTTAGAGAGAGTGCAGAGAAGGGCAACTAAATTAATAAAAGGAATGGAGGAGCTCAGCTATAAAGAGAGATTAGCTGAACTGAATCTATTCTCCCTTGAGAAGAGACGTTTAAGGGGGATATGATCACCCTGTGTAAAGATATAAACTGTCCATATAGAGAACTCTCTTCCCCATTATTCACTTTGAGATCATTACAAAGAACAAGAGGGCACTCTTGGCATCCGGAGGAAAAGAAGTTTAAGCTGCGGATAAGGAAGGGATTCTTCACTGTAAGGTCTGTGAAAATGTGGAATTGGCTCCCTCAGGAAGTAGTTTCAGCAACTACTATAGATTGCTTTAAGAAAAAGCTAGATGTTTTTCTAGAAGCACAGAATATAACTGGGTATTAAGGCTTTAAAGTAAAAATAACAGTGACTGTTGATCCAGGACACAACCGATTGCCTTATGGAATCAGGAAGGAATTTTTTCCCCTGTTGAAGCAAGTTGTACCAGGGTTTTTTTGCCTTCCTCTGGACCAACTATGTCTTATAGGGTTTTATATCTGGGATATGTTTATTTACCTAGTGGTTGAACTTGATGGACGTATGTCTTTTTTCAACCTAACCTACTATGTAACTATGTAATATAAAAGGAAATAGAAAGAGTTGTTTATGGCAATATACAATGCTTCAGGAACTCTTTTAATATGACCAGGCAATGTACAGTATTTTGAAAAGTCAAGTGTGGTTTATAGTGCCTATATATTCGTTTCATTGTGATATTTTTCAGTACATCAACACCTAAATGAGCAAGCACATTAATAACTATTGACAATTCCTGTAAAGAGTGTTTATGTGTTATTCTAGGAAAGGTTTCTTTTATTCTATTAGTAGTCTTTCTAGATGGTATTTGTTTATTGCAAGATTGACATTTTTTTTATAAATACTTACAAAGGTTGGATTGCTGCTGGGATTTTGATGCTTATTATCTCTGTTCTTTATTATTTAAATTGTGTTCTCTCCAAAGCAAGCTGTCAATGCCGAAAAAAAAGTTGATGGGTCATATGTGCATTTTACTCTGAGAGCCTCTGTAGTTTACAAAAAATACAGTAGATTGTCTTTTAATGTGAATAGTTTCACAACTATGTTATCAGTAAATGTTTCTTATGTTCAGTCAAATGTCATGCTGAAAAAAGATGTAACAATTGCATTTTATATTGTTATAATAAGGTTTTTGGGCCTCCTAAGGGTTGGAACCTTTGAGTAGCTTTTTTCTAACTTTGTTTCCACAAAATGCAAGCACTTACACTAGTTGCATTTTAAATATGTTTCTCTTTTTAATGAATATATAGTTGCATTTATTGGTGTTTTTGCCTGGAGTTCAACTTTAAAGTTTGCATATCAATGTTTTACATTATTTTTTTCCATTAATGGTAACACAAACTTAAGTTTCAGTTTGTTTTCAATGGCTGATCTGTTTGTGCTAAACTGCAAGTAAAAAAAATGTATCCATCATTTCATGATTCTGGCACACAGCAAAGGTTATATATTTCCCCAAGTTAAGCATCAAACTTTTAAAAGAAGTGTTTTGAAAAACCTCATCATTTCAGGCTTGGAATACAGGGGATTATGCTTGTACTAGTATTGAATTTTTTTTATAACATGTCAGAGAATCTTACATTTAAAGTCATCTTATGCACAATCGATCCTTCTGACTCCAGCTATTAAGAAAGGGAAAAATGAAAAATGTTTTATTTAAACACTGATCCTTTTACTTTCTTATCTGTAGCATTTTTCTGTATTCATTCTTTGCCACAATGATAATTGGCCTGTCAGTTATTAATGTCAATATCTTATTTGCAAATAACATAAAACTGTTGATACACAGAAAGATTTTTGTTATCACTGAATGACTAAAAATTGCCCAGCAAAAAGTGTTATCTTTTTTTATGTTTTCCACAATGCATCTTTTTTTTTATCTAATTTATTTTCATCTTATGTTTTATTTTAAACTTTTTGGATATTTTCTAAAATGTGTTTTTTTAACTTTTTAGTTATATAACATACCGTATAAACCGGTTTATAAGCCGATCTGCGTATTAGCTGAGGTACCTATTTTTACCTTGGAAAACAGGAAAAATGTATTGACTCGTGTATAACTTGAGGATGGGAAATGCTGCAGCTACTGGATAATTTCAATATTCAAAATAATTACCAATAAAATTACATAAATGCTTTGAGTAAAAATTTACTATATACAAAAATTTCAGATTGCATGTTCAATAGAGGGACTGCAATACACTGTTTGGTCACTGTTTTCATGGCGCTGTTCCACAGAAACAACTCTTGAGATTTCCCTGCTGCCTGGAACTGTGCCAGATGTCTGCGGTGCTGCGAGAAGAAGGCTGCGCTGTGTGTGCAGGTAAGTATAACTGTCAACCTGTACTGGGCTGATACCTGACTGGTATATAAGCCGGGGGTAACTTTTTCAGCACATTTTGGGTGCTGAAAAAAGTCGGCTTATGCGCGGGTATATACCGTAAATTGTAAGTTTTAGAAGTATTTCAAACATTAAATATGTATACTTTTGTTTTAGGTGTAATTGTATAAATGTGTAATTTTGCTATAAATGTACATCAGAACTTTTATAAATTTATAAATACATTTTATAAAACCACTCCTTTTAACTTTTATTACCAGGTTGTTTTTTTGGTTTTGTATTTTGTGTTTTGTATTATTGGTGGCGATTAAAGCCATGCCTTTTGGCTCCCTTGGTCTGAAGAGTCTGACTGACACTCTCTGGATTACATTGTGTGGAGTTTTACTTACTATCATATATTTTCTGTTACTGCCAAAAGTGCGGAATATGTAGCTTGTTAAATCTTTGAGCCTGATTTATTAAAGCTCTCCAAAGTAAAAAACAAATGTTGTATTGTATAAATATAATCTCTGATTAAATATCAAACATCCTACTAATAATATACATGTATGTATGTCTTCTGAATGGTTGTATGCAATGTCTGTCTATGCTACCAGCTCTCCATTGCAGCAGAAGTATATCTTTCTATGCAATTTAAAAAATACAAATTCTGCACACAGTCTTACTAGAATATTCTCTTGCAAACCCCCTTACCCTTCTCTGTGTTTGTATATCAAAATCCCTAATTAATTTTGCTTTTTTTGTGAAATCTTTTATAAAAACCATGGGGGGAGGGTTTTCCACTGGAATCCGAAAGAATCCTATCTTTTGTAAGGATCAAATATCAGATATTAGCACAAGAAAATCTAGGTCAGGCATGTTCAAAGTCCGGCCCGGGGCCAACTGTGGCCCGTGTTTAGATTTCCACCGCCCTGCAGCCTCTGTCACAAAATCAATAATATGTGGCCCACCAGCACTGTTGGCCACAGTAAGAAATACACACGTACAATAAATCTATTTTATATTTCATTAGAGTCTATCAACCTCCTTGCAATTATAGGCCTGCTACTCGACGGGCATATTCAGCAGGATGGAAGTCCCCATGTGTGCACAGGGAATACCCTACATCATTATAGTGGGCGTGTACTTTGCGGGACCCACACAGACGACGCCAACTCTGATTCTAAGAAAGTCCTCTGCACAGAGCCCGCAGTGACCCCGGACTTCGTGCACAGGGAATCCCTCACATCACCCTGGTGGGCATGTGCTGTGCAAGACCTGGGCAGACCGCGCCCACACTAACCCTGAGTACGTGCTGAATGGTCGGGCCCCCAGACATTTTCAAATCTGGCCCTCTTTGAAAAAAGTTTGTACACCTCTGATCTAGGTGATGACTGACCAAATATGGGGAACAGAAGGGCCTTTGTCCACCAACATTGGGGCATGGGTACTTATCAGGATATGGAGGTCTCCCAATACTACAGTGAGGCACAAGGCGTGAAAGTGTACAGGAAGGGGCTGCATGTCGTTCTTTTCTGGCATTTCAGGATGAAAATCTGATCAAGGATCTGGCTGTTATTTTTAAAGGAAGCCATGCAGAGAAAGAAAATGCTATGGATGGAGCAGGAGCTAATTTTATAAAAAACAAAATTACAAAGTACCTGCAATTTGTATATACAAATAAAATACATGCAAATACTTTTCAACATTTGTTGTTTTTAGCAATTAGAAAATACAAATCCAGTCCAATTTCATTCAGTCTTATTTCACCTCTGTTAATAATTGTATTTCATGCAGTAGGTTGATTAGCCTTATGTTCACCATGCAAACATTGATCAATAGACCTCCCAAATCAATGAAGGTGCTGACATTTCAATCTTTTGTAAAACATGCATTCTGTAAGCATAAAATATCTAAGTAATGAATTTATTTGGATTGTGTCATTTGATTATTATGTCATCAGGTAAATAGAAACTAGATATTTTTCTTGTGTGCATGAAGATAATGTTAAATGGAAAAGGATGGTCCATTCATCAAACACAAAAAAAAAAATGGAAATACTGCCATATCTTTAAAACAGGAGAAAACAAAACTGGTACTGTATAAGCATTTTT
This sequence comes from Pyxicephalus adspersus, assembly GCF_032062135.1. Lineage (NCBI taxonomy): Eukaryota > Metazoa > Chordata > Amphibia > Anura > Pyxicephalidae > Pyxicephalus > Pyxicephalus adspersus. The sequence continues at coordinate 46,206,602 of NC_092861.1, forward strand.
ACTGGTTAATAACTAGCCTGTAGCTTGTCAATCAGAAGCTTACCACACATAGTCCTAGTCCTGCACACTTCCTCCTTGTATTTTAACCTCCTTATGGTGAGCTGCTGTGTCAGGGTAAGGCAGTATGTGAGACGAACTTAAGCCTTGTTCCCACTATGGGAAAGTGTGGTTGCTGTGTATTATACCACAACTTACAGCAATGCACGACATCTGTGAGGATTTCTGCTGACACCATAACACTTAATAGGGGCAGCGCACAAAAATGGACAGAAACATGTTTGGCAGTGTGCACACACGTCAGTAGAACATCAAATATGGCTCTCTATGCAATGTCTGATGTCATGGCATAATATCTGAAGTGCAGTAAACAGCACTGCACCACACATGGTGGGAACAAGACATAAGAAAGGCTTTATTTCGGTCAATGAAAGTAAAGGAAGGTTAATGGAAATTTACATAATGTGGTAATTGGAATACATATTTTTTTATTCAGTAGTGTTCAGTTGTAAAGAAAATAAACAATTTCTGGATTTATGAATATGGGTATTATTGATCTACTTTTGACATGCCTTGGAAATGCACGTCAAACACACATCAACAGTTGCGTTGTGTTTCTTCTGACATGGCATGATTGATTGAGGTGCTTCTGAACTGCAGGCAATTCAAGTCAAATGCTCTTTCCTTGTCAAACACTGTGTTTTCTATTTGAATGCATGTGTTTTAGCAGCACTATGTTTAAATGGAAATTGTTGCATTTGACAAATATGCACATAAATGTTAAATCTAACTGAAAATGTTGAATGACTTGTAATAAGGTCAATGGCCCTATTTAGTAGTACAGGTTACTATGTATGGCTACTCTGTCTATTTTAAATGCACACTGTAAATACCACAATGTATGCTTATATGTGTCAACAAAAAGGTTTAGGAATTGTATTTGTTCTGTTAATGTGTGCCTGCAAAAATCCATAATTCCAGCAATTACCTTTATAGTCATTATTGCCCACAATTCTTTTTAGAAAATCCTCTCTATTGTTAATATGCAGATCATAGGACAATTTATTACCCCATTCCTGTTAATAAAAAAAAAACTCCCCTAAACCTTTTTTATTTTCTAAAAGCACATGCCCTGTAGATTAAAAATTTGGCAGTAGCAAATTGTTGCATGAGCACTTACTAAATCTATATTTTATAATAAAAAAACAAAAAAAAAAAACAAAAACAAACTAGTAGCAGGTAAAGTAGTAAGCTTGCCTAAAACCTTTCATAGTCATGACATGTTAGACAACGCCTATGAAAAAACAAGATTGAAACTATTTGTTGATGCAATACTCAAATTACATTACCCTAAAATATAAAAAGACCTACATGACAGTTGTATATACCTTTTTGTATGATGCACAAACAAAACGGCAGGGGAGTGCAATTTATATTGTTCCAGGAAAATACCACCTCAGTACAGTGTTTACACAGTCATTTGAAAAACACTTTTAATAGTAGTTTAAGCCAGAAAATGTAGCCAAATATACTAGTGATAGAATAAAGTCTTGTTTTCTTGGAATGAAACAGCTTTTTCTTTTTCAGCAGATAGAAACTTTGGGTTTGAAAAAAATTCTTGAAAAATACCTGCAAATTATCTAAGCACATGTGTGCTAATATGCTATACACACCTTTTTAAATTGTAACTTTTTTTAGTGCAAACAATGCTCTTCAAGTAAACAAAATATACTTTTTTTTTAGAAGGCTTAATGTACACGCTTTGGCTTTGCATCTGCTGTATATCAGTGTGACATTAAATAGCTGTAATTATTGCATTCTTAAATATAAGTACAGGTATGTGTTTTAAGGGGCTTTAGACTCGAATGTCTAAATTTACACATGCATCGGTGCTGCTGAACCATTAAAACTGAGCAATCCATCCAACCGATTATTCATAAATAATTAGATATTAAAATAATAGATGTGGGGTCATATTTTTTCAGTATTTATTTTGTTTTTAAAACAGCCCAGGTAATAGCCAGGTTACATTACTAGTGATTGGAAATTGGAATAAAGCTTGGGTTTGGGACTAGCTAAGATTCACCTCAATTTTGTATAAAGTTATTGTAGCCATACTAGTGCACTTGGAACACTAACAATCACAAAGTCATTCTGCACCATTCCTACATTTCTTGCAGTGCTGACTTTTCTGTCTGTCATCCTCCTCACTATAAAAAAAATCACGTTATTTTGTGATTTTTTTAATGTCAAAGGCCTATTTTAGTTACTCTCCTGCAAACTGAAAAAAGCAACATAAGTGACCTGTAAATAAATACCAGACTTCCATGATAAATATGTAAATAAATACCATCCAGGCATGAAGCTTGGGTAGCCAAGAAAAGGAGGACAGTTATGCCTTTTAAAATTTGGGGGAAGGAAGGTGACCTTTTTCCAATGTCCGCTCCCCCAAAAAGGACAGGGACATTTGTTGAAACCTGAAGCCCCCAGAGTCACCAGATATCTGCCCCTTCCTATTGGAATATGTGCTAGGGTGAAAGAATACTCCACACATTCTCACTAACAGTAAATAAAAACACAGCACACAGAAAACACATACCTTAAAAAACACACATAATTCCCCATTCTGAAATAGTTTTTCTTAAAGTCTCTATAAGTGAATCCACATCATCATGACCTGTCATAGGCAAATGCTTACACTCCACACCCCTGACTATAATAGATTCACCTCATTGGTGTAAATACCACCAACCTGTGGTTGATGCATACCTTTGCTGAAGTTATGTCATCCTGGCCCGGTCAATAAGGATGTCCAAAGTTTACAACAAGACAGAGAGGAAGGAAAAAGTTAGCGGCACCCAGATATGGAACTGGGTTAGGTAAACATTATAGGGTTTAATTCTGATTTAAGTAAAGCAACCCTAACACATTTTAAAATAGTATTGTCTTAACATTATATTAAAAAAAAAAATCAACCGTGTCATTTGGTATTTTGTTTACAGAGTTCTTTTTCTATTGATATGCTAATTTTACCAATATATTTTAATTTGGAGTCAGCTGAAATAGAACTTAGATAGTACAATCGTTATAGAATAAAAATATAGTTAGTCTATTCACATCAGTATGTGTTTTCAAAATGTATAAGTAAGGATAACAATCTGCATCATAAATATTTTAAACCTCCTTCAAAAAGTCCTTGAAACCTGTTTGCCCAGAGAATCTCTATGACTCTGCACTTACAAAATGATATGAGAAAAAATATTAGCATTTAGATTGAGATATATTGAAAGCCGTTACATGTATAAACTAAGGAATACTTTTCTTCTGAAAGACTACTGTGTATAACTAGGCTTTAAACATTGGACAGATATATTTATCACACCAAAGTACTTTTAGAAAAAAATCCAATGTGGTAAGTTATTATATATTAAAAATTCAGACAGATTTTTAAAAAATGGCAGATGGATGATTAGTGGGGAGCAAAACTGACCAATTCAGTTTTGTGATACACAAAATGTGAAAATAAGGCAAAATACATTGTAGTCAATAGAAGAAAAAAAAGTAAATTTTATGTGCTTTTTTTGTGCTTGAAATTGCCCCTTCATTAAGGAATGAAGCCCCTTGCACTATACTAGACCTATTTAAGAAACAATGGTCAGAGATCCTTTTCCACACATGATAAAGCACTAGGGAGCAAATGCGTCAGCATGTTAAGACCTGTGCCCTTGCCTGCTTGTTCACAATAGAAATTATTATTATTATTAATATTAATAATAAACCAGATTTATATAGTGCCAACATAACACGCAGTGCTGTACATTAAATAGGGGTTGCAAATTACAGACAGTTACAGACAGTGACACAAGAGGAGGAGAGGACCCTGCCCTGAAGAGCTTACAATCTAGGAGGTGGGGGAAGTAACACAATAGGAGGGGAGATGAGAGGCTTTGCAGACCTACAGTGCATGGCTTGGGATTTTTTTTTCCTTTTGAGACATTTAATACAAACTCTGCACCAAGTTTTACAACACACCTCACTATACATTATTTGTAAGCAATGTATTCATTTTATTTCACTATATGCCTGAAATGCATAGTTATGAATTGGTTAGTATAAGTAAAAGGGTTTATTAAGGTATGAGTCACTAATCTGGAACAAATATACAAATATTTAAATCCAGAGTTCATTTTAGGTAAGGCCAGTAGGCATTGAAGCAAGAAGGAAATAAACCTAACAATTATGAAATACAAAATAGCAATGGCAGCCTACATTGACTTGTTCAAGTTACTTTTAAACTGACATTTAACAACACATGTAATAATGTGTTTGTACCACATCATTTAGATTTACCAAAATTCTAAGGTCCTACTTAAATATATTTCACATGAATGGTTTTTTAGATAGACCCTTGAATCATAAAGATGATGGTAAATCTTGGGGAACTTGTACAAATTAGATGATAATGTGTCTGGATAACTTTATAATAGTGTTCTCTTGTAGCTTGAATTTGCAGTGGATGCTTTACAACTGCTCTTATTCACTATTTTATTGCTTATATAATCATAACAGTTATTTGCTACCCCTGGTGATAGGTATCAGAAATTATGAGGGGTGAGAGAACTGCAGGGAAGTATTCTACAAAGAAGATTGGTGTGCCATGTAATACATGTGGCTGAAGACAATACACAAAGAGACACATGATACACTAGGTTAGTTACCTAGTAAGGGATGTTTTTATTAACAAGTACGTTACAATTGTTTTGACTTGGAAACAAAAACTGTTCTTTTGTTTTGTTTGATTTTTATCATGATGTTTTTGCATTAAAATGTGATTAGTGAATAGTGGGTATTACAATAATTTGTTTCTCAATGTCTTTTATATTGCACAATGGGCTGTGAAAATGAATGTCTAGCATGCAGTGAAATTGACAGAATAACCAATAACTCCTTTTTTACTTGGTTAGACTTTAGGATGTGGATAATTTAATATATTGTGGCAGTTAATAAACCTATGCAGACATTTGTACAGGTAATAAAGTCTACAGTTACTTCTTAAAATCAACACATATTGCATCATGATCTCTGTTTAATCTTTATTACTTTATTTCCATAATTGTATAAACTTGCGAGCAAAAATGTTTACTAAATGCTTTTTAAAAAACAAAAAGTTCATATTATAAAGCATTTTTGTTTCCTATGTTTTTTGAAACAGAATATTAAAATGTGCAGAGCAGTTTTACAGTTTTATTTGTAAAAATATGTATTAACAATTGTTAAAGCTTTGTTTTTACATTCATTATATTACATTTTAGGTGTAACATTTAAGGTACAAACTGTATTACTATGCTTATAGGATAATGAAATATAGGTGATGAAATAATTTTTGGTTTAAGATAAAGGAAAATGTTTCTTTTTGAAAAATCTACAGGAAGTCAATAAATTATAAAATGAAAAAAATTGTGCTCATAAGTTAAAAAAGTAACGTGTTGGTATGTTGTATACATCATATACATATTGACGAAATGTAAAAGATTGAGATTGACGCTTTTTTTTTCAATGCCTAAAGGTGATGCATGTATCCCAAGAGGCTCTGCGAATCTATTCAGTCTTTACCACTATAGTTATCTATCCTTTAATATAAAGTCAAAATTGTAGTCTGCTTTAATACATTAAAACCAATAAGACGGAAGATGCCTCTGGGGCTGTACATATCACCTCACTGTGTATAAACATAACACTACCAAAACATGCTGTGTATAAACATAACACTACCAAAACATGCTACCTTCTACTATAACAATACTTTTTCAATTGGTTTTCAAAAAGGTTCAGAAACACTGCTCTAGGCGAATCATGATTAGTCTCGGGGTTCTGGGTGGCTTTTACCAGAGAGTGTTGTAATCAGTGACAGGATGCAAGCAATGAGTGAGAAATAAGTTGCGGATCCCAACATTGTAATCATAATTACATTTGTAACCAAGTAGGAGGGAGAATTGGAGGAGATAGGCTTTTGTTTGGAGAAATATGTTCCTGTTACTGAAAGAGATTGTCATGTTTTAGTGTCTTGCTAGCAGAAAATTATTCTATCAGAAAGAGACCTATAATTTTTACTTAACTATTAAAGCAGAATTAAAGTTCCACTTTAAGTTTCCATGATCAGGCAGGTTTTTATTGCAAAAAGGGACAGGCAATATCCCTTCTGCAAAAATCCCTCTGATCTGCCTGATGGATATGGGTATCTTGCAAAAAAAGCTTCGGCTACGTACACACGTAGGATTTTTGTCTTTCGAAAGGATCATTCATGACGACTAAAGACTGAAAGATGCATGAACGAGCGCTGTACATACAGCACCGTTCTGCTCTATAGAGAAGGGAAAGGTGGAGAATGAGTGAGCAGAACCGGCTGCGCTGTCTCCCCTTCACTTGTATTACAGTCGTTCGCGTTCATGAACCCGCCATAACGGATCCATGAACAACATCGGATGAGTGCTGTACACACGTCAGATTCTCATAAGATACCAGCCCTGAATTTATAATTGGATGAGAATCATCTGACGTGTGTAACCTTAGCTGTGTATGTGCAGCGTCAGCTTTGGTTGCCAGGATACTCAACTTCTCTTGCATGTACTTGCACAGGAGTTCATGTCATCTTAGCCCTGCCAATCAAGATGGCTGAAGATCGTCTACAAGAAGAAGAAAAAGAGGAAAATGACAGCACCCTGGAAGAAAACAGGGACAGGTGAGTATTGTAGGGTTTAGTTCCACTTAAAAAGGAAAGTATTCACTTAGACTGCCATGTTAATCATATAATCCTGTCAAAGAAAAAGAGATCTTATCCATCCCTGGATGTATAAACTCCAGTGGGGAAAGCTGTATGTTTTGTCATGATGATGGTGATGGAGCATTGGTTTGGATTTAGTCAGGTAGGCCATATATGCATAGGTTTCCCTATTATTTTTCATGTACCCTGGTTTCCTCCCACATTCCCAAAACATGTAGTTAGGGTAATTAGTTTCTCCTTAAAATTTACCTTAGCCTGTGTTAATGACATAACTATGGTAGAGAATTTAGATTGTGAGCCCCTATGAGGGACAGTTAGTGATATAACTATAGTTGTTGTAAAGTGCTGCATAAAATATCTGTGCCATATAATAATAAGAAATAAAAGGATAATATTGTTACCATGTTGACACAATATGAATATGCATTACAATCTTGAATATGCATTAGCCACCATTGTCACTATTTCAGGAAACACGACCAGAACTTATGTGCAGCTGACACTCTAATGGGAGCACGGATACAAAGACCTTAGAATAAACATATTCAAATTAACATTTTACACCAAAAATTTACTTGAACCATGTGAACCAATAGAAACCCCCCATACATGGGAAAAGTAGTTTAGGGTCATAAGTACATAAAATATATAAAAATACACTTTTATTAGGATACATCAAAATAAAATCTATGGCAAAACATTAAAATAAACACAGCCCCTTAGGGGCTATTTTGTTCAAAGAAATACAATAATGAAACAAGGGGCCTGATTTATTAAAGCTCTCTAAGGCTGGAGAGAATACGTTTTCGTCAGTGAAGGTGGCATGTCTGGCAAAGCTGGAATGGATTTCTTAAAGTCATTTGCCATTTGTTAACAAATAACACTGCTCTATGGCTTGTGCCAACCAACTTGATGTGAACAACTAGTGGTGATGTGTTTCATAGAATAATCCACTTCATCAGACCACATGTAATTAGTTTAAGGTAATTCATCCAACTGTACAAGTAAAAACACAGAAAACAAAACATAGAAAACAATAATTGCATATACATTTGCATTGATTCTACATATACTATAATTTTATCCACATATTGGTAAATACATATTGTGTCATGATTTGTCCTTTTACTGGTCAAGGACATCCAATTTTCTTCTATATTGTACCTGAATACTGTTATGGTATCATCCTTAACATTTACAATATACAGGTTTAAAAAAAAGCCCCTTTATATGCCAACCTGTATATGGGGGGGGGGGGATCAGATGTATTACCCTACTTGGATTGTATCATGAGATGGTATCGTTACATAGAAGACTTTTATTATTTAGAATGGTAGACAAAAGGATCTTGAACAATTTTTGACATTTTCAATGGTGAAAAGGAGTATAATCTGAGGTTCATCATGGATATTGGGAAACAATAAATTTTCTTTCTTGATTTGGTCGTCTATAAAGATGACAACAATAGGATACAAACCAATTCTTACTTAAAATGCATGGTGGGTAATACGATTCTAACAGCCCACATTCCAGACATCTCAAACAATATACCCTTTAGTCAATACCTGAGGATCGGGAAAAATTGCTTGGATGAAATACAACTAAGGAGGCAGCAGATGTGTTTAGGGGGAGATTACACAATTAACCCCCCTTTTAATGGAGAACATTGAAAGTATACAGCAATGCTGCACATGTGCAGATTACCTGTCATGTTCTGGAACGCACATGCACCCAAAGTTTCGGATTCTAGGTGACGTATGTCGTTACTATAATAACGGCATCCCCATGTCTGACTTGATGACATCAGATGCCTGCCAGCCCTTAAATAGACAATCCTGCAGCCAGTCTTTTGTACCATCTGATGCAACAAAAGTGGGAATAAAAGTGTATTTATTATATACTTTATGTACTTATGACCGTAAACTACTTTTCCCATGTATGGGGGGTTTCTATTGGTTCACATGTTTATACTAAGTAGTGGGACTGCAAAATAACAATGATAAGTATGATGATATTATGATTATATTTCATGGTATCTGTTTATCTACGACTTTATATCCCACTCTTTGTAATTTTAATTTATTTACCACCCAGATCCTAATGTTGACCCTAAAACGTAAACTAAACTCCCTGACCTTAATACGTATCCAATGCCAAAAATGAATACCTAATACCTAAATACCAACTATGTGTGTTAGTACCCCCTCTGTAAACTGCAAAGTCATAGGTATTAAAAAAAATATTGAATTATATAAAAAGCAAAGGGATGTCAAGATTTATACTGATCCACACTTTTATCTATATTGTTTAGTGAAGTCCTTTGTAATGCTGCAACAATTAGTTCTGCAGTTAGAGTTGTACAAAATATACATTTATTAAACAGCATAATTACTTTATTATATTCATTTGTGTTTGATTAAATTGATTAGAAGCAACTTCAGGCATTTTTTTGCATCACTATAAAAAATAACTTTGAAGTTCTGCATTTAGAGACAGCCTGATTTACCAAATATTCAAGATCAGATTTTTTTTTTAAATATGATTCATTGCAAGTCTTCAGACATACTATATTTCTTTTCTGACATTGTAGATTACTATTTTCATGTTCCAAGTTTAAGCAGCATTACTGAATGTTGATCTCACTGCCTTCTAAACTATGATTCAGTAAGCAATAAAATTTGTTAATGGTTATGTGACCTCTTTTCTATCAGAAATATGTCTGCTCTGCAGTCTAATCTGAAGATCTGATGATATCTGATGCTCTTCTTATATTGCCAGGAGCTAAAAAATGTTTATGTCAAAAGCAGACAGAATGGCTACCATATTTTTTCCAAAGGTTTACTGATCGTCTTGAGCTGGCCACATTTAAATATAATTCATAGTGTTAGAATAGACCTTACACATGACATGGCTTATTGGGCAACACAATACCAATATGTACAAAAAAAAAAAAAGAGTTATTTATTTATACATTCATAAAAGTAAGGACATTCTGATATCTTCTATTTTTTATTCCTATCTAACCCTTTTTAAGTGTTATTGTGATGCTATAGAAAGTTTTGATTTATGGTTAGAAGTTGATTACCCATCTCTGAGTGCATACATTAGAAGAAAGGTATATATTGTTGGATAAAAACGAATTCATATATTTAACTGTATTTCAGTTACGCAGACCTTTTGTGTCAATTTATGTTTTACTGCGTTTCTGTAAAAAAGAAAAATGTATGTTTTTACCACTAAAAAGAGTGTGCAAGACCCTGGTTTAGCATCAGTGCTTACCAGATGCCAATGCCCCAATCTAAATCCCCTCTACCAACCTATAGCAAGTACCCTCTAGGCCTTTGGAGGCTATTAACTTGGTTTCAGCATACAGTTGCCTCCAGGACATTTGTGAACAAGGGTTGGTGTCTGGGAACAAAAACTGACAGAGAACCAAGGGCTCACAGGAACAGGATAGGAACACAAAGGGTGGGCAGACAGTCTAGGGTCAATATCCAGGAGAAGGGTTAGGATATTGTGCATTGTGTTCTTTAGTGCAGTGATTTTCAACCTTTTTTGAGCCATGGCACATTTTTTACATTGAAAAATCCTGCAGCACACCACCAATTACAAATGTTACAAAATTACACTCTGTAGCTATATCTCGTCTCTATGAATAAACAAGGCAATTAAGCTACCTACTGTCACTCACTGACATTACAGTATTACAGTATTACATTACTCATGCCAGTCACTACAGCACAGACACTCGACAATAGTAATTGGATAATTTCCCACGGTACACCTGAAGATCTTTTACGGCACACTAGTTTGCTGTGGCACAGTGATTGAAAATCACTGCTTTAATTGACACATTTTTTAATTACTTAAATTTTTATAAAAACATTTAAAGAGAAGTGTGCAATAGGTCATGCAGCAAAAGCTGAATCTCAAGATATCATCAAAAAGGTGAGAAAGATAATTACAGTTCCCCCTAACCCATGAGCAGTAACAAAATGCCACTGTTCCCACTATTTTTTTTCAGCTTCAAGAACGCCTGTTTCTTGAAGGTAATTGTCTCAGACTAGTCACTACACATTACAATTTGGCCCATTTAGTGGGCCGTAAGTAGATATTTGACAATGTAGAAAAGTTTTTGCTTGCCCTTGCATGCCCATCTGATAGGCAAAAGATGTTTCTAAAATTTGGGGGACTGTGCACTAGATTTGCAATGCATCCATAATGGCAATGAATCTGAACCTCATGTCTGTTGTTCAGCATGTTTCTTGGGTATTCCAAAGTAATCCTTTAACAGTTTATTCCTGATGATGGTGATGACGACAGGCTATAAAAAGCAATAAACCTCAAGTCCCTATGAAATCTAAATGGAAGAAGGCATGGACCTGTATAAATCGTTATGTCACTTTCTATTTTACTGAAATGATAGTGAACTACAACAACCTAAAATTGAAAATAATGTGCCATGAATTAAAAAGCTGTTACCTCCCATATTAATAATACTACCCACTTCATATTATTTACAGACCAAGTAATTGCAGTCATATTCATGGTGCTAAATGGGTAAAAAATTCCAATTCTAGAATGAAGCTATGGTTTAGGGGTCAGAAAGTAGAATATTTGATGTTTGAAAATCAGCTTTTTAAGACAGTTCTCTTACTAAACAACTGCATATTTCCTAAAAACTACTCAAATATCCTCAACCTAGCCCTTCTGATTAATTCATACTAAACGTCTTACCTAAGCTACTAAGCTCTCATTGAGTTATACAGGGCTATCTCCCAAGAATGTAAAGTCCTGCCAAATACAAGTCTAAGAAAGCGAATTCCAGATACAGCCAATATTAGAAAGGATTTCATACAGAAAAACGTTAAAACATAGGAGTTGATAAATTAGAAGGGGAAGTTTACAGGCATCTTTTAAAGAATAAAGTTGCATTTAAAAGGTACATTTTCCATTCCACATACTCCATAAACTATAATTATAAACTAAAGTTGCAAACAGAAATAAAATACATAGTACATTGATCCATAATGGACAATAGTGAACTGTGACCTGGTACAAGGACCATCTCCAAACAGGCAGATTTTGCATTTGGCCAGTATTTTTTAGCATCAGCTACTGAGCTCTATAACTGGCATACGTTTGCAAAAAAGAGATACTGATATAGAATAAAGACTGCTGCATGAGTAGAAGAAGGATATATATTAATGATGTTCTATATTTCATACTTACCCGGTGAACAATAGGCATGCATATTTTTTGCCCTGATCATATAAAATAAAGAAAGAAACAAAACCATAATACATTTCCTTTTTACAGTTAACTTTTTTGCCTGTGTAATTACATTTCTAGGTAATAATGTCCCTTACAAAAAAGTACTTCCCTATTGTGTAAATATCTGACCCAGCAAAATGAATCACAGGACTTGATCTGACTGATTGCTGGCAGAGCAGTCTGTGACAAATTCTTTCATCCCTAGTCTATAACAAGTATTAAGATTTCAGTTCACTAAAGTCAGATCAGTAAAATGTCCACTCTAAAGTTTTAGCTACAGGTTACTAAGCTTTGCATAGTGCTTTTTTTACCTAATAAGCACATACCTCTTAAAACAGCAATAATTGTTTTTTATTTTGTTTTTATAAATACCTACTCAAGAATGTAAAGATTAAAATGCAACTTAACCTTAACCACAATTGGCTGTACTTCCAATACTTTCAACCTATAAGAAAAATGTAGAAATATTATATATATATTCATTTTTATTGTTTTTAATTTTGCCCTCCCCATGTGCACTATACACCTTTTTGCTAGTTTCAAAATGATCTGATAGACATGCTTGCTAGTTGCTTAGTATTTGGTACAACCCAAAATGTTGGGACCCTAGTATACTGGGATTGAGGGAGCAAAATCTAACTCTGTAAATCAAATAGTGAAGTAGTGAACCCAGGCTTGAAAGCAAAGACAAAGTAACAAAACAAGAACCAACATGCTTGCTTGAAACTAAGGTGAAGAGCGATTTCCAAGTTGATGGCTTTTTAGATCAATGTAGAGAGTATAAACAGAGTGGGGGACATGTATTGTGACTTTTAAAGAAAATGTTTGTCAGCTAGCCATTCACAATCAAAATAGTTTTATATAGTTTTTTTTTTATGCATAGGGGTGGCAGGGCCAATTATATAGTTTTCAAAGAAAACACTGGCTTGCTGAGAGGAGGCATCATTCCGAATGTTGAAGGAATGTGTGATTTCTAGTTAGGAGAAAGAAATCAAGATATAAATTGTCGAAAGCCTCCACTGTCTTGGTATGGATTTGAGACCACTAGGTAAAGGCCCATTGGAAGTCGACACAACTGTTCTCCACATACAGTGCAATTATGGAAGAGAACCTTAAATAGTGAGGCCATTTAGTCTGTGGGTGGGCAGATCTGGTGAAAATATTAGTATGGTATTGGGATAAATGGCAATGCAAATGTTGAGCAGACAATAGAAGATCTCAATAACAAAGTGTTGGATGTCAGTTGGATATTTCAGAGGCCAAAAGTCATCACAGTAACATCTCAAATCAAGTTTTCAACAAAATGTATTCTGTTGAAGTCCTGGTCTTAGGCAATATGGGAACCTGGCTTCTGGGTAGTGACTGTTGAACCAAATTTACAGAACAATTTCATCTGCTCTGTCTTACATTTAAAGGAGAGGCAGAATGAAGGGTAATACCTTTGAAGTAGGCAAAGATAGGAATCCCACAGGTGAGCGCTTAGTACAGCACATGACCTAACATAAAAGACCTCAAGCAGCTAGGAAGAAGACTAGTCTAGGACTAGGGAGTGCTGCTGGTGCCAGGGAAGGCCCAAGATAACTACAAAAGTGGCTTGTTGAAGAGGCAGTTTAATGGTCCAGGTACACTTCTTGACAAGAGAGAGGCAGAGATAAGGTTGTTATGTGCTTTAAAGTTAGGACAGGCATCTAAAATAATCTTTCACTTGTTTTGGTGCTTCTGCAGTGGTAACTTAGAGCTTTGTATAGGGGGTAAATTAGTGGTCCATCATGCCCCAGGCATGGTAAACATCAGAGTTTTGTAGTAGCCATTGGGGAATTTGTTGAATCAACTTTTCCTTATGTTCATAGTAGTAGATAAACAAGTCATGTGACAGATGTTGGGTCATCTTGTTAGGGGACAGTCATGAATGGCCAAATTGCATTGCCTACACTTAAGAGGGGGATTTTTATAATACAGGTGCTTCTAAAGGATGCTGAAAAGAGGATGCCTAGAACAGAAAACATGACTTTTTCTGCTTGGAATTCTCATGACAAGAAAATAATAATTTGTATAGCCCAGAGGGCCAGAGGTAAATTTGTTACAGGAAGCCCTGGCAAAAAAAACGTTGAGAAAGCCATGTTGTTCATGGCTAGTTCTATTGCATGGGTACAGAACTAAATGTCCTTGATGAAGGTATAGAAAAGCACTGGCCAAAGTGGAGCCTTATTAAAGATTTGGCTGAAGAGACCCAGAAACACCTTCATTATTGGTCCTTTTTGCTAGCATGGGGTTACCCAAGCCAAAGCCTTCTTAGTTTAGAGACAGGAAGTGGGTGACTTGGATGGTCATTTGGATCAATGATATATCATGGGTCACAAACACACAGAAGGCTTCATTTATTAAAGTTCCCCAAGGCTGAAATAATACACTTTCATCAGTGAAGCTGTGTGATCCAGCAAACCTGGAATGGATCTGGTCCAGGATTGAAAACATTTGCTAGCAAATGACTTTAAAAAAAAACACCCCACGTTTGCTGGATCACCTAGCTTCACTAATGAAAGTGTATCCTTTCCAGCCTTGAAGAGCTTTAGGAAATCAGGCCCTGAGTTTTTGAAGTTTAAAAGGGTGATGAGAAGTTGTAGGTATGTAGGTCTCTGGAGCATAAGGTGTCGTGGGTTCACTGGGGAATAATAAAACCAGCAGCAGGGGGCTCTGCTCTAGTATATTACCACATTAGTCAGGCAATGCACTGTTATGGCTTTAAGGGCCAGACCATTTAGTTAGAGCTTTCTTTTGACTTATGCTCATACAGAAGTGGAGTAGTAAAGTACAGTAACACTCATAGCAAAGTTTTAATAATTTGTTTATTTATATACTGTGATGTAGCAGAGCAATAGAAACTAGACCTAAATTGCACGACTACAATCTAAATTTAAAATAGTTGAAGATAGAGGTATGCAGCTCCTGGTACTGTTATGTGTTTTTCTTCAGTTTAATTTCTACTTGGTGTGACTATTTTACTTTCTTTAAACCAATAATTCAGAAATTAGGATAAAATCAGGGTTGGACTCAAACATTTGAGGCCCAGCTATGCCATGGTACAGAGCCAAATGACCTTGCCTTTTTAAACAGAAAATACTTATGTAACAAGTGTAGTTAAGCAAAAAAGTAATTCCCTGGGCTTTGTGATGTAACATAGAACTCCAGAGTTTATACATTGAGATAGACCTAATTGTTGTGAAAATCCAAACTTTTTAAGTTCACTATTTTGTGTTAATCTTGCCACGCTTTAAAAAAAACTGTTTAAATTCATTGATTCATACCCACAAATACAATGCACTATTAGAAAATACTCTTGTAGGATGATAAGGTTTTGGGAGGATCATCCTTATATACCTTCAGTTTATTTTCAGAAATGCACACTATTTTAAGTAACAATTCCACTTTAAATACAAGATTAGAAGTGCAATTACCACAGTTGTCTTTTTTATGTCCTGAAAGACTTTTTAAATGTAATAGATACATACAAATCAACTTAAAGAAGGCTGGAAAGTAAAAATGTTTACATCATCCAGCACAAGGGAACATTTCTATGTCAAGGATCTGTAATATGTAATTTCATAGAGGCAATCAACATAATTGAATACAAGGGTAAATAAATATGAAATATAATGTAAAAGGCATAAAACAGGAAAACAGTTGTTGGTAAAGCTTTGTTACTTTTGCACAGGGCTTTTAACTGAAAACTCATGAATTGAAAAGATTCCCCTAAATGCACTAATTAGATGAGGTACATAGGACAGTAAATGTCTGTTGTATCAAAAATTAATCCTAGTGCCTGTGAATGTTGTGGATACAGTCAATGACCCAAATATTATTGTTTTTTAAAGCATGGTTTCTTTAAAAAAAGTAATATTCTATATTTTCCACAGTCTTAGCCCTCATTTACTTTAAAGCGAAAGTCATCAAATAGCATTTTTACATATGGTGAGAGGATGAGAACCAAAAACATCTGCCCAAACACAATATGAATTGTGGATAAAGAATACACATTCCACCATGTTGTGTGAGATTAAAAAAAAACATCATTGTCTCTATGGAAAACCAAGAAAAAAATCTATTGATACAAGTGTTTTATAAATAGAATAATGTCAAGTACATTTTGCAAATTGATTTGAAAGTCTCAAGTCAGTAAGGCAATGTAGAGGTAAGCAATAGTAATAATCTGAAGGAGAGGGAAATGTGAAAAAAGTAAAATAGAACCAAGAGTTGTTGACATAAAACCTAATGTAATCCTTACATGACTGTGGTAGGACAATTACCTGCATTACAACATGCCAGGTACCCCAATCCAGTGAATAACCCTTGCTGTTCACGGAATCCCCAGTTGACATTCTTCCGGCTGCAAATTCGCTCTTCTAGCCCCCCAGCTCACATAAGAGTGCCCAATGATCCAGAACAAACAAGAAACCGAACCTGACAAAACAAGACAAGACATAAACAGCAAGGGAATTTATCAAACCAATAACCCCAACCCCCCCCCCCGTCCCCCCAGATACCTCCTAGCCAACATCCCACCATTCAAAATTCCACCAGATGTGAGCAAACATAAAGCCGGTACCTGGCTGTCTCCCATCTGCCAACTCTCTTGATGACATCCTCCCCCAAACCCCATCTGGCAGCTTCCATTGCAGCTCCAATCCTAAAAGAATGAGCTGCATATGCCTCCAAATCTTCCTCCCTTCCTCCTTTCGAAAAACAGCCAGGAACTGATACCTAGACAAACCCAACCAATCCTCATGGACTAAAAAGCGCCCCCCCACATCCTTTCCTAACACTCATTAATCTTCCCACTGCCAAAAACGGACAGGCTGGACTACCCTCCACTCTTCCCAAGGTTACACTAAAATCCTAAACCAACTGATCGGTTTTTGAATGCTTGACAAAAATAACAACCTTGTCCCCATCCAAAACAACATCCCCAGCTCTAAGCCCCCCAACCGAAACTCTAGAGCGACTTACTAATTCATCAATCAGGAACGCTCCAAAAATGTGAAAACAAATGCTGCCCGAAATAAAAGGTATTCATAGTGTAATACACAAATCCCCATCCAAGTGTCCCAACAAAGCCAACAACAAAGAGTAAAGGAGGGGCCCACCACAAACCCTTTGGTAACATCCTTGAAACCCAAAAGTTTAAATAGAAAAGCCAAACTCGCCATCCTCCTATTCAATGCCAAAACTGACACCCCCTGCTTCACCACTTGACAAAGAAAGCACAAAACCAAACAAAGACATTCCCTGTCCCCTCTGATATCCCCCAACTTACTACAAAACTGAAACCACTTTCGCCAAACAGCTGTATTGGCCAACCAAGTAGATCGAGCAACTGACCTCTTTATTAAAGCCATCACGGATCACCAGTTGCCACAACCCAGGCGGGCAAGGCACCCTGAACTGCTCCGCCTTCCATGCCAGTTCCCGGAACGCCTCCACTGAAACCAAGACAAAGCATCAGCCAAATTATTAGCTTCGCTCAGTATATGTACTGTCCACATGTAAAGGTTGAAAGGCAAACACAGCATAACTAGGTACCTGAGCAAGCAAATAACCGCCGGGGACAAAGCTGACCATTTGTTTACAGCCCGAACCACCCCCAAG
The DNA here is from genome assembly GCF_032062135.1 of Pyxicephalus adspersus. Classification (NCBI taxonomy): domain Eukaryota; kingdom Metazoa; phylum Chordata; class Amphibia; order Anura; family Pyxicephalidae; genus Pyxicephalus; species Pyxicephalus adspersus. The sequence goes on from NC_092861.1 coordinate 46,224,297, forward strand.
TTGTCACAATGAAAACGTATTCTTTTTGTTCGCCAAAACACTCCCCCATGGTTCTGTTGCTACAACAATCGGGAACAACTCCAGCAACGCTAAATTGGTCAGCAACCCTGCCTCTGCCCATTCCTGCGGCCACTTCCCTGTACTCCATGCCCCCTGAAAATACACACCATAACCTTTGGATCTGGCCGCATCCATAAACAGCTCCAGCTCTGAGGTACTTACCGGGCCCTCCATCCACAATGCCCTTCCGTTGTACTCATCCAAAAATGTGCACCACATCTGCAAAATCCTCCCTCAAGTCTTTAGATATGCACACAAAATGATAAGGCTTACTCACGCCAGCTGTCGCCGCTGCCAACCTCCTAGCGAAAATCCGCCCCATTGGCATATTGCGACAAGCGAAATTGAGCTTGCCCAATAAAGATTGTACCTGCTTCAAAGGCATCTTTTTCGTACCCGTCGCCTCCACCACCTATCACCATAAATCCAACAATTTTCATTCTGGCAACCTACACTCCATCCGTATCGAATCAATGATGATGCCCAAAGTGGGACCCTCAGTCTTGTCAGCTGCCAAAGGCACACCAAACTGTTCCGCCAGACGTTGCAAAGTACCAAGCAATATGTGGCAGACTCTGGAATCTGCTGGCCCAACACACAGAAAAACATCCAGATGCAGCACTGAATCCACACCCGCCACAACCCACTCCAAAAACGTGCTAAAAATCACAAAAAGCACCCAGGACACTGCACAACCCATTGGGAGACATCTTTGTAAAATTGGCCTTCCCACGGACAATTCAACCAACGCAAACTATCTGGATGACCTGGGAGCAACCAGAAAGCAGCCTCAATATCCCCCTTGGCCGCCAGCGCCCCTTTTCCATACTTCCGAACCCAATGCACAGCACTATCGAAACAGGCAAAGGATACTGTGTCCAGATCACAAGGAATACGAAAACCGTCTGCAAAGCCTATTTCCAAAATTCCCAAAACAGTGCATGAGGGCATGACTCGCACCACACCAGGTACATTCAAGCCTGAATCTGCACACATTCCCAAAACGGCACACACCCTTCGTTGTACTGCCAACAAATTCTCTTCTTGCGCAGGGCTGGAGATCCCAAGGACCCTGGACTTCCACCCCCCCCCCCCCAAGAAAGGGCTGGGTATGCACTCTAGCAGATGTCATCAACTTCATCCAGAGCCCTATATCCTTATGATCCCATCTTAAAGACGGACGCATGGCCTTGCCTTGCCTAAATTGTTCATCATACCTGAACCACGCCTGACCACCATACACCGGATGCGCTTCGCTAATTCCATCCAGATATCCAAAAAGCGCTGAACAGTTCTCCGGCGCTTTTTCCCCTATCACAATTGCTAATATAAAATAAGCTTGAAGCCAATTGCTAAAAGCCCTAGGAATCATGCGATGCCTGCAAGACTCCTCGTCACCTTTCTTCAAGTTGAAACAGTCCAGAGGCAATAAAGGAGAAATATCCACATACTCACCCTTTCCAATCTTGTCGCGCATTTGTTTCAAATGAGAGCCCAAAGGGCCCTCAAAACACACATACACCTCCCTTTTGCACCCAACCACACCCATGTGATCCACTTCCCCAGCACTGTCCACCGCTGCACTCTGTCCCACCCCATCCACCTGCCCAGGACTATGATGTTCCGTTTCCCCCACAACACTCCCTCCATGTGCCCCCACTGCTCCTTCTACCCTTGCATCCCCAACCTTTGCCACATTGCCCCCTCATTTCACACCTCCCTGCTCCTATCCAACAACTCTTGCAAAAACACCCTCATACTGGCAAACAACTGCATCCGCCCGCCCATTCCCACCTCCGCGACACTCGGCATCCTCCCCCCTAACCCCCCCAACGGAATCAGCTAACCAGCCAGCCAACAGGCCCCTGCTTTAGCCTCCCCCAACCGCCCCCCTTTTCCAATCACCAAAGTGACTTACCACCAGCCTGACAACCAGATCCGCCCGCTGGCCCTGTGACCGGAATGCTGGGCACCCCCATGTCGTCCACGTCATCCGTGTCTGGCAGCTCCCCCTCCGACAAAGACACAAGCTCCTCCTCATCTGGATCGTTGCAGGCCATTGCTGGCTCAACCCCGCCTCCCCTCTGGCCCCTCTCAGCATCCAATCTCGATGACTTCCTGGAACCGCCCACTTCCTGTGACGCAGTTCCCTTTCCAGCCATCCCCACAGTCCTCCCTCTGACGCCGGAAGACGTCAGCGGCACCATGACAAAGAAGCCAGCTCCGCCCCGATGCCATATTGGAGGAGACCATACCATGTGGTACACGATCTGAACTCTCGGCTGCCACCATCTTGCTTCGCGAATTCTTCCCGGGTTCCGATCTTCCCATCCAAACTCATCATGTCCTGCAAGAGTCACCATCCTCTCCCGAAGTTAGGTTTCCACACGCTCCCGGGATCCCGCCAGCACATCCAAGGAGGCCGCACACTCCAGCATCCCGGCAGACCGCAGTTTAAGCCCCAGAAAGGGAAGACCTGGGACTACCGTCACGAGGGCTCTGCTAAGGAAGGGGATTCCTCCCAGCGCCCCTGACACACCTGCCACAGCCTGCTTTGCTGGGCGGCCTGGAGGGTTCCCGATGGGGCTTCTGATGCGATGCCGAGCCCGGGGGACCGTAGGGCTCAGGCTCACCGGAGGCTGAAACCTTCAGGGCCATAAAGCTTCTGACCCGGACCTACCCAAAGCCAGAGAGGTCACCTCCATCACCATAGCCAATTGCGCAGGGAGCCACTCCGGACCCTTATCAACCGCTGCAGCATGCAACTGAGCCAACATTGGATGCACAGCCTCCATAACGAGCAAATACAAGTACCGTGAATCCAAAATCCCTCAAAAATTCTGTGCCTCTCTTCTTCAATCTCTCAGTTTAATCCCCCCCTCTTTATCCCACACTTTATTTAATAATTATCACCTATCCTGTACACTCTCTCCTCCACCTCCCCAATCTTTATTTCCAAAATACCTGCTTTCCTGGCCTGTCCCCCACAGTCTAGGCCTTTCTTTATAAAAGTTGGTGTAATTATGTATTTAATTTAGAAAATACTGTAACAACATAATTATTGTATATCATAATGTATGCTTAACATTCTTCTTCCTATGTTATTAAAATGTGTGGAAAATTTTAAATGTACTTCAGGTACTTCAGACTTTAAATTCAAACGCACTGCCCACTTTAATCTGCAAAACATCCACAGAAAAGCAACAAAAATAAGCAAATCCAGGGTTTTCCCTCGCAGGGATCAGTGTCATTAAAGCATAACCATCTAAAAAAATGTAGCCTCCTGGCTCTCTAACACTCTCTATAGAGCTGGTCCACCAGACCTAAACTGTGGGAGACCCTTTCCCGGCATACAGGCTTCACATAGCCTTTCTGCTTGAGCCACACCTGACCTCAGGCTGTAACTCCCTCCTGTCTAGGCATGTGCCATTTAACATTATTCAGATGCATTCTAGCAATCCTCAATTCCTGCACTGGAAGCGGAATAGAGTGCCTGGCCCACATAAGGGTACATTTTAAAGCATATCAAGGGCATAACAAAAAACAGTAAGTCTCTGTAGCAGATTCATTATATGGTTCAATGACTGTACAAGCTCCATAAGAAATCCCAACTGCCAAAACATTACCTGGGAATTCAGATTTGCAAGTTAACATATGAAATGTTATTATAAGAACACACTTAAGTGTTGCAATGCAGAGTTGGTAAGTGCTCTGTAAGAAGAAACAGTTCCTTTAGAAGAGGAGTTTTCATGTTTGTCCTTTTTTTCCCCAGGGTTTTATCACTCATTTTGCCTTTGCTATTACTTTTTAGCCAAGGAAGTATGATTGAAAATACTGCATAAAGTAGAGCTGAACTGATATACAGTATATTATGTTTATTATGTTAGATCATTTCCCACACTAATTAAAAATAAATATTTCAATGTACTAACATGTAAATTTATTACAATTTCATGAAAGGGTTTACAAAGAAAAATTAATGATTAGTCATCTAAAATATTTTCCGGTTTTATTGATATTGTTAATATTTATTAACATTTTGTGCTTGCAAAACAATATTGCCAGGTAATAAACATTAATTTTCTTTTAGGCTTTTAGGAGTTTGTAGAGACATTTCCAGCCCTTCTTTGCCCTGCTTACTATACCAAGCATAGATTCATCACTGATCTTGTCTAACACTGACTTGGCAGTATTACAACCTTTTTTTATAGTTATTTCAGAACCTGTTTGTGCACCACCATCTGTCCATTTCAATATAAACAAAGTTGGAAATCTCATTAATAAATGAAAGAAAAGAACACCAACCTTCATTTACTCTTATTTTTTGCACGTTTTTTTTTTCTAACCATGATTCACATTCCAGTCCAAGCGGTTTCTGACCTTGAGCAATATACTCAACTTCTAAATGCCTGAGGCTTTATAATAAATTTTAGCCCCCACAGATGAGGTATAGAGTATTAAATGTATACACGTGAGAAAATGAAAAATATTACAGACTTAATGTACATTATTCCAATTCGATCTTCTTTTTTGTGTAACAATGTATGAAAAACTGTTAACTTACATATTAGGAAAACACATTGCTGAACAGATATGCTTAATAGTCTTTAATTACAGGTCTGATTTACATAGCTAACTGAGTTAGATAGGCCCACAGACAGTAGACTTCCAGCATTAGACATTCTACCCCACTGACATTCATTGTATTCTGCTGACAGTGAATAGATTCAGAAACATTGAATTAGGTCTAAAAATAACTCCATCTTTCTCGTAGGTAACAGCAAGCTAAAAGGACTCAATTACATTAGAACAATTCACTGAAAACCATCCATACAATTAAACTCAAACCCTGGAATCTTTTGCAAAGCCTGCTGTCAGGTTTTGCTCTACTACAGCAAAAACTGGCAAATTAATACTTTCCAAAAAATATAACCAACTGAGACTGGTAAATCTAGAAGTGTTAAAAAATTCATGTATATCTTCAGGTAAATGCTCAATAATATTAGATGAATTTGTTTCAAAAAATGTTTTGGACAATAAATAGCTCATTTTATTGCATAACTTCAGAGGCAATATTGTACAAATAAAAGTTTGCTGAAATTCTGCTATTTTAGAAAATTCCCAATGAATGTAAATAGAGACTTACTAAAGGAGTAGAGCATATTTTTTTTCTTTATTGAATTTACATTTATTATGTTTATGCTTTGTGAAAGAGATAAAGACAAACAAAAATTCCCTTTTCAAGGGAAACTGCAGAAGAAAAAAAGATCTTTGATAACATATAATGGATGTTTGATGTTAGTACAATCACATTTTTGAATTCACTAAGCTAATTAAAATTTGTTTTGCACTGTAAACATGTTTACTTTATGAAATCAATCTCCAACTGTGGAACTGCACTGGTACCACCTGCAGGAACAGCCTTCAGCAGAGAGGTAAGTATGTAATCAAGGGACTAGTTTTACTGGAAGGTAGTGTTAGTGATTCAGATAGAGCAAGTGTTTGGGATTTAGGAAGTGTGAGGGATCACAGGTAGGTTGACTGTGAGGAAGATTCTAGGGTAGGGCATCACTTTCTAACCAGAAATTTTTACTTCCAGCCGTTTTCAGTGTCCTGACACTGCTACATGAATGCCCTTTTACAAATAGTAAACCTCAATAATCCTGATAAAATTAGTTTTACTAATTACTAATTTTACAACTTTAGAAAATCATGAAAAGTATATATAAGGCATACAAGGTTGCAAAAGAAACTGATTCATTCACTTGCAAGTTTTAGTGAAAGCTGAACTTCAGGATGATAAAAATCTAGCTGGTATTTATCAGTAAAACCTAATGTTATTTGTATGTAACTAATTATTTTACCAATTTAACGTGCTATCTGTCTCTTGCATTTCAGTACGTAACAGAACCCAGACTGGGAAAGGGAGGAAAGTCATGGAAACCAATCAGATGTGCTGCATGCAAATGTAAGGAGGAGAAACTTGCCAGTAGAAGGAAAGAACTGGTTAAGAAAAGAGATGGACTCATAAGTCTACTACTGGTCTTTTAGTGTACATTGGAAATGGCATACCTGAATAATTTGATAACCGGGTCCTGGTTTAATGTTGCAGTTATCTTTTAGAATCACTAGAATCCATTGCAAGTTATGCTAAATCAATAGGCAAGATTGAAAAAAGTGAAATGGCAAATGTGACCTGCCCATAGATGCTGTAGTCTAACTACCATGTTGTCCTGTTGAACCTTTTTTTCTGGCACTAATGTTGATTTGTGAAAAAGTTACCACTTGAATTTGACAGACTCTTGAATTTGTTGCTTGGGATTCATTTGTGCTAGTTGCAAAAAACTTTGTGGGCAACCAGCGAGCTGAAAACCATGCTTAACTCATGAACAACATGCTAACAGCATACCATCCACTTGGCTGCCGAATGTCACTTAAAATTAATTTCTTACATTCCCATCTGGACTTCTTCCAACAAAATTTGGGAACAATTCTGGTGTACATGTGTGTTGAACAAGGTGAATTATGTATAATTGTACGAGGGGGTGCTGAGAAGTTCCTGGCTTTGCTCAGAAAGAAGAGAGCCAGAATTATGAAATAACACATTTATTCAACATATTCCCCCCTGAGACTGATGCACTTGGTACAGCGTAGTTGCAGCTTTTTTAGACAATTCAAATAAAATTTCTTTGGTTGGGCCACAAACCAGCTCTCAGCAGCATCTTTGACGTTAGAAATGTCCTCAAAACGTTGCCCCTTCAGGTGGTTTTTTCAAATTCTGGAACAAATAATAGTCTGAAGAGGTCAGGTCAGGTGAGTAGGGGGGATGGTGGACCAATTGGAAAGCCAGGGTGTTCAATTTGGCAGCCACAACGTTGGACGTGTTAGCAGGTGCATTGTCTTGGATCCCTTTGGTCAACTTTCCACGACGTTTCGTCTTAAAAGCCTCCTTCAAGCTGGTCCAGGAGGTTAGCATAACACTGTCTGGTGACACTAGAGCCCTAAAGTAGGTAGTCATCAAACAGAATACCGTCTTTATCCCAGAAAACGGATGCCTTAACTTTTTTGGCCGATTTCTGGGTTCAGAACTTCTTTGGCCGCGGGGACCCGCTGTGGCTCCATTCCTTTGCCTGTTCTTTAGTTTCAGGAGCATATTTGTGGGCCAGGTTTCATTCTCAGTCACTAACCTAGCCAAAAAGTCCTGTGCAGCTTCAAAATTGGCCAAAACAGCTTTGGATGCTTAAACTTGTTCCTTCTTCTGATCACTGTTCAAACATTTGAAAGCAAAGTCTAGGATAGTGGTGATAACAAACCCAACACGCTCCCGTGAGATCTCAAGTATCTGGGTGAAATGCTCAGTCTTGAAATGAGATATCCACATTTTGACAGTGCTGTAGGAAAGACACTTCTCCCCCAGTGTTTGTGACATCTCATTGTGAATGTCCTTTGTTGACTTTCCCTGGAGAAACAAAAACTTTATGATGGCCCGTAACTCCAACAATGTGAAACTTGCTTGTGTCTCTGCCATCACAGCTTCTCCCTAAAAGAAAAAAACAGTTTCAAGAATCGCAAAGACCTGATATTTGCACAGTTACATACTAAGATGTTAAGCTGTCATATGCCCCCATACTCATTTTTCTATTTCATCTGGAAGGGGGCAAAGCCAGGAACTTATCAGCACCCCCTTGTAAATGTTGTTGCAACATAAAACTACGTTTTTGTAATGTCATGGAACTATGAGGCAAAAGTTATTATGTATAGAGATTACATAGTAACTGCGGAACAAGAGAATGCAGCTAATTGCGTTTATATGCGTAACTAACTTAAGATCCTGACATCCTGAGCAGAATTTTTCAGATTTGGATTTAGCTCACTTGATTTAGTATAGGATACATAGATTAGACCAAGTAGCAGAGAATATTTATTTTTGTCATGATGCAGTAAAATCAAAGCATATACAGCCTAAGAAGTAGGGGATAAACAATACTAACTAGCTCCTAATAGCAAGGGATTAGAAATCTACCAATACAAGTAAATATACAAGCTGTTGTGACAGCACTACCCTCTTGCCTCTTTCCATTTTTATAGGTAGAACTTCTCCTTCTCCGCTTGCCTTGCATTCCGACATTTTGTTTTTTGTTTTTTTTTGCATTGCAACTTTATTGAAAAGGTACACGGACATTACAATTTAGGAACAATAGAAAAATTCACGCAAGAAACAGGTGCATAGAAATTCAACAGATCAACTGCTGAAAACCGCCGTCAAAACAGTATAAAACATCACCAATGGAATACACACTGTAATAGCTTGTTTAGTATAACCCAACTCAAGCTTTTAACAATAAACAGAGGGAAGGAAGTTGTGGGGCATGGGAAATAAGGGGGGAATTTAGGGGGAGGTAGGGGTCTCTGTAGCGTGATCAGCACAACAAAAAGTGAGAAATATAACTGTTTAATACAACAGTTTAAATCGTAGCAAGCAAATAAACAAGCAAGCAGACCAATTGACAAGTGTGGGTCATAAAGACAGCATTAGGTCTTACAAGGATTCTCAGAGAGCCATCAGGTAATCAGGTGAGTCTCTGAACATAGTCCAAAACAACCAACGCTGGTTGTGTTTGGATTCCGTGCCCCTTATGGAGGCAGTCAGATATTCCATGATATAAATATCAATAATTAAATAAAACCACTGCGAGATAGTGGGGGTTCCTGTTTCTCACCATAGCGCAGGTATACAAGCTCTAGTCCTATAACTTACCCTGACCAGAAGGGAATTCCGATAAGTTTTCTTAGAAACAGTGGTGTGATGTAGGAGGAAAAAACTTGCTTCAAAAAGGATAGGGAGATCTGTGAAATGCGGGAGAACACTATGTACTTTCTCCCAGAATAGAACATGACGTGAGAGAACGTCAGGACCTGTGGGCGTTGTCACAGATGGGAGGCACTGCCTGAAGGGTTCCTCCCATCCAGAGGGCACCCACAGAGGGGAGGGCGGATTTTGTGTCAGCAGGATCAGGCTGGCTCAGTGCCCTGACAGAGCGCATCCATGATGTGCACACAGGGCACAGCGAGCCCGTCCAAAAGAACGGGCTCATGCGGGACTTAAAGCGTGCAGGATCAGGATTACCATTTGCAACACCATTGTCAGTATATGTGATATAACTTATAAGTTAATGTTGTATGTTTTTTTAGGAATATTTATCTGCATAAATATGGAAATTATATCCCCTATAAATGCATATAGATATTCAATAAAGGAAGGTTCATGCACAAATGATAGCTAGTCACTCAAACAGTTTAATTAAGAAAACAAGGTGAAACAAAGTACACAAGTCAATATTGTCAGATATCTAAACATCGGAACTTCAATCAATGATGTATATGAATCACTTGGACATAAAGGTATTAGTAGTAACCCCTGTAATAATCTAGTAACTACTTAGTAAACAATACATCAAAACAATATAACAATAATAACAGACATATACTGAACAATATAAGAATGCAATTCAGGAATGTGTTATAGCTACTTGTAAAGATGTTGATGGGTACCCCTAGAGCCTGATTCTCTAGGAACTCCCATCATTCCCGTTCTTCCCTGGTATTATTCCAGCTTCCTTTTATATAGTTAGGTCCTATTAGGTAACATTGGGATTCCTTGACTTGTTAATAGGTGTGTTCGGTACGATGACCATCAGTTGGCACACACCCCACTAGATTGGGATTGGTTAAGGTAATTTGATGGACCTCCCAACTAAATTTGATATAAGAATCTCTTGCTGGAATCTAAATTTAGGGGTCAACAAGAGGTCCAGCTGGGTTATAAACCCAACCCATCTGTTTGATTATGCATCCATCTTCTACCGACTCCGGCTTGATGGATTAATTGCCCCTTGAAGGCCCTACTAGTGATCTGTTCTTTCATCTGTTTGTTTGTTTGTGGTTCCTTGGAAAACCCAAACCCTCTATTGGTATTTACTACCTCTTGTTATTCCTGTGAAGTCCTTGAATTAGAGACCCCCTAGGCGGGCCCGAGGCCAGTACAAAGATACAACAGGTTTTAATGTTTAAACGTCACATTCCTAGCCCTGCATTCCTGTATTGTTTCATGCTACTTAGATACAGTCTATCTATTAGGATTTATCCCACAGTGTACTATATACATATATCAAACTGCAAATTCAACAAAGTTTAAAACAAATAAACTTTTTTACTTGTCAGCCTATAATAATATATTTGGGAGGGAATTCTCAAATTCTATGAAATACAAGTAGTCATATGTGCTCCTATTACAGATGTGTTATCAATATATTCCCTTTATGTATGCATGTATATATGATGATATATAGCATATATTGGTAGTAAGAGATTTTTTATAACATAGATAATGATTCTTATATTACATATTATCTAATCAATTTTCCTCCAAGTAATTAAAAGACTTTTTTAATTCACATTCAGAATTCATATCTATTAAGGAACGAACATATACTTGTCAAAAATATATCTTCTGCCTTTTCAGATTTGCAGATTTCTGATATGTGGTTCTCATGAGATATATAATTATCTTTCACTACTTGTCTGCCGCTACACTTTTCTGCAAATGAAAACATTAAAATAATTCTTCAGAAAAGGAAGATTTATCATTGTGCATATTATGTACAACTCATCTTCTTGTCCCCTAATGCACCATTGACAACTCCATAACAGCACACTTCCACACTAGCGGAAGGCTTGTGGAGTGTGCTTTAATTTCATTTCCTGAGTATAGATGAACAACAAAATAAAATCAGCATTATCTGCTTGATTTTATGCAATCAACATAAGATTTATACACCATTTAACAAATATTACACAAATTAGCCCTATCTGTTTTACTACTTAGTATGTGATAAGGATTTTGTTATGCAGTTGTGACATTTTAATATACTAGTAATGCTTTTTAATTGTGTTTGCAGCAGAGGGAGAGGTAATTATGAACATGTACGAGGTAGATCTAATATAAAATTACTTAGCATAGGAAATTCTCATTAAAAAATACTCTGAAAGAGGCACTGCTGTATTTCAAAAATTACAACAAAGAGAGGTGCTGCTGTTAATGCATTCTATATAACCATTTCTCAAAATAGCACAATTGCTTTCTCTCAGAAAGCCAAATCATTCATTACAGAATGCCCCCAAGATACATTTTCTCCCAGTGAGCTTCACATTTCTCTATAGCAAAAGAAATCAATTTTAGAAATTGAGAGCAATGCTTAGCAACTAAACTTAAGTTGCATTGAAATAGCATACTTATTACAGTATTTATCAATATAATACAAGTTTACATATCATTTACACATATAATTGTAGCCTCTGGGAAAGTTAGCCACGACTCCAACTTGCTGGTTTAATGCAAAAGATTGAAAGTACCATCTCTGTCCTATTCAAAATAATTGTCCCTTCCCATAAAAGTATAGTGAATCTTTCTAATTAGCCCTTTTATGTTCAATATTAATGCTCACAATAATGTCTTTTTTATGCTATCTGCTTTTATTTGAGGCTTGGTTTTATACGTAACATTTTTTTTTTATAAATTGTTAGCATCAAAAGAATATTGTTACCTTTTTATTTTTTGAAATAATTACATTACTATCTTAAATGGGAACTGAACTCATAACGTAAAGGTTTTCTGTGGTATATAGAATATCAAGAAATGTTAAAAAAGGCACATTTTGCATTTATTGTCTCCACTTTCAGATATGTAAGGGAATCTTGGCACTCCTACACCTACAGCGTCATATCTGTATATTTGTAGTATGATTCTTAGATGCTGCTGATCACTTAATAATAAACCATGTGTAGTAATGGCGATGAGTCCATGTATTTTTTTTTTTTTTTTTTGGTACAGCCTTTTTAAGGAGCAACTATAATTATTATTACACACACAGGGCTAATCTAGTCCAAAATATGCGATTTGGGAGAATGGTGTCAAGTTTTTATTGTAAATGGAAGACTTTGCCACCCCATCTTTCAAGGAATCTCTCAATGTTAAAAGGCATGTGGTCTAATATGGTACAGAGAGGAAAACCATGTGGTCCCTTTCTTCCCCGGCCACCTAAGCTCTTTTATACCAAACTAGGCCATAGTGCTTTGCACATTAGTGGATTTGAGACTGTTTTCTCAATGATAAACAAGGGCCCCTTCCCCACATTATATTACCAGAAAAAAGGATTTCTTGTGGGCTTTTTGTTGCTCCTATAAATAGAGGTAGCTTGTGCTCCATTCAGTAGAAATACATTGTTTATAATAGTTTTTATGATAGAAATTTTAAGCACAGTGCTCTACTTTTCGTTTGCTTGCTTTTAATCCATTAGTTACACAGAAGAATTTTTTTATTTCAAAACATAGAAAATATAATACAATGTATCGAATCAGTCAATGTGATACAATGCATTAACAGGTGCTCTATAATTATAGCTGGTATGTGCTTCATCCAATGGAAATGCATGTAATTTTTTTTTAGTTTTAAAACAGAATTTACTTGAATATATTGGGCCTGATTTAATAAAGCTCTCCAAGGCTGGGGAGGATACACTTTCATCACTAAAGCTGGGAAGCCCAGCAAACCTAGAATGGATTTCTTAAAAGTAATTTGCTATTTGTTAGCAAATGTTTTCAATGTTGGACCAGATCCATTCCAGATTTTCTGAGTCACCCAGTTTAATTGATAAAAGTGTATCCTCTCCAGCCTTGGATAGCTTTATTAAATCAGGCCCATTGCATCAGCATAGTGCCCTATTCAAAGAGGTAGCCAGCACTTATCAAGTGAAATGTTACAATAGAACTCTGATTTATAGTATACTCTTTGTAGAAACAATACATGAATCAACAGGGCCACATATTATAAGTACATAGGCTTTACAGCTCAACTTCATAAATTACTATTAAACATTAAAATTTTGGTAGAATCAGAAATGCCACAAATACAATAAGGCCAAACTTCATTTAGTACCATTAAAATAGAATTTATTTTTTGGGGGTAAAATCCTGGGGGAAAAAGCAGCAAACTTCTATTGTTTGGGAGGGGGAGCCCTGCTAATCACCAACTTCATAGCTGCCTAATAGTGTGTATATATATATATATCTTCCAGCGAGCGCGGATTTTATTGATGAATCAGGGGCTATATGTTATTGCTTAAGGTTGACTCAATCAGAATGACACTTTACAGATCGTTGAGAAGTTTACTCCATACTGTGGGGTCATACAACATTGAACATCTGATAGATCAAAAGATCATGGCATGAAACACTCCAATACATGTGGCCATGACACCATCCTTCAAGATCACCATCAGTTTTTCGGATTGGTTCAAAATATTGTTGAAGCTGAAACAGCTAGCTTCCATAAATAAATGTGTTTTTTTAAACAATCTTTCACATTTTTATTTTATTGTGAAAGCTTTGAATATGTAAAGTTTTTCTACAAAATCCTCAACTCAGTCTGTAATAAATGTATTTTTTGTAGAAAGTATTTGTACATTACATTCAGCATACAATTGAAATGAGATCTAGAGTATTCTTGACCGCATTCATTGAGAAGATGTGTGCACCTCTAGTGCGGGGATATTCTCACTGAATGCAGCCGCCCCTGCCGCATTCATTGAGAAGATGTGTGATTCGCAGCACTAGAGGTTTAATAACCTCTAGTGCTGGGGATACCCTCAATGAATGTGGCTGCCTCAGCCGCATTCATTGAGAAGATGTGTGATCTGCGGCACTAGAGGTTAATATAACCCTTTCTTACCGGTTAATTAACCCCTAGTGCCGCGGATCGCACACTTAAAGAAATTTTTTTTTTTTTTAAATTTGACCTTAAATCAGTGAATTTACAGCGGTCGTTCTTGCTTAAAATTCGGTAAGCGTAAAAGGCCGAATTGGCCACGAGATCGAGTTTTAAAAACATGCTCGCTCATACCTAATAATGGGAGCTTTAGATTCTTTGAAACATCTTTTATTTTGTAGATGATATATAGGCTGTAGGGTAATAAAAAGGTATTTAACTGGATTTTGTGAATATTTAAATACTGCAAATTTTTGGATGCTGTGACCAACTATAACCATAACCATAAATTCTATTGTTAGGGTTTAGGGAAGAGTTAGGACCCAGAATCAATGCTTTTGATTTCTACCCCTTAAATAAAGCAGCAAAAAATGGCTAATACAACTAATAAATGGCTAATTAGGAAAAACATTACTGTTTCAGTAATTGATTCAAACAATCTCATTGGCTGAGACATTTGATTGACAGCCTTTTAAACTACACAATACTTTGAAAATAAATACTTTTAATTAAAAGTACAAAGTGGACTTGTGGTTTTGTTTACCAAAAGAATTGTCATTTCTGCTTAGCCTCATTATTTCTTCATATACTAATGCGTAGAAAAATGTAATGCTGCTGTCAGAAGTATATGACAGCAGGGAAAATTTAATTAAAAGATTCTTCAGATGGATTCATTTCTCCAATGCTACATTTAACACAGATCCAACATTAAAATTCAACATTAAAATTAGTTAGCAGACACATGAGTACAGTAGATAAAAGAAAGAGTAAGGTGCTTTAAAAAGGGATATAATTTAATTGGTTTTGGGATTTTTTTTTTTTTTTTGTTTTTTTATTTTAAATGATGTATTAAGTCTTTAAAACTACTACATTTTGAACATTTGTGAGCTTCTAAAGGTATCAAAATAAAAGCAATTCATTAGGTGACCAAAACATCTAGGAAATTCTCAGGAAACTGTTTAGCAAGACTGTAATTTAAAATCCTGATGAACGATGCTTGCCTACAGAGGTTGTAAAGAAGTGTTCCAAGTCCACAAGGTATATTTTGGAAGATAAAAAAAAAGTAATTCTCTTCTTTTGGGGTTTATACTACTGTGCTTATAATGTGCATAATTTTGGTTTTAAATCTACATAATCATTTCAGCTTGAAGAAGTACAGACCAGTTTTACATACTAATGAGAATGTTTGCTATTGGTTTGAATTACTAATTATTATGCTATTAATTTGCTAAACTTCATTTTAGTTTTATGCTAATAGACATGTTGACTATGGCCGAGAATGTATTAGGTTTAATGTCAGTTCTTTTGATTGGTGACCTTTACCCATATACTTGCAATTTGCTCACATTCTTTGTTCTGTAACAGTTTTTTGATCAGAGTGGACAGTCTTTAGCAAGACAAAAGAAGGTACTCAATAAAATGCATGTATAGCAGAACAAAAATACTTTGGTCCAGTATCATTCACCAAAACGTGAGGGGCTCCCCTAGATTTGATTGAAGCCGTCTTTGCTCCTTGTTTACTGTTTTCTTTATAAATACAGGTAGTCCTCATAGTTACATACGAGATAGGGACTGTAGGTTTGTTCTTAAATTGAACTTGTATGTAAGTCGGAACAGGTACATTTATTTTATTAAATGCACGGGGCTAACTATAAAAGAAGTGAGGGAAAATCTATGACACAGCAAAATAATTTGCTGTGTCATACAATTTGACTCACAACACCTGCTGTGACTGTCTGGTTTTTGTGTCTGCAAGACACACAAAAATCAGATAAGGCTAGCCAGAGTGTCTCCGATTGAACTCTGAGCTGTATATTGAACCCATTTATTAATGAGCTTTATGTTTCTAATATACCATCCTTTATAAAGTAGTTGGCTGATTTGTAGTTGGATCAATATGGTGAGCATTTTGAGACCAAGAACTAGTCCCCTAGGCCTCAGGAAAGCCTTGAAACCATATTAGGCTTGTTCAGGTGAACCATAGTCTCCAGATATGCCTAGCTTGGTCTCTGTGAACTCCTTATTTTGTGGTGATTAAAAATTGGGGGGTTGGAATTTTCAAAGAATCTGTATATATGGAGTTATTAATAGTGTCTAGAACAAGGGCCTTTGGGGAGTGTCTACAAGCATCATAATCTATGTGGACAGAGCCCCTCAGACAGCCCCCACCCTGCTATCATAGGATGGTCCTATTAGTCCCACCTCTGTTGTTGGCATAGAAAAAGCCATGTAAGTCTAGCAGAGGAAGCTTTAACTGATATCATCTCATTGCTAAGGAGAACAGCACTGACACACACTTTACACACTTTGGACTTTACACAGCAACCTGGACCAGGAAAAACAGTTTTCCCTTTTATTTAATGCTGTTGCTATAGTTCTGTTATGGTTTTTTTGATTAATCCTTTTTTTCTGAAATTGGTTTTGCACTGTTTTTGTATGTTTTACCTAATAAAAAATATAAAAAGTGTAAGCTGAATTTCTGAATGCTCTAAGTGAAAATAGTGTAACTTGCTAACCCGAAGACACTACTATAAATATTGTGATTAAGAAGACATCCAAGTATGGAGTGGCAGTGGGAGACACAGAGAGTATTAACCCCCCTGGTGGTATTAAAGGGTTTTTTTTAAATGCAAAAGCAGTGCATTAAAAAATCTTTTTAATTTTAAATTTCCTGCCTAGTCCCGCCTACCTGCTTGACTCTCCTGCCCTGCAGGCTTCGACCGGAGAAGATGCCAGACATCGCTGGAGGGCGCCGCTCGAACTGGGAACAGGGTAGGAGTTTTACCATCCCTGACAATTTCACCCCTAGTGTGGCTCAGGGTTATTGCTTTTGGTATAGAAAACCCACCCCGTGCCACACTCGGGAATACCTCCAGGGAGGGTAAAGAAGCAGAATCATAACTGTGGTTTCCAAGGGTAACGGTGCATGTAAGCACATGGTGGCAGTCTACCTGTGATGGTGTGTGTGGCAAGGGGATATAGAGTGGTGCCCCATGACGGCCCTTCTTAGCCTGCTGGTGCGTGGACTGTTGCTCAGCATGCTGGAAAGTCTATGCGCAGAGGTGCAGACTGAGAGGGTGCTCCTCACAATAGGCTATCATGTTGAACTGTAATTCTCTGACAAATTCATATTACGTTTCATAATACAGATGGACAGTGACCCAAAACATACAGGCAAAGCAACCCAGGAGTTTATTAAGAAAAGTGGAATATTCTTGAATGTAGGTAAACTAGTTTTGTCCCATATATGGTCCAGTGCCAAAATAGAATCTCCTAAAAGAATAACCATAACTTTGACCTTGGGCCATATCTTCCCCAACATTTCCGCAAAAAAAAAATGTTTTGACCCTCATTCGGAGCATATTATGATACCACTGAGATCAAATGTGTGCCATAGTAACCAGTTACTAAAAGATACCACCCCCTGGGTTTTTAACCCCCCTAGTGGTAATCCCGAGTGTGACTCAGGGTGGATTTTACCTGCAAATAGCAGTAATCCCACGTCAAACTCAGGGTAGCCTTAACCTAAAAAAACCCCACTTACTTTGTTCTGTCACTGTCTCCCGGCGTCCTGCTGGTCCCCACAGGTCTTGGGGACACGTCCTGCTCCTCCAATCTTCAGCTGCGCAATGCAGAGACGATCTCTGGGGTTTCCCCGGTATGGTGCATACGTCGGTGCTGGCAGGTGGATCGGCAGGAAATTCAAATAATTTTGTATTGGATTCAATACAAAATAGCTGTATTGTGGTCAATACAAAGAAATTTTTATATAACATTAAAAATTTTATTATATATATATTTTATATGCTACTGTACACTTAAATTACATGTTTTAACAGATTTTTGTGTTTTTTATTTAAAGTTTATTATTAAATTTATTAAATATTGGACATACTTCGATGAGTTATGTCTAAAAATTATAGCCTACAATGTAAAATAAATTTCCATGCAAAAGAAATGTAACGCATTTTGCATAGAAATTTGAAAGAAATTAGAATGCTAGGGAGGTTAACTATTTCTTGCTTAAAGTTTGCACTTTTTCTAAATGCTTCTAAAACCCCATTCTTCTTTTGATCGTAGTTCGTAAAAAATATAAGGTAGTTCTTATGCAAATATCGAGGGGCACTTTTATTTAAAAAAAATGTTTCCCTTGCACTTGAAAAGTTAATTTGAAGGGGATTGCCCATCTATATTTAATTTTATGATCAATGAGAATGTGTAACAACAATTTAAATGTCCTTCTGCGTTGTATTGTATAGGGTGTTAGGTCTGAAAAGATTGGATCTGGTGTCCTTACATTTCATATCCGTAATAATATGGTTTTATGATCACATCTCTAGAAGGACCTCCAGGTTTACGTGTTATTGACACTCTATGAGCCCTATCTATCTCCAGATAGGGCTCTGGCTGATCAGGTAATATAGCTTTAAAAAATATCTTTGTAGCTTCCATCACATCTTTACCAGATTCAGGTAATCCCCTGATCCTTAAGTTATTTCTGCGGGATCTATTTTCCAAGTCATCAAATTTAGGTTTCAGTTCCTCAATATAATTATTCAGTACTAATATTTTCTTGTGAGTTCCGAGAGACCTTTAAGACTAGTTCCTCCACTTTTTTTCAAAAATCTCAGTTCTGGAGCCCAAATTTTGCAAGTCTTGCCTTTTTTCAGAGGTAGTATTTGTAGTGACTTTAGCCAATTCTATTTGCAATAGCTCAGTCATATATTCAAACACCCTATTTTCATCTACTGACAGCATAGTTCACTGTTCAGAGGCAGAAGGATCTTGAGCCGGTGCACCAACTCCATCTTCATTACTTTCATTGTTTCTTGAGAGTTTGTATTATCAGTAATAAATTCTCCTTTATATTGCTGTACAAAGCAATCTCCTTGAGATAGGAAAGAACCCCATTGAAATGGTTGGGGCGAACGGACAGCCTCATGTGGCTGCTTATATTGAGAGCTCATAGGTGACCCACTTGGAGAAGCCTCATCACTCCCTCTGAATCCAGGGGCTTTGTCTTCTACCTTGCAGGGAAGTTCTCTTCTCCTGAGCTGCAGAGAGTACAGTGGCATTATCTTTCTGAACCTCAGCCATCTTAGGGACAAGTCTCAGGGATTGAGAGCATGGAGTACGATATTTGGCTTTGTTCCCAGCCTTCCCCGTCATACTCCTCCTGTGTGGTTGCTTGCTAGGGTTATGTTTTCGCATGGTAGCCGGGTCTCACGAGGGCTGAAACCACTGTATGATCCAGAGGGAGCGGGCCGTCTAGCAGTACATTTTCATGGGCTCCCGCTCATGCCCCTCCACTTCCTCCCTGAGGTTTATAGTTTAAGCACACCATGGCACCTTTTTCCTTGGGCAGCACTGTACAAAGATGTTTACAAGGTAGACTCTGTTGATTTAGGGCACCCAGTTCACTCTCACATGAAGTTGTTGCTGTGCAACTTTTTCATCCCTTTCTTCCCATAATAATCATTGTCTGGAAAATAGGAGGTTGTTAAAGTCTAAATGAGGAGCCATGTCAAACAATTCCCCTACCACCCCCATGCTGGATGCTACAGCCTTTTGCCCATGTTTTTCTTTTTATATTTTAGAATGTGTAAAAAAAAATTATAGAACAGATAGCAAACAGTTATGCCCTGAATCTGGTAATATTTTGCAATAATACCACAAAGTAGTTGTAACAATTGATACAATTAGGAAATAAGTTCTCATGTAGAACTGTACAAGTGTGGTAAAGTGTGTCTGAAAAGGTACGCATCTGCACAAATATACCTAAATTTTGAAGCAAATATTCACAACATTTAAAAAAAAATGATTTTTACTACACATCTAATTCAGCAAAAAAAATCTTCCAATTTGGAAATGTACAAACTGTTTTACCAAGACAAAAAGCACATGAACCAAACACGTACCAATATTTTTGGTGTGAGGGAGGGGGCCGGGGATGTTAGAATTCACAAAATGGTGACACATTACTTTATTGAACAAGTCACCAAGACTTCAGAATGACACCTGCTAGAAAAAAGTTGTAGAGATTCCTGAGAGCACAGCAAACTGCCACAAAGAAAAATCAAACTAAAATGCAGTTAAATGCAATTTGACATGTGTAACAGGTTCCTTTTAAACAGAAAAGATTTTCAATTATAAACCTGCCAGCAAAATCTGTTTTACATACATTTGAATTTTTGTCTTTTTCCCTTGGCACATACTTAAGCTTTTCTGTAGTTACATTTATTAGATGGAATTGTATACTTTTTTATCAATTTTACTAATTGTATTGCATTTTCATCTAAAAGTCTGCAGTTCTATGGAGGAATAAATAAAGCACATCTACATTTACATGTTACATTGATTAGGGTAAGACATCAATACCTTACTTGTCATACTTAAAATTCATTATTGTAATTAGTAATTCTTATGAATTGCTTATTTTCATGAAAACCGAAGTAAACCTTGACCCAAATGTTTTCCTCTCACCTTTCAGACACCAAGTTCTGCAAATACCCAAAGCCATCATTTTCTCAAACTGGAATCAACAACACAATGTTTTACTATTATCTGTAATCAAAAGACAGGACCTACTTTATATGCATCTACTAGGCCGAGCAACTGGCCACTGTCTTTATTTCTGTGTAATTCCATTTACTCTTGGTGTTTTATAAATCATTTGCTGGCTAATTTGACCAAAGTTCACTATTTTTTTTTATCTGTCTCCCAAACCAGATTTGTTATTTTAACAATCCTGTTACCTAAAAATATGATTTTTTCCATTCTCATTATTGCTGTTCACACACTTGATATTTATATTAGCACAAATATTCCCGATTATCTGTTCCAAGACAAGATTTTAGGCCAATAGGCTATATAGTGGAAACTAAAAATGATTGACCAACACTTTAATAATTTATAGACTTTCCCCTAACCGATAGCCCTGTAGAAAAAGGAAACTTACCTGCAAAATGTGACAGATTAGGTTTTCATCTCATACAATAACCTCTGGAATTGGTTATGATGATTGACTACATTGAAGAAGGTTTGGCTTTTCACCTTCACATTTGTTGTTCTGCATTTCAAGGGATGTGGCAGTTGAATTTTTAATATGCAATTATCTGAGGAATTTCTTTATCTTAAATCTGTTTTAGAATGTTTGTCAGATTTATTAAAGTTCGCCAATGCTGGAGAGGATACATTTTCATCAGTGAAGCTGGGTGATCCAGAAAACCTGAAATGGATTTTCTTCAAAGTCATTTACTATTTGCTAGAAAATGTTTTGAGACATGGACCAGATTCATTCCAGGTTTGCGGGATCAGCTAGCTTCACTTATGAAAGTGTATCCTCTCCAGCCTTGGAGAGCTTTAATAAATTAGACACATTATATGCTATATTCATTGACATTTTGGTAGAGAAAATCTTCACACAAATTAAGGTAGTACAATAGTTCGACCTCTGATGAAAGGATCTGTATCCCCCCTCCTTTGGGGGTTTTTTGCCTAAATGTCCATCGCCACCACTACCTGGAGACTACTTGCTTTGGGGATCCCTTAGCTTGTCTGCACACACTATCACTTACCTTTGTTTAAATCTGAGAGAACCAAGCGGCTGATGGGAGACAGCTTTTAGCTTAGCTCTGCAACTCTGCCGGTATTACCCGCCTCTGCAAGTATTTACCTGCCTATAGAACAGAAACTGGCTTCTTTTTACCTCAAACTTATTTTACATATCTCGGACACTAATGGGAACCTATCTTTCTAGAAATGATGAAACCTCCAGTACGCAAAAAGCTAACACATAAGCTGCCTCAGACCTCAGCAGCTATCTAAGCACCTACCTAAGATGGCCTCTGTCATTAGAAAAACAAGATGCTTTGGAAGCTGGACCCAGACTATCTTCAGCTTGTTCTTCAGACTCCCAATCAGACTTACTGTCTAAAATCGACTTCATGTTGAAAAAAGCATTACAGGTGACCTCCAAACAAATAACTGACTGTCTCTCCAAAGAAATAAGAGAACTAGGCCAACGCACAACCATTATTAAAGACCGATGTGATGACATTAAAAGTTCACTGGAATCACACAACAAAGAACTGGAATCTCTTTGTGAGGAAAACTCCTCTTTACTATCCAAAATTCAAGATCTAGAAAATAGATCCAGAAGAATGAACCTTAGAATTCAAGGTATCCCAGAACATATAATTGACTTACCGGCAACAGTCATGGCCCTATTTCAAGAACTGGCTCCAGATATTCACACTGAGCGCCTGGAAATTGTACCTATTGATAGAGCTCTAACACAACGTTCTCCTAAGGGTCCCCCCCCCCAGAGAAGGGTCCCCACCCAGAGAAGAAATCTTGTATGAACACCCACCATGTTTCCAGACCATCACATCCCAACGCTCGAAACATCACCTCCAAATAATTTCTCATCAAACTTGTTTCTTCATGGTGGTTAAAACAAGACCTAATTCTCCACTGAAAGGATAAAAAGTTACGCTGAAATGAAAAATGTGGATTATCGTGGATCCAGGCTCTCCAAAATCCCAGCATATCTTCATGACTGGATATCACCCTTGGAATATCATCAAAAAATAATAAATACATCTCTTCATCCGTACCTCTGTATGGTAATATAAAAATTATAAAACAACAAATTACTTACGACACATTCCGAACACATCTCCTTCAGAAAAAAAAGGGAGGGGGGATAAGGTAGAATATATAGTAACATTTGCATTTTGTCTTTTCCTTCCCGCCCTCTCAGCCCTATTTGTACCATGTTTTTCTCTTGATAGTCTGTATTCATAATCATCAGTTATGATACAAGGAATTGCCTGGCAGAGCTAGTCTCTGTGTCTCCTCTCTGATCAGAGTTGGTAACCCTTGCTGACTTACACTGCTCAGTTTTTGATGGGGATTTACCCCCTCTACAATTACATAGTTTATTGTTTCATTTTATTTTCCCCATTTGTTCTCCCCGTATCACAAATCCCTCCCTAACTCCACATTATTGGTGAAAATATTTGTAGATCCACATATCAAATTAAAACATCTCTCTATATACAATCTGAATGTATCTATAATTCATGTCTCTGAAAATCATATCTCCTAATGTCCAGGGTCTATAATATAAAAAAAATAACAAAAAAAGACAAAAGCCTTTAGATATTTTAGATCAATTCACTCAGATATCACATGCCATCACAAGACACATCATTTTCACAAACTACCTGTCCAACCTATTTTGGGAATACATTCTCCCAAATATACATGGCTAATGGCCAAAGAAAAAACAAAGGAGTACTGGTGGGCTTTAGATGGTCTCTAAATTTTAAATGTCACTCTGAGATTAAAGATTCAGAAGGACGAAATATTATTGTTACAAGTATGCTACATGATTCAGAAATACCAATTATCTCTTATTATTGCCCCGTTACTTCTCAAATATGTCACATCTGTTACATATGGTAATGACACACAAAACTGGCTCTTTGATCTTATGTGGGGACTCAAACCTTACATTTTATCCTTTTCCAGACAAATCCCCTATCCCTTCATCCCCAACTCATTCCTCTCCGGAATTCCACAACCTTATTAATAAATACAACCTCATTGACAGTTGGAGAGAATGTACGTAATCAAGCAGGGAATATACCTTTTTTTTTCACACCCCTACTATAGGTTTTCAGGAATTGACCACTTTTTCCTCTAATTCCAAGATCTTCCAGTAGTGACCTCATCCAAAATAGTTCCAATCCCATGGCCTGATCATTCCATGGTCTTGATCCAACTTTCCTCCATTATTTCCAGGGGCAGTTCCCACAACTTGTCTATCAAAGACTCAATGCTCCCCAACCTCTCCATATCTCACCTAAAAGAATACCTTTCCATTAATAAACATCCTGACATTTCTTCAACTACACTCTGGGAGGCACACAAACCTATTCTTCGAGGTCACATCATGCATTTAGCCGCCCAAAAACAAAAAAACTCATACTAATAAACTTCACTTTTTGGAACAAAACTTTTATGCTTACGCATAAGCCTTCTTTGACCCTCACATTATAATGGAACCTAATTAGACCCTGCTCGCCACGATTTTAATAATCCCATACAGAATTGCAATTAGCTAGAACATTTTATACATTTTATAGAAAAAGGGACAAACCTGATACAATGTTAGCGAAAAAAATAAAAAAAATAAGAAAAAAATAAAACAAACTATACACTCTTATAAACCTATACAACTACGCCTCACCTCAGGACAGATATCCAGTAATCTGGTATGAATAGTACATGCTTTCCAACAACATCCTGAACTATATGGTCCTCCCTCCCCTTTTTCATATGAAAAGACAATTGAAACATTCACCCCCATCAAACTTCCCACTCTAAACCCAGAACAGAAAGAAAAATTTGAAGCCCCCATACAGGAATCTGAAGTACACCAAGTCATTACATTTCTCAAAACAAACATAAAAAATGGGACCAGATGGTTTCACAGCTAGATATTACAAAAAAAATGTGTGACACCCTCACCCCTCTCCTTACAGACAATTTTATTCATAGTGCACATTTTCACACTGAATCCAAATTGGCTTCTACAGCCCTAAACATTACCCTACCGGATTACATAATAACCACCCTTCAAACACATTTTGAGTTTCAATGGGGCTCCTAATTTCTTCCATATCTAGGTGTAAATATTTCCAAATCTTACCAAAAACTCTATATACAACAAATTACCCTTCTATGTTCTCCAAACTAAATTATTATCCTTTTGGTCTTCCTTTCAACTATCCTAGCTTGGTAAAATTTCAGCAATTAGGATGTTACTGTTACCCAAATTATTGTACATTTTCTGAGCCCTGCCTATCAAAATCTGAGGACATGCCTTAAAAAACTTTCAAAGGGACATTGAAATTTACATGGAATTATAACAAACCTAGATTTGCTGCTAATACTCTATCAGCCTCACAAGAGGGGTGGATTAATTGTACCTAACCTCTCCCATTACCACACGGCAGCACAATTAGCTCATACCACTAAATACAATGCTACATTTTATATGCCCACCTGGGTTTCTATGGAAGAAGCCCTTTTACCACACCCCTGCATTCATAACATTTTATGGCTAGATTCAAACTTGGACCCAAATCACTGCCTCACACTTTATCGTTTTCACTACAAATATTGGATGAACATAAACTAATATTTCCTCATCGCCCCCTTTTATCCTTCCTCTCAAATTCATCTTTTCCCTTAGGACTCTCCTCTCCAAACACTTTCTCCTCCTGGTCATAAATATCACATGTATACATCATTTCCTGTCCCTTCAACCATGCTCTCACTTTACTGATACTTAACACATACCTTCAGCTGAAATTTTCCGATATTTTTTAATCAAACAATTCATTCTAGAAAGTCTTTCATTACAATATCCAAATGATTCAATGTCCGAGTTTGAACAAATTTGCCATAACAATCACCACTCTAGAGGACTTATTTTCATGATATTCACCATTCTCTATTCAACCCCCCCTCCCACCTCCACCACTGTATGTTTCAAAATGGGAAGAAGGCTTGGGAGTCACCTTACCACAGAACACATGGGACCAAATATGGCATAATGCCACATCATGCTATATCAATACAAATGCTCGGGAATCCACTTACAAAGTACTGTCCAGGAGGTACCTGGTTCCCACCAATACTGCATGTTATGTACCAGACATTTCACCGCTATGCTTTAGGGGATGCTCTGAATTAAGATCCTATTTGCATACACGGTGGAACTGTCCAGCGGCATTCCGAATCAGGTCTCGGGTCTTCCACCTCCTCTCTCAAGTGTTCAACAAATTCCCATTTGACCCGCACAACATGCCCTCCTCCCTCTTAAACCTAACTGTCTAACCCAAAATCAATTCAGACTTATGCAGCATATAATTATTGGAGCCAGCTAAACAAACTATAGCAAAGGCTTGGAAGTCCCCTTCGTTAAACTTCAGGGAAGCTACAAAACGTGTTTCCTGGATTCTTACACAAGAAAAATATACAGCCCAATTAGAAGATACCATGGACAAATTTTATTCCATTTGGTCACCTTGGATCAACACATACCCGTCTGAAGACCCCAAGTTGTATTCCTTATAACTAGTCATCTTATACTTTTCATGCCACCCTCTTGTGATCCCGTCACCAAAACAAATTATTTTTTTTTAATTTCTCCCTTATCCTACCTTCCCTCTCACCCCAATTTATCCAAATGTATGCATATTTACCTCCCCATGTATCTTAATTCCTCCTAACAATATCCTCTTGAAGCTAAGACAAATATTGTTAATTCTTTAATTCCATATTATGCATATTGTTACAGTATATTTAAAGATAATAAACTCAGGGATAAAATGTCTTTCGTATAACATATGCAATTGTATAATGTATCAACTTTCCAAAGCTTGTATAAGATCTGTTTTCTTTCACTTATGCTGTAAAATGAAATATAAATCTATTCTATTTGTAACTCCTCTATATACAATTAATTTGTTTGAAAAAAAAAAGAGATCAGCCTAAGCTACTTCAGTAAAGCTCTCCTCTTTTGAAATGCACAGCAGTCATTCTCAATCAGTCATTCATAAATCCACCATGGGAGGAGGAACAGTTAGGGCCAATAATTTTGTCCCCTGTAGCCTTATTGTACATTTTTTTGTGGTTTCTATTTTTGTGTCTAGAATGTAATGAACCGCACGGTGACTTTACACTGAACTTCCCCTCTCTCTCTCTTTTTTCTTTTCACAATCAAAAGGTATACTGTTTTTTATTGCAAATTATTTAAAATTTCCAGTAAAGTGCCTCTAAATTGTTGTGTCCTATAAATGAATGAATAAAACAACTCTGAGCCATATGTCCCTACATATTATTTAGATATTTCCAATATTTATGTAAGTATATATACTGCAGCGCTTAGTTGTTAACAGGTGTAAAGTTTGTTCATGATGACAAAGCATTATCCAAGAGTCTGGCTTTCCTAATGCAAATGCATTATGCCATTTGCGGCCCTTTAAAATGCTTATTACACTACAGGATATTTAGTATTAATATTACAATTACGAAGTATCATATACAAAACTTTTACAGACAATGGAAACTGCAATGTACTAAATCAATAGATATTGAATGGTGAAAGAAGCAGAAAATGACTTGAGCATGAAAAAGTGAAGAGAAAGGGAAACATTATCAGATAATGTTTCACTAATGGCAGGCAAATTGAAGATTCCCATACACTCTCTAATGCATCCAGTACAGTTTAAGTCATCTTCTCTTATTTATTGTACAACGATTACAACATAATATTCCCATATGTAGTATCATAATTATAATTAAGAAGTAGGAAATGTTATGCTTTGGGATGCTAAGCAAACTCCCTGTTGCAAATCATCAAAACAAGGATGTACAAGTGTCTGACATATTCATTTCACCTTGCTAATTTAAACAATTTTGTTGAACAAGCAAAAAGTTCCTAAGAAAGTTGTTATGTTGTTGTTAATAAATAAATTGTAGTTACCGGGAGAGTTTTCAGTAAAAATGAATAACCATTTACAGTATGTCTTTCTCCTCTCTTGCCTATTATTATTTCATTTATGTTGTTTTTGTACCTTGTCAGCTGACATCTGTTACACTTTAAGGCTGATGGGAATGTGGATTGGTTGAAGGCCTATCTGGGACTCATGGTGAAGACAGGTCTTTTGCCATGTTTATAAAGTTATAATTTGGGTGCTCATGGGATTGCTAGGATTGCTGCAAAGTTAAGAAGACATTTGGTTGTCATCAGTCATGTGATGAAATTAAACTTAGCTAAGAAAAAAAACCCAGCTAAGAGACCCTATAATAGGTCTAGATCTAAGTCAATATTAACACCACAAACTTAAATTATACTAGTCTGATGGACATATCTTCTAATTTAATTAAATCCTGTTTATTGATGGGTGGAAGCCACAATTCTTGGGGGTTAGATCTCTAAGTTGCTTACAAGATAGAATGCCCAGAAGTCCTGGGGGAAACTGTGTGCTGGGACAGTGCTACAGCCTCATGAGACTGAGCAGGGGCTTGCTATAGGTAAGGAGTGCGGAACTAGATTGGAGAACTGGCATCTGGTGAGAGCTGCGATGGACTAGGGCCTTTTACCTAGTAATTAAATATTTCTCAGCAAAGTGTTGAACATGAATAATATCTGCATTATTATGGATATTATATAACCCTATCCATGCACATATATATCCAATAAATGAAGGTTTATACACAAATATTAGCTATTCACTCAAACAGTTTAATTAGGGAACATAAAAAAAACATAAAATACACAGTACGATTGATTGATATAGAAACTCCTATCAACAAAATATGCAGTACAAAAAAAAATAATGTTTTGAGTAGGTAACCCCTATAATACTGTAAAAGTGGTTAGTACATAATCCTTCAATCACAATACAGCAAAACAACATAACAATACAATAGACACATCTAAGACAAAATAGGAATGCATTCAGGAATATATTATAGCTACCTGTTAAGATGTTAATGGGTACCCCAGGAGCCCGATTCCCTAAGAACAGACCTTCATTCTTTCAGCTTCCATTCTTATATAATTAATTCTTACTAGGTCTCATTGGGGATCTTGGATTGGTTACTGGGTGTGATCTGTAGGATGACTATTGGTTGACGCACCCCCCTAGATTGGGATTGGGTAATGAAAACATCAGGAAATTATTAGACCTCCAAGCTAATTTAATATGGGAAGCCGGAGCCTAAATGTCTGAAATTTGATGTGGGAAACCAGGTGGGGTCATCTAATGTAGGTGTCAACAAAAGGTCCAGATGGGCCATCACCCCAACCCACCTGTCCATTTATTCATCTTGATTGATTTATTACCCCTTAAAGGCCCTAATGATAACCAGTTTGTTATAGGAACTGGATTTTTTTTACTTGCATCTGTTTTATTATATGTTTGTCCATTGTCCCCTAGGTGAGGTCCCTGATATTCATTGAATAAACTCTCCAACAGTAAAAAAAAAAACAAGCTGAAAGCCGTCACACTAGAGGTAGTTAAAAAAGTAAAAAATAAACACTTATCTGGTCCCATTGGTGTCCCTCGGCCTCCCCCAGTGTACTGCCATCCTCTGGCCACGTCCTATTCCTCGATCTGCGCGGTGGGAATTGCAAATTATTTTGCATTGCATTCAATACAAAATAACTGTGTTGAATGCAATACACTGAATGTATATGTCTAAAAGCAGTACATTGTTCTTCATGAAAATTTAATTTACAGTATAATATAATAGTACGAGTATAATAAAGTTTAAAACACAAAATCATGGCAAAGTTTATTAATAAATTTTTTATGACATTTAGTTTTTTTAATGTATTTAATTTATTATTTTGGCATGATTCTGTATTTTAAACTTTATTACACCCATACTATATTATACTGTAAAATAATTTTTTTTATGAAAGACAATGTACCGCTTTTAGACATAAAAACCCGGACAGAAATGAACTGCCCAGGATTAAGGATCCCCCCCCCCCAGGTGGTCCAGGTGGCTGGACAAAGAGAAACAGATCACAGTGATTAAACACACCCATTCCTACCCATGCTTTCCTGCATTGTTTAATGATACCTAATGGAAAACCTAACTATTGTGAATATAGCCTGTAACATAACTATTGGGATATGGCCTATAGTATATAACAACTATGGAAATATATTGTACCATTTATCTATATACTGACAATACTTGTCCTGTAACAATAGTCCTGATAATATTAATGTATATGTTGTGGTCAAGAAGGACTTAAACATACAAGGCTTTCTGAATGCCTTTTTATTCCAAGTAATCTAGATAGTTATCCTTTTTATCACTTTACTCTATGGGAATTTGTGACATCATTAAGCTTTTTATCATTTAATTATCTGAAAAGTACCAAATGCTGATATATTTTGATATATATTTAACATAACCACTACATTCCACTGCATATTATAAAATACTTAAAATTAAAAATGATGTATTTTTCAGCTAACAATTCTATGACATTTTTAAGACATATATACTGTAATTTTCCTTTGTAAAGTAATTTTTGGTAGCTTGTATTAAATATTGCCTTTGGCTTGAAAATCATTCAGTATTTCAAACTTGTAGAATGAGAGATCATTTTAGAGAAAATTGTAGAAGTTCATTCTTTCACTTATTAAACATAATTCTTGAATGTTTTAGTGAAAATTGCAGCTTCCTGTTTACAATTCATTGAAACTGCATAGAACTATTGTGGTATAATAATGCACCTCAATTAGAAATACCATTATCAATTCAGCAATCTAACTATTTAAGTGGAAAAGAATAAACTAGGTTCCCAATCTAATTAATGGGAAATGTACTAAAAGTAAGATCTCCCAATGCCTCCATACAATAGGTTTAGTTAAAGAAATATAGGAAAAGGTTATGGCATTAATACATTGCATACATAATAAACAGGGTGGTGGTGGGGCTGAATGGGACCAACACACAAATATATATAGCAGTGTGGAAGCAAATTGTAAAGGTTTGGATCACTTCTCCAGTCTATAGATTCCTGATGTCCTGGTGTAAACATAATTGATGTCTGTGTAAACTAATTTGGCAGAGATCCAACATGTCTACTGTTGGGTCAGAACTATAGCTTTCCAATAAGCAAGGCTTAAACACCAAATAGAGTGGACTTGCAGAGGGCCCACTGCTTTCACAGAAAGAAAAATGTCCTTCTTTATACAAGCTAAGCAAGGTAAATATCTTTCTACTCAGGTTATTGGTGCTTTTTATAGAAAGACCTGCAATACTTTTTATTGTTTTTCTTTTGATGTTCCTGGAATATTTTTATTTAGTTGGGCTTTAATGTAACAATTCAGAGCAATGACATCGCAATAAATGTATGTCAGTCAAGATTAGTCAAGACACTGAATTACTTTTATTATTTTTGTATGCCTTTAAAATAACCCAAAGTATAGTTTGCAACATTTATCAAGTAAAGCATACACTGCAGTGCTGTCAACTGTATAAATTATTGAAGCTTTGATATATCTGTATAGGTGCAGAACGTGTTTATTTGCTGTAACTGTTTTATTATAGCACATGTTTGTCATTAGTGTCATATAATGCTTTTAATAGCGAACAATGGAATGACAAGATTATTTTGTTTTGCAAAACAGTTTTGTAGCATGAATATGCTACTTGCAACAATGTTTGACAATAGAACATAAATACCTGTAAAAAAAATCAAATAAAACCTTTAAATTTTTATGAAGACACAAAATCCCTACTCTTGCTGCAACACAAAATTTTTACCTACAACAAAAGTTCTGGCAGTTTTACAATTGCACATATTGCATTCTAATTTTTAACATTATTACACTAGCAGTAACATTTTTTTAAAACTCTTGTGACCAGTGTTGGGTTATGTTTTATTCTATACACTGCAATAAAAATATTTATAAAAATAAAGATGTCAAAATTATGTGGCATCACAAAATTTTCTGCTCTATATAATAGCAAAGTATAGATTGTGACTGGTAATAATTCATGGATTGGGTACACCAACCTTATTTTCTTGTAGACAAGTGGCACACAGAGCACAAGTGTTCCTTGGTAAAATCCTTTTCCAACATATTTCACATGTGTTTTAGTTCTCATGAAACTTTTTTTTTACAAAAAATTAACTAAAACTAACAATGCCTGATTTTACTAGACTCATTTTATACTGTTGCAGACATTATTGCCTCTGCATTTTCTGGATATTTTTAAACTGTTATTACGTTTTAGTATGCCATTTATGTTTCCACAATACCTTACAAGCTGATTACATTTAAATTTGTGCACCAGTGAAGGGTTACAGATTTTATTAATCATTTAAACCCACAAAGATATATACTAACAACTCACTACTATGTAACTATTTAGTTTTTGTAAACACTAAATATGTGCTGGATATTCAAAGGACAAAACAAATAAAATTAGACACTGCAAAAAGTGCCAAACTTTATAAATCAGACAAATTAAAACATTGAACAGCAATGTTTTATAATCTATAAATTCACCATTGAGCCACTTCGTACTACATGTTCAATCATATGGCCTACTGGACTGAAACTCGGTACATCAGAATGGTAACCTGTTTGATGCCCTCTAGCGTTCTAATTCTGTCCGTATTTCCATGCAAAAAGCTTTACATTTTACAAATTTATTTTACATTGTAGGCCTCTAATTCGAAGGCATAACTCACTGAAATATGTCCAATATTTAATACATTTATTAATAAACTTTAAATAAAAAACACCGGCCCGCACCAAGGCATACACTCTGTAGTCCCTGGGAGAAGATCGAAGGAGAAAGACATGTCCGGAGGAGCTGCGGGGACCAGCAGGACGCCGGTGGATGACAACGGAATCAGGTAAGTGTTTTTTTTTATGTTTTAAGCAACCCCGAGTGTGACTGCTTTTTGCATGGAAAATTCACCCCGAGTCACACTCACAATTACCGCTAGGGGGATTAAGGTAATTCAAAAAGCACCTCAAAATCTTCTGTCAATGGAATCAAATCTGCTTTGATCTACGGTATTGAACTTCATATATAGATGGATATTCTACTGAAATCAGCATGCCAGTAGAAAATAAATATATAATGCTCAGGAAAAAGGCTTCTTATATCATAATTGTTTTAATATTAACTTTTTTAAAATTATGACAAAAAAATAAACAAAGGGAACTCAAAGTTGATATAAGTGCCTCCAGCGCCTCAATGTTCTAAAACAGCAAAGTGCCAAAGGCCACAGTTTTTAATGATCAATTAATTACCTTAATAATTCCCATAATGGTGGTAAGGGTGTAGTTTGTTTTTGTTTTTTTTACACTGCCAACGACAAGATTTAGTATTTTTTTTTAATAATATGTCCTGACACGCAAAACTTTAGAATTTAAAGGGGGCATACTTTTCTTTTTCCTATGACTGTTTGTGTGTGTACTTATTTATATATGCACACATTTCCCTGAACATGATTACAAATTGTTTGCAGTGTCGCTAAGCCAAGTAAAAATATTTTACTTTCCAAGTGAACAGGCTAAATTACTTGTGTAAATCTACTCCGGTACTCTGGTTTCCTTAACATTCCAAAAAACAAAACAAGGTTAGGTTATTTGGCTTCCCTCCAAAATTGACCTTAGACTATAGTAATGACATATGACTATAGTAAGGACATTAGATTGAGCCCCTTTCAGGGACAGTTAGTGACATGGCTATGGACTTTTTTAAGCTCTGTGTAATATGTCGGTGACAGATAAATACAAGGTAATATTATTAATAATAATAATAATAATTATGAGCCTTCTGGGAGCCAATTTTTCGAACAAGGACAGTTTCGGGATACTGTTGTAGTTTGGATTTGAGCCAATTGCTAGATGTCACAGAGAATTATTCTGCATTTTCAGTTCCAATGCATCGAATGAAAAAATACAGGCTAGCATTATAATATATTAATAGGTATACACCGCAGTTACTTTTTTTCAAAGTTTCTCTTTCTATGTACTCTTTTCTCAGGTCAGTGTGTTTGAACATATGCATATGAGCATAATATTACTTACTATTAGCGGTAGTACAAAAAAAAAAAAAAAGCCCTGCAGAGGATGATGCACATGATTGAACAGGAATACAGTGTTACCCTCAGGTTTTATATTTATATGCAGATGTGTGTATATGGGTGTATTTGTATGGCCTGTAAATAGTTTCTATGAAACTTTGAAAAACAGACAGACAAGATATTATATTTACAAGCTAATTTATTTTTCATGTAAGTAGAAGAGCTATGTTCTCCCTTTCATCAGCAAACACAATATTCTATGTAGTCTTATGCTAACCAATGCCTTTGATCATAAAAATTACATTCTGTTGTAGTGAAAGCAATATCATATCATGTTCTATGGAAAGTCTGAAATGTATGGTGTAATAAACTGAAGGTCACAGACATTGTGCCCTGCTAAAAAAGGACTTCTTTTTATATTATATTATAAAGCAGAAGAAATATTTTAGTAAGTCATAGTCAAGCTTGGTATGGACATGCCGAACACAATTCACAATAAAATGGCATATTAGTTCCTCTACAGTATAAAACGGCAAAAGGAAAGACTGTGTGATATATAGTATCATGTTAGTTTGCATCACTCCTTAACAAAAAATATCCTTAGATGAAATTGCATAAAATCCAACAACAAGCTTTGGATAATATTTTCCTAAAATGAAATAGGCAGTTTGTGTATTCAGTTTCAAAAATATATCGGGCAAAGTGACCCTGTTACTTTAATGTGGTTATATTCAATTTGACAGATATATTGCCTCTTAGCATTCTACATACCAGAAAAGTTAGGTCAAGGATAAAAAAAACTAAAACAAAAGTTAGGTAAACATTAAAAATAATAATAAACAAGCACTATAATGCTGTCTTCAAAAGAATAAAATTAATGGTTAGTTTTGTGCAGTTTAATTCCTCTTTTGTTTCCTATAATATATTATAATAATCTGTAGTACCTTGTTGTTCATTGTTTTTAACTCTTATGTCTGATGGTGTACATAAATGTATCAGAAATAATACAGGTTGACAATTAAAAAGCCAGTCATCGTTAATCCGGGTCCTTCAGCTGGCGCACCTCAGGTCCAGAGGTTGCCAGATTGATTATTGTCAACCTGTGGCACAGAATAAGAAATAATGGTTTTGTTACCTTATCTGTAAATGTTTTGTTTGATTCTATTCCTAAGCAAAGCTGCAACATAAACTTATCTTATATCACATGCTGCACATTTAAGAAAAAAAGGAAGTGAATCTTTTTTTGTGTATGGATAATGTTTGATGTAATACAAAAAACACTTAGCTCACTTTGTACATTATGGACTTTCTGAAGACCATGTCAGGAGTAAATGTCAATAACTCTGGGAATATAGACAGCATGTTTTCTTAGTTCCAATAAAGTGTAATGTATTCTTTTGAATTTTCATTAGCGCCATGTAGGCTGCAGTTGTATACATCCCACTCATGAGCACAACTACAAATAATTATAAATAAATATCAGATGCAAAGCTTATGATGGAATCACTGCTGATCTTTGCTGGTCTTTATATTGCAATGTTTACAAGTACTAGACATGTATTACTAAACATGTAATTAATTTACATTTTGACATTTTTAAGTATTTTATAAACATACTTTTGTGCCCAACAGTGACAAAAGCCTATTTAACCATTTCAAAGTCTAATTGTCCAAGAAGTGTTTGATTGGGCTGATTTCCAAATATCTGCAACTATTAAATAATTCACCACCAACTGGCAACACCACTAAAAAAAAAAAAAAAAAAAAAAATGGAAAGTTGGTGATGGAAAGTTATAATGCTTCCAAAGTGGATCTTGCAAGGCAAATCACCTCTATATAATCACTTCCTGTGTGATACGGAAAGTCCACTGTGATTATTATTATTGTTGGTATTAAACAATATTTATATAGCACCAACATAATATGTGGCATTGTACAATAAATATACATTATATGCACAGCTCACAGTTCATTAGTGTGATCGTCAGTAGGAAGAATGCCTCTTACATTGCTGGCCATTGAGAAGAACGTCTCCCTTACAGATAGCCAAAAAGACATTGGTGTCACTTAAACTGACTGAGAGTCACAAACTGATCCTTGCTCAAAGAACCCCTAACAACCTCTGGGGAAACCCTGGTTAAGAAACACTGATCTAAGATTACCAATTCTATCAGTGACGTAAATATCAAAATGCTATAGTTCAAGTAGGATAAAAAAAGAAACGTGTTAATAGTCTTTTTTTATGTTTTTTTTTTTTAATGTTATATGGTTTTTTAACACCATATCACATGGTGAAATGTGATAAACCTAAATGCCTTTCTTTTATGGCAGATAGTATAAACTTTCATTTGATCCTTATCTGTTGAATTAAGTAAAAATATACTTAAGGTCAAATATGTCATACTGCAAGAAAACAGGTTATCATTGTATATCTGAACAATTATTCTGGTGAAACAAAAGCATTTGATGAGAGGGCGAATTTTCACTATCTTTACAATGCATCAGAGTATATGTGGCCAACGAACTGTAATTTCCAATTTATTTACAGACTGAATGTGGTACTGTTGGTCATCATGCAATTTACTATTTATTTTTCCTCAAATGGCTTTCACAGTGACCTTTCGATGGCTAGTATCTCTAAATAAAAGAAACAGTGTTATGCTTTATAGCATTTCCTTTCTAATACTAAGATTTGTAAATGCTAATAATACCATATAATTCTTGGTTTTACTGAAATATATGGATGTAATTTTTCCTTTGGTAACCTTTGGCTACTTGTATGTCATTAACGTGATAGTAACTTTGTAGGCTTTGTCTTTTGAGGTGGGTTCAGACCAGCAATTAAAAACCATAACCCCCTGGGCACCTACTACCATCTGATGTCCACAACTTGGCACCTGAGAGAGGTTTTAGGCAAAAGAAATGGTGCCACATTTGTAGGCATCTTGTTATGCCTTGCAGAGCTGTTTTGATTTTTAATTTGTCTCGATTCCTTCTGTGTCATTGTTTGTATCTTTATGCCATTTACAACCTATATATTTAATGTACAGCACTGAATAATATTTTGGCACTATATAAATACTGTTTATTATTATTTTTTAATTATTATTATTAATAATAATAATAATAATAATAATATTAATGTAAATATCTTCATGGGTAGAAAATGAGGTGTGCCCCCCAGTCTATCAGTAAAAAGTCCCTGGAATTTGGTTTTGCCTTGGGAGGAAGAGGGCAAAATGCATGTTATATAGGAGGCTTCAGAAATCCACCCACCTCACCATGGGCAGAGCTGAGCAGAGGAAATGTCACTGTGTTCAGTTAATCCAGTCAGGAGCAACCCAGAACAGAAGAAATGAATAAGCTAAAGAAATTGTGTTTTTTTCTTGGTAATGCAGCTGCCCTTTTAGTCAGGTTGGCGTACCCTTAGTTGTTTTATATACACATCCTAACTGTTTCCTCTCTCGTTATTAGTTATTCTCCTAATGAAAACTTTTTTTTAACTGAGACAAGATCCCTCACAGCTCAATGGTAGGAAGTTGTTCAGTGCTCCTATGTTCTATATCCAGCATGCTTTGTCATCTTCAAGTTACTGGAAAGTGGCCCAAAAAGAAGAGTGGACAGAGGCCAGATCAACAGCTGGAATTAGGAGGTGGGTCATTGCCACAGTGACCTACATGTGGGCTGGGCAGAGAGGAAAAATTACTAGCCAATGAAGCATTTCTTCTTTTTATGATCTTGCTGTTTCCTAATTGCTATATTAATAGTTCTCTTTCTTATGTGTCTTACACTTCCTTTCACAAAGCAATAGCATTAGTGTGGCCCATACACTTTGGCTTGTCTAAAGGAGGATAATACATCTGCTTTTAGGCTGTTGATTATTTGTCCATTTTTTTTTTAAATTCTTTTCATAGGTCAAACCAATATTAACTTTGCAAATGTAATGACTGCTGCTCTCTAGTAAAAAACAGTGCTTTGTGTGCACTAGAGAAGCTAACTTACAATACTGTAACACATATTCTGTCATTTTTCAATAAATACTGTATATGATATCATGTATCTTGATTTGCATTATACACCACTGACAAAGCAGGAAAACATTCTGTTTAGTATTTTGCTTTGCACAGTCATTATTTGTTTTGCTGTTTTCATTGTTTCAGATACTACATTGATACAACCATTTCACTTTACTCTTTTGAGTACTTGTCCTACACGTCCTTAATACAAATTAGTATTGAAATTTATTTTTTAACCTGTAAATTACAGAAGACCCTGCAATGCATCTTCATTTGTTCTTTAGGGAAGGTAATTGCATCATTGTTATAGTTAACCTCAAGGGTATTGTATGTGCAGACTACAGATCTATTAATGATTGAACTACAGTGCTACTATTGATAAAAATGTCATCTTTGATATCATATAAATTATGAAGGTGATGCAGTACAGATGCATTACATATCATAACACCATGTCTAGCATTGCTTCTGTATTATGTTGCTGGGCAATGCAGATAAGGAATGAACTTTCTTGGTGCTTTTAGGTGAAATGTGATCAATGAATTAAACTAGATTCTACTTTATCTTTCCTGGTATGTCACTGCCCATTAATCTTATAATGAATGTTTGAAATCACCTAAAACAAAATCAATTGCTGACAAATAATTGTCAAATTCCTTTCTGCTATTCTACCAAGTAATACAATTTTCATAATATTCCTAATGTGTTTTATTTATTTTTTTTATTTAAAAGGAACCTGATCTTGTAACATCAACATTTCAGAAAGAAAAGCCACAGTGAGCTGCAAGTATTCTGTTACAAGTTCATCCAGGTTTCCAGCCATTCCCACTTAAACTAATGAGATTTGGGGAACAATATCTTGCATGCGACCGCACAAGTTGCTTTTGGCAACGCAGTTGCTTTTAACAGAAACACGGCCACGACGAAAACCTGCATGCCAATGTGTTACATGCTCTGCGGTTTGTTGGGTGCACAGCAGCAATTTCAGTTGCACCTGGGATTGGCGCCTACTGAGACGTGCGGTGTACACTGCAGGTATGAAAGGTCTCTTAGTTTTCTAGTTATACTTACGACAAAACATAATATATTCTGATACCTAATATTATTAGTTTGTTTTATTTGCCCTCTTGAAGACAGGACTAAAAGTTCTCATGCTTTTTCACTGACAGATTGAGTGAAAATTTACTATGCTAAGAACAGCCTATTTTTTTATAAATTGTTCACCTAACCAAGTTTAATATTATGTTGTAAGGGATAAACACTAACAAGAGGTAAAGCTCTGCTGACTTCAAGCTATGCAATCATGCACAAGAAAAAAATGTATATTAAGTTGCTGCACAGTAATAAACATCCAATACATTAACAGTATTTGCAGTACTAAATAACTCTTTTTGTATACATCCTTGTCTCAATAAATGTGTTATAGTTTGTCATTTATACTTACCTTTGCAAATCAGATTTCCTTTTGAAGCCCCAACGATGAAAGTTTTTGTTCGGTTTTAGTATTTTATTTGCCTTTCTGTTTTCAACTATAGTTTTATAATACCAGGACTAAACCACATCAGTTTTATTATTTTTCTTTTATAGTTTTTTCACATGGAAATAAATTGCATAATGCGTTTGCATAAAATTGATTTGAAAAAACTCCTATTTATGTACTTTGTTTTTTTTGTTGAAAATATTTCCTTCCAGTCTAAAAGTGTCAGCATAGAGAAATTGTCTCATTTTAAAATAACTGTTCTTGTTTTTTTACTATGCTTGTTTTTTCCATCTTAGATTAAATAAAAATATGGTATGGTCAACATTATCTAGGGTTCCCTAATTTAAACTTTGTTTGATTACTTTATTCACAAATAGCAGTAGTCAGATAGAGAGTCTTGGTTGGATTTACTTACAAAATTGGATTTCAGCTATTCCAACTTCAAATTATGAGTCTGATATTCTGTGCGTAGGAGAAATGCCCTTGTTCATAATCATTATGGCATAACTATCTCCATCTTCTACTTGTCATCTTTACAGCCCCCTACAAAAGAGAGAGACTGACTAGCAGTGGAACAATTTGTTGCTACTGCTAGTCAAGGACTGAGTTTGGAGCTAAGAAAAGGCAGGACAGTGCTTGCCTCTACTAACCTAATAGGAAAGTACTTGGAGGAAAAAGCTTTTGGTAAAATTATTTTGGGAAAAATTTATTTGAATGCATTTGAGAAAGTGCTTTGGAACTGCGTGACTGTTAAACAAGTGAAATCACAATTATTTCTCCATTGTTGCAAATAAAATTTGCCTGCTTTTCATTTATCATGACTTTTGATCAGTTGAGATTACAGCAATTATAGTTTCACATAGACAATTTTCCTATTGTTGTTAAAAAATTCACCAATGTTCCCATACTCAAATCACAGCAATTACTTATTATTAATTAATTACTTATTAATTAATTACTTATTATCAACAGTGGGTATTTTTTACCCACTGTTGATAATAAAATTTGCCAGTTTTCTGATTTTCTGTAACAAGTAACATCACAAATTTTTTTTCCAGTTATATACACAGACATTTGTTTCCCATTGTTGCATAAAAATCCACTGTTTTTTTAATTTTGTGAGTGTGGCCACACTAAGGATGAAGAAGAGAATGGAGGGGAAGGGGAGTAAGGCAGAATAAATAAATAGATAATTACTGGATAACCAGACATTTGGATTCTTGCCATTTGTCACAATTCCAAATATACAACCCTGACTTCTTACCGTATATTGAAGAAAGTCTGAAAAAGGTATATATCCAACCTTCCACATCACCTGCTGGGGCAGGTACATTTTTTGTGGAAAAGAGGATGGTACCCTTCATCCCTGCATAGATTACTGAGACCTTAATAAGGTCACCATCAAAAATCGCTATTCACTTCCACTCATTCCGGAACTCATACAAGGTTGAGGTCAGCCAAGGTCTTTACTAAATTGGGCTTAAATGGAGCCTACAATTTAGTAAGGATCCTTGAAGGAGAGGAATGGAAGACAGTGTTCAAAACTCGCGTTGGTCACTTTGAGTATGTTGTCATGCTCTTTGGGCTGTGCAATGCTCTTAACACATTCCAGCACTTTGTAAATTACATTTTCTAAGGTTTTCTTGATTAGTTTTAGTGGTCAAGAAGGTCCTAGGTCCACTGTGTTCACTAGCTGTATGCCAAACCTGAAAAATGTGAATTTGAGTAAGACACCATACAGTTCCTTAGCCTTATCATTTCTATCCAGAGAATCTCCAGACAAGGTATCCGCAGTGCTGGAGTGGCTAGTCCCAACCACCCGAAAGGGTAGACAATTAGTCTTGGGGTTTGACAACTTCTTCTGGAAATTTATTAAAGGGTTCTCCACCATTGTAGCGCCCCTAACAAAGCTTCCAAGTTCGCACACCATCTTCTGAACCATTCTGAGACATCCGGACCTCTCCCTGCTGTTTGTTCTAGAGGTTGATGCATCCAAAACGGCTATTGGCGCTATACTTTGACAGTGATTTAGGCCCAAGGCTTTGTTACATCCAGTCTCTTTCTTCTCCCAAAAACCTTTTGGAGGGAGATGCCAACCATATCCTTATCTTCACAGATAACAAAAAATTTGGGGAAAATTTCATGTTTACTAAAAGATAAGCAAAACTCTGTTATCATCAACAAATGTCATGCAGCAACCTCAGGACAGCTTTTTCGTGTTAGGTACATGACAGGTGCATAAAATTGTCATGTGGATTGTTTATCTATACTTACCTTTTTCCAAACCAGTAGTGCCAATACACCATTCAGTACCAAGGTAGTAAAAATTGCTTCTCTGCCACTAAATGTAACTTTTTCATTTGTGTAGGTTGCTGAATATCTCTCTTTCAATCTATGTCACACCCATAATGACCCACCATCACACTCTCCTTTGACAACATCTTTCCACATACTCTTGTTTTAATTACTCTTCACATAAACACAGACTCTGCTACTTTTACCTGAATATTAACAGGCAAAACATAATTCTTCAATACCAATGAAATCATAATGAACTTCAAGAAGCAAAAGTATGATTGCAATTTCTGTGTGGATATACAATCTAAATATTGTGGTGAAACAGAAGCTGAAGTTTATTTTTAACATTAGAATATAATCTTTGAAAAAAAAATCAGTTGAACTGGGTAGGACTACTTCTTGAAGAAGTATATTCAACATTTTCACAGCCCTTACTATATAGAATCTCTTGTAGACAAACAGTAAACCTTTTTTCCCCAACGTAAATAATGCTCCTTTGTTTTATAATTCCATTAAAGTGGATAACTTCCTATACTTATATAGGATGAATATAGCCCCCTAAACACTGCTTCTCAAGGTAGAATAAATTCAGTTCAGCTAATCATTTCTCATAGCTAAGCTCCTCCATACCTCAAAAGATTAGCACTCTTTCTAGCTCCAAAATATCCTTTTTGTGAATTGGTTCCGAAACTAAGCATGAATTGTAATATAGAAAAATATGCAGTTCTTAACAAGCAACATATCTACAGTACATGGGAAAGCAGAGTGAGATAAAAAAAATTTCAATCATGAAAATGGCCATGTGTATAAATTGATAAAACAGAATCACATCATCTGTAATTAAACTAGTTTTAACTGAAACTTCATCTCTAGGTATGGCTAAAATTAAAATTTTTCTTTAGTAATTGTGAAAAAAAGCACAGTTTGCAAAATATTTGTAAAATTAAGCTTAATGTAATTAAAATATAGAGCTCAAGATAACTGCAAAATCACTGTAACAATATTACTAAAATGCTTATGGGATCAGGGGTCACATCACTGACATCATATCAAAGCAATAATGAGACATCGATTTTTTTTTTTTTGCTGAATGCAATGTAAATAATGGTAATTACCTATATGGAAATCTGATCTTATGGTTTCAGTAATTTCATTTACACACTCAAAACAAACATATAGATAGGAGAGTGACCATTAGTTGAACGCCAAAGCTGTATACTCACTCTGGTTTAGGGATCCAGGTATAAAAGACAGTGAATCTGAACACCAACCAGACAAGCATAACCAGATCAGAAATGGCATCCTACATCATGTTAATAGTAAGTGTGCTTTAACTTTCACCATTTTTTCTGATACTAGTTTAAAGTGTTAGGTAACCCAAGGTTTTATAGACATTGTACTAAATGTGTATATACAGAAAAATGCCAGCTGCTGTTACTTATGCTTTCTGAAAAAGTAGTTGTCTGGCTGTCATGCTCATCCATTGCCTTGAACTGTTAGCAAGAAAAAAATATGAGGAGAAGGTATTTTGACAAATCACTTTAAAACATTGCACTC
Organism: Pyxicephalus adspersus; assembly: GCF_032062135.1. Taxonomy (NCBI): domain Eukaryota; kingdom Metazoa; phylum Chordata; class Amphibia; order Anura; family Pyxicephalidae; genus Pyxicephalus; species Pyxicephalus adspersus. The sequence goes on from NC_092861.1 coordinate 46,267,190, forward strand.
TGGCATGTGTTTCATTGGAAAATGTGTCATTCTGATAAAGCAGGCATCAAGCATTACTTTGCTGACAATATGCATCTAACATGACACTGCTGATGTTTTAATGAATGGTAATATGGTCAAGGATCTAATTTTTTTTTTTATTACTGCTGCTGCACTCAGGGCTGTATTTATGTTTATTTCTCCCCTAGGCCAGCAAGTGTGTGTAGAACCCCTACCCCCTTTTGGAAGATGTGGTGATGACCCTGAATTCTGGGCAGGAAACACAATGAGGCTGCTCATACATTGATCTCGTATAACCAATTACCTGTAATCAGGTAGATGCCTGGGTTGCCAACCTAATCCCTATTTTTTTGTGGGGGATCCCAATTTATTCTGTGGAGGTATTGCCTCCAAGCACTCTCAACACCCATTTTTTCAGTTCATTAGTCACATGACTAGGAGAATAAAAAAATCTGTTGCCAGCATAATATGGACTCCTCAGAGTGGAATGGTAAAATTGGTGGACTAAGGTTAATTTGGGTGGACAAGTAATTTTGGGTGGCCCCAGCACCCAGTGTACCTCCTAAACACCCAGTGTACCTCCTAGGGCAGCACGGCGGCTCAGGGGTTAGTAGACCGGCCTTTACAGTGCTAGGTCCCAGGTGCGAATCCCAGCCAGGACACTATCTGCATGGAGTTTGCAGGTTCTCCCCGTGTCTGCGTGGGTTTCCTCCAGGTACTCCGTTTTCCTCCCATATCCCAAAAACATGCACTTAGGTTAATTGGCTTCCCCCTAAAATTGGCCTTAGACTACATTAATGACATAGGACTAAGGTAGGGTCATTAGACTGTGAGCTCCTTTAAGGGACAGTTAGTGACACCACTATGGACTTTGTACAGCGCTGTGTAATATGATGGCACTATATAAATACTGTGTTATAATATAATAAACAGGACATATAAAGACTCATAGCAGTCAGTTCTGTCACCACTTGCTCATCAGACAACTTTAATTAAGTTTTATAATTTGCCATTGTATGTGCCTGATATAGAAGGGAGCTCTCCATTGCCACACACTAGGCCCTGATTTATTAAAGCTCTCTAAGGCTGGAGAGGATACACTTTCATCAGTGTTGCTGGGTGATCCAGCAAACTTGGGATGTATTTCATAAAAGCCATATCCTGCAAATGTTTTCAATCCTGCATCAGATCCATTCCAGGTTTGCTGGATCACCCAGCTTTATTGACGATCATGTATATTCTCCAGCCTTGGAGAGCTTGAATAAATCAGCGCCCTTTGGTAAATGTCCTCATTTAGGATGCATTGCGCAGCCTCCTGTCAACATCATTGACAGTATCACCTCAAAGAGAGCTCCTTAGTAGAAAGTGCTAATAGCTCCATCAGACTACCCACCCAATCTGACTCCTGGATCTTACCCATCCCAACTAAACTAGCTGGGATCACCGCCTCCTGGTCCCATGCACACCAACAAGTCTGGATTCCAGAAAAGGGGAAAAAAGGGGTGAGGGTATGTGGGGCTGTGCACTGCAGGCCACATGACCCATAGACAATTGAGGGGCTGTATACCTACAGTACAGTCTATAGTTTAGTAACAGTGTTCAATTGTGCATGTGCAATATATGTAGTGTCAGGAAATTTGGGTTTTCATGGACATAGAAGATGGGAGGGCAGCCTATATAAAAATGATCAAGATCTACATAAATGCTGAGGAAATACTGCCCCTAGTGGCCATGATGCCCTTGGACAACGCTTAGGTGGCTTTGTAGGAAAACTAGAGCTAGATGCACTGTGACTGTGGAACAAAAGTTCTATCCTGCATACTGGTTTTCTGAGCTGTTTATTGAACAGAAAAGAGAGGGTGAAATCTTACCTCTGTGCCATTTTTACTTACTAAGAGCTGTGATCCAGGTGCTGGAAAGCTTTCCACAAATGGATGGACAAAGAAAAAAAGTAAGGCTGCTTTTACTCCTAAACAAAGCAGCTGATGAGTGATGTTTGATGAGGATTAGGAGTTTAGCTATAATATTGCCATTTTTTTCTCTTATTTCACTAGTTGCATGTTTGCTTCAGCTAAGGAAGTGTGCTGTTTCACAATACCACTTTATGCATTGACTTACCTCTTAGATCCAGTCTTAGCAGATGATATTAAACGTGCTGAGTTAATATTATCCTCCAGCCAGTTTAATTCTTCCAAAGACACTGAAGATCGATCCAACGCCATTTTACTTTTAAAAAGTGAAGTAGATACAATACAGTCTTCTAAGTATCTCCAGAAGTGTAATAGGACATTGGTTTGCTAAGCCTTGTCTGTAAGATGGCTGATTGAAAACTAACATGAGGAGACAGGGAGTGTCTAGCTGAGACTGTACTAACTAGTCACAATCAGAAGGGGGGTAAGAAAGGAACATACCAAATACAATTAAACAAATAAAACCAGGCTGCTATGGCAGCACAGGAAGCCAAAAAATGTAAGCCAGAGACAGCCAGTTAACTAGCAATTCCAAAAGAAGGTCACCAATGGCAGACAATGTATTTCTCTCAGCAGGTTGCCTTTAAAGCATAACTGTACTTTCAAGCAAAACACAAATAACATATTTTCATCCTTCCCCTGACCTATAGTAACCCACCTTCCTGCTTCACAGAAGTTTACTTCCTGTGGAGGAGGAGTACTTCCTAGTTTACTTCCTAGATCCTGGTGTTTTCTGGCACATCTGGCCTCTCGAATTTGTTGACTTCCAGTGGAGCCTGCACAATAAGGCCAGAGAGGCTTAATTGAAGTATATAGGGCTTTTCTGGGCAGGCACCTTTGGTTTGTGTAATTTAGCACTATGTATACACACACACACACACACTATACAGGTAGTCCCTGAGTTAAGGACATCCGACATATGGACACCTCTTAGATACCAACGGGGCCTGCAATGGGAGTGTGGGTGGGTTGTATGCAGGGACACAGCCTGCCCACCTTCCTGAGCCTAGGAACTGCTTGGGGGACATGGTCCGTGGCTCAGGCTAGTGCATAAGCCCAGCGAGGTCCTTCTCCTGACCCTACTTGGGGATGCACCTACCAGAGCCGCGGATCCCCAAAATTCAGACCACCAGTTGGAGACCGCTGACATGTGAGTCTGAGTGTGTGCTATAAAAAAAAGTCATTTCTCACTTTGGCAAATCATATCATTATTGTGTACACTGATAAATATGTGCTTGCTGACACTACCTCATGGAGAGAAGCTAAACTATAATCCTTTAATGAGCACTACCTGCACATTCATTAGCCCGAACGAAAATAGATCACAAACCAAAAACTAAATAAACTAGTAAACACTATTTTCTTTTGATCTATACTCTAATAGCAAGGGATGTAATAAGGCCACACATTATTTTTTTTTTGAAATACACTATCCCCCTTTTACATATTTGCCTTTTAATACTGTATCTATTTCAGAACATCCAGTAAATGTTCATCAATATCTGCACATAGTATTCACTATGTATGTAATAAACTTCACTATATGATCATTGCCAACTACACATGATTTCTGTGCAAGCATAAGAATGAAATTGTTTGTTTAGAGCAATCTTTCCCAACCTTAACAGGGGGAACCCTTAACATAACTTTTAGGCTTTCAGGGAACCTCCTTGTAAAATTACTGTACAATAGTGTAGTGGTTAGTGGGACGATTGCCACTTACATTGCTGGCCAATGGGAAGAATGTCACCGTTACATATAGCGAAAAAGATCATAGATGCCACTTAGACATGAGAGACACATATTGTTCATTGCTCAAAGAAACCTAAGCAATCTCTGGAGAAACACTAGGGTTTCACAGAAGCCTATTAGGCAGTGTGAAATATCAAACTGCACTATTTGAGTGTGTTGTTATTATACAGAAAAATGGGTCTTACAACCAATGATGTCAGGGTGAACTTTATTCCCAATGCTTTTCAAATATGCTTTCTTTACTGGGATACTGTAAACTAACCAATCTTTAGTTCCAGTCTTGGTTTAAGAATCAAGGTTCAAATGGTATCTTTGTAGCTCTCTTCTAGGGTAGAAATACGTGCATAGTTCTTGTATTTAACTTTTCCCTCAGTTAATCAACCAACCACCAGGCAGTTGCAGCTAAAGCAAGCAAACACAGCCAGCAAAATTGACACAAATACTAAATAATTTCCCATCCTATCTTGGAAATCCATTGCTGATAAATATAACTCAGAAAAATTGTGTGGGTGATAATTATGAATGAAAAAAATGCCAATTTACATCTGCTAAGTACAGGCACAAGCCTTGTTTGGTCTATGATAAATCTGATCCTGGCAACAACATATTGTAGAATAAATAGGAATGTTATCTAATTGGTCAGTCTAAGAAAAATGTGACTTGTTTCAAATGTTATTAATAGTAAAGAAATCAAAAGATGCAGTATTTTTCCAGTAAAAAGAGTCAGCCTTACAGTTAAAAAGTATACAGTGCATGTCAGAAGTACTGTTGGCCAAATTTGTCTCTGTTCAGTTTGTTGACAGATCCTCCATGTACAGTAACTGAATTAAAAATTCTGGTTTATATTCTGATCTATTGGGTGCTTGCAGATCAGCCAAATGCAACAAAAAGGGCACGGAAAGACTATTTCATGTGTGAAAATCTTTGAAACCATGGGGCTTTCTAGAAACATGGAAAAGATGTCAGTCTCTTCCATATTTCATGACAAATACATACTACTGGGATCCCAAAATTTTTTATGGTATAATAATATTAATAATAATTAGCAATCACAGAGGCAGTTTTTACAGTATTGTTCAACTACAAACAGTAAATTTAATCTGTTTTATTTTGGTAGAATCTGTATTCTACAGGCAAAAATTCTGATTGATTCTACTTCAATATCCTAAGCATGAGATGGTTTAATGCTTGTACACCAGGCACAGCATGCAGCTTGAAGTAGGATTGCTTATGGGTGATTTATAACTGCTGTGTTGGGATTACATATATCAAAATACCTTTTTCTTTTAAAAGTGTGACTTTCCATGTTAAGTGGCTGCTTTAAATAGACCACATTTCTGTGTCAAATGAACTGTAGCTGATACTTAATTGTGTTGCTGTTGACTGTCAGAATTGTGTAGTATGCTGTGTGCATGTACCTATGCATGTTATGCAGTAATGCTTTCAACCTATATTTCCAGTGTTTCTTCTTCCTAACTTTTGGTAATCAGACTTTACATCTCCACAAGTCCTGGCAAATGACCTTCTGTAAACAATACCATTGTCTTCAACTGTAACCAACTATGAAAAGATAATTAAACAATTTTTATTACTTTTGTATATCTGTATAAATCTCAAACCAGATGTCTTGGCATTGTCTGCAAATAGACCCTTCATTGAAGTATTTGTTTTTTTGCTGACCAAATGTTTTTAACTTGTGGTAGTAGTAGTGTTAGTAGTAGTTTAGTACTGCACTTTTACTGGGTTTCCCATTCAGTCTGGGGGTCCCCCTCTTCTATATAAAAAAATAAATATTTAAAAAAATATTTTTTATAAAAAGACATTTTTTTCATTATATAAAATGCTTATCGATGTTAACAATATCATGATAGGTCCACTTTAACCTTTAAATGAAGTATACACCCTAACACCTTAACATATGCTGCAGATGTTCTATTACTACCACATTCTATTATTTTACAATTTCATTATTACCCATGAATGCTTATCCGCAAAGGAGACTATGGAATCCATGGGGAAAAATGTTAGTAGGTCATAGTGGGATCTGGGATCAGCCCTGCTCTATGACTAACTGAAGAAGTCATTATTTGCATAAAACACCTCCTGTTGCTAGATAACAGTTTAACTCATTGTTATATATAAGTTTTACCAGCAATGTAAAAAAATTAAAGTGTACAGTGTGTGAAATTAAAAAGTACTTGTAATCCTGACAGTTAGACTCCTATGTATTTAAACCACACCATGCAGATTCATATTGCCCCCTTCCCCTTCAACAGCCTGTAGTCTGGAATGCTTAAAGGCACCCTGGCTAGATAGACACAGCCACTCCAAAAGGAGCATTGGTGAGGTTGTGCAGTCACGTATCCACAAATAAAAAAAGGATAAAAAATAATTTAAAATAAATAAATGTAAAGATGGAAAAATACTTTCTGAGTTTTAGTGAACAAGTTAACCTTAAAACTGTAACACAGATGTTCAAAGTTGTTCAATGATATGCTTGCAAGAGCAAAGGCAGGTATTATAGTACCCAAACATTTCAGTAATAAAACGGTGTCTAATGTAACAGCAGGGACTTAAATATCAATACACCAAATGTATGCTAATTAACCTGATCAATGCTTATCAACCTTTTCTGCTTTCTAGTTTTCTTGGCCATCTGGTTATCATGATGGATGCTTCAACCTACCTGACTGTTGTTGCCACATCTCTAATGCTCAGCTGACTCTCACCATGCCTCATACAGTAACCAAAGCTAAGTTTCCCAGCTTTGATTGACTTTCTGCTACTCAGTTCAACCCTTCTACCATTTCTAGTAGTATACTTACTTTTCAGACAAAATAAAGAAGACAGGGTAACTTGGCAACATTGAAATCTTCCTTTCTAGAAACACTTTTTATGAAGATTTGTTGGACTTGCTAGAATGTGTTTTTTTTTCATATCATATGCCGTTTGAATAGGCAAACAGTTGAAACTGTAAAATTGATTAAAGTTTAACAATAAGACCAATGACAGGGCAAGTAATCACCCCATATTACTTTACTCACTTTCTCTTTTCTTACATATAAAAAATTACAACTCTTATTCTGAACTCTGCCCTATTCATAACTTGAACTTAATAGTTCTCATGCTAATCTTGTTAAAGTTCTGTAAAATGCAGTATTGATCTCACAGCCTCATCACCTTTCACTGAGCAGATTGCTTTTGGATTCTGCTGTAAATGAATGCTGATAGGGAAAAAGATGTTTACCCTGTTAATAGCAGCAAATGATAGCAATAAGAGTCTGGCAAGAAATACTAAACAGACTGCCTTCAAAAATAATGTACTCCACATTAAAGTACAAATACTCTGGATGCACATATGTCACTGAACTGGATATCATAAGGCAGCCCAAGTTGTGAAAATGTATAATTCCTATTGCACCACAAACTCTAATTCAGTGATATTTTCTTTTTCTCTTCATATAAATTGTCAAAAGAAAATCACAAACTTTTCTGCATGAAGGGGCCTTTACTGAGCAATACTCAATGATACACCAAACACCTATGTACTGTGATGCTTTAATGAACACGCATTAACATGTGTGTTGCATTTATTATATTGAAAATATTGGGATGCCAGCTTACCATTTATACTAAATTGCAAAGATCTAAAGCATCTCAAACTTTTAGCAGAGCAGTAAAAGTTTTTTATTGTTTATTAATAATATCAGCAACTAAGCTTTACGCATAGGTTTCTGTATTTTCATTCTTATAAAAAATTTAGTAAAATTGAATTGTTTTTACTATTATACTATTATACCAAACTAATTTTTTTACCTATACTTGTTTTGTACAGATTTTCCCTTTATTTATTATGGACACATTTATAAAAATAATATTAAAAAGAGTTTACCAGGTTTTAAAACTACAAGTTTATGACCTTTCAGATAAAACTATTTTATCTGCTCTTATCTATATAAGTGAATGGCCCCTTTTAGACTTGAAGTTGAAAACTGTACTGTTAGCAGCTCCCAGCTGCCCCATTTCAACTGCTGTGAGCTGAGGTTGAAGGGAGTTGCATTCAAGTCAATGGAAGCAGCTGGCTGGTCAAGGTTCTCCAGAAGCAACATGTTGTGGTCAGAAACCATGGCTGCAATCTACTGTGACTGCAACTGCATGCACATACTGGTTCCCAACTACTTCCATTCAGTTGAACAGGAGACGGGAATGTGGTTGAGCTTGTGGCAGAGCGCAGCAGTCAACCTCAGGCCTGAAATTGTCATGACTGTGTCAAGACAGAGCAACTGCACCAGTATTCCACCCAACCCTCCTGTTAACCCCGTACAATTAACACACAACTCTAATATTGGATAATGGCCCGTATGCCTTTTATTAAAAATATAATTAACTTCTTTTCTGATAACAAATAACCATAAATAACCAAATTACCAACTAGAAAATACAGGAAAACTGTAACATAATCATAACACTAACAAAAATTAGCTGAACCCCTTACTTCTTTGGTTTCCGATCCCCAAGAGCTTCTCCCACTATCCCACAGGGATCTGTGTCACCATGATATATATGTTCCCAGTCGCATCCATACCCCAGCTTGGGAACAAAATCACAATTATCCGTACCCCCTACCCCATACCATTCCTGCCATGTCTTTTACTACCACATATAGGAGAATCCACACCATTGATAAATCTCCCACTCACTGATACCACCACCAAAGACCACCTTCCCTCACTGCCAGCTCAACCCTCGTTCCCCAACAAATGGGCAGGTGTGAAACTTTTCTTTCCCCGTCACCACCAAAATATGTACCTCCCCTTCTCGTTCCCCCCTTTTATTACTTTAACCCCTCTTATTCCTTACATCACCTTTACTCTCCCCCCCAAACAACTACTATTAACCCCTTACTATCTGCTCTCTGTCCTCCCCAGTCATGCAGGCTTTTCACTATACTTTTCTCCTTGCGTCCCATTTGTTCCAGTTCTGACTTTTGTCTTCCATATTATGTCAGTAAAAGCTATTTTCGTGAAATACACGTCACATGAAAACACATATGTATATAAATAGTAGCAAAAATTGGAAGTTTTATTTTTTTGCTAAATGTTTCACTTTTATTTAAAGAAACCCTGGTGCCGGACAATTTATTTCAACATAAATATTCCCCTAACATTTTTAAATGTAAGGGTTTTTCAAGTAAAAATCATGCATAAACCTCGTATATGTAGTAGACATCCATATACCTATATACATATTGGTGTGATGTGTGTGTAAATAAAATAGTAAAGCCCACACTTCATGTTTCATCATCAGATAGTAGTACTGCTAGGCATCAAGTGCTTACACTTTGTGCAGGTTCTGCACTATTATCTGAGTTGGTGGCAGATCATTACAGTGAATGGTTTGTTTGCCACTATCCATGACATAGAATTCTGTTCTGTTCTCTGTGTCTTGAAGCAATTTAAACAATGTGCTGTAAACAAGTTCCTGATGGCAAAAGGTATTACTCAAATTGAAATTATCAACCTGCTCGAGTTGTTTATAGTGATGACTGAGCTCATGGAAGAGCTGTGAATCACTGGGCTAAAAGATGCAAGGATAGCAAAAAGCAAATATCTGAACTGTGACACGCTATGGTGTGCCTGACTAAAGACAACACACCATCAGTTTTATTGGGAACACTTCAATGAAATAACTCATGATACTGAATCACTTAGTGAGAAATTTCTAAAACAACTGGTTTTACAAGTACACATAGGTATAGTATTGCTACTCCAATATAATTGAAGTATAGACTTCTATAATGTCACGGCACATTTGAAAGAGTGACCACAAAGGATTGTCACCCTCTTACTGAGCTATGTTGGTGTATGTTTTAAAATGGAATATTGTTTTTATAGCCCTTTACCACAATCACCTTGGTGTGTTTATAATTATTTGCTGCTTGCTTATTAAAGTTATAAAGTAAGGGGTGGTTGATGTCAATGAGGTGTACAATCCCATGGCATTGTCTTGTAAAGTTAGGGCATGTTACCACTAAAATCAATAGCAAGCAGTTTTGAGCCATCTTACTGTTCATTATCCTTCATTTGAATGTTGGTGGCTCTGTTTGCTGCCCCTACCGCCTTCCTAAACTTGAAATAGGGCTGCTTACAAGTGTTTTTAAACATTTGTAAGTGTTTTGGCTCCCTGCCGCTACCCACTGTAGTAAAAAAAAGCTATTTTTAAAAATGAATATACATGTTTTGTTTGACCACATTATACTCAATTCTCAATGCACAACGTTCCAGAGCAGCTAGTTATAGATTATTGAGTGGTTGTCATTTTATTCGGTATACTGTATTTAGTATAATGACGCAATGTATACATATATATATATATATATATATATATATATATATATATATATATATATAAATAAAAATATATTTTGGATATATAAAAAACACAGATCTTCCAATCAGAATACATTTTCTTTTAATGCCTAATCAGTTTACAGAACTGGCATTTGGATTGATGTTTAGCAAAGCAACCAAAATTCAGCAGGAATAGTGGCAATTTGGCATTGTCTCTGATAAAAGTGGGGATCAGTTGACATACTAAAACAAGCAGTTTCACCACTTCCATGCACTTCCACTACTTTACTGAACAAATGGAGCTTATGATCACCAATTCCAGGTTAGTGGTATAGTGATCAAAGCATTCATCACCACAGTAAAAAAAATGTACTCCTTGTTAGATGTGGAATTAAAAATTTAGCTGTTAAGAAAAACAAATGAGCAAAGAAGTGCCAATCTGTTAACTGAATTCCTAATAAATGTTTGTTTTAAATTTGACTGTTGTTTGGAGTTCTACTTTAGAGCTAAATAATGCTTTGACACTTGTAAAATTGTAAAAGAAGAATTAGACTAATAAAATTGGACTTTAGCAAGACACAAAAGCCCCTCCTGGCTTGAGTATATTCTTGTCAAGCACTGCTTTTGTGGAGGTGTCTTTAGAAAAAGCTTGCTTTCTGGCTCAGCAGGGTGAGAAAGCAAGTTTTATAATATTCTAAAATGATACAGGAAGCCTCCACAGGGCTACCTGCAGATTTCATTCTACAATAAAAGCCCACAAAGCCACTGTGGTTTGGAGTGGCAATATCCTGGGGCTTCTTTTTATATCTGCTGACTCCTCCTGTTAAGAATATGTCAGATCATGTTGCTGAAGTGATAACTATAGGTATTCTAAGAAGACCTTTACAATAAAAGGGTTGAATTGTTATGTACAGCAACTCTACCACAATGGAAAAAGGAAGATGTGCAGTCATTGTAATTTCCTTGTCTGGGAAATTCATTGTACTGAAAACAGTGGGATTTTTTTATTCTGAATACTGCAAGCTACTAGTAATTTAAAAGAACTTTCTTTTTATGTTTCACTTCTACTTTTGATCTTTCACTTTACTGCAACTAATCTTTAAATAAATTACTTTATCAAATATTAGCTACGATTATAAAAAGATAATTAAAAAGTAAATTGATTATCAAATGTGTACATTGTTTATATATATAATATAATATATAATAAGAAATCATTCAAGTGTGCCTAAAGAAAAAAAGATACAATTCACTACAGCAAAATTCTGCATGTATTTCATGGTGCTCCTGGTTTGGAGTGCACCTATATCATTTAGGTTTCTCTGTGGCATGCATCCCAACCAAGAAGGGGGGAGCTAAGAAGTGGGACATTTAGAAAAGTATACTAATGGTTGCAGTGATTTAATAAGTAGTTGTATATGTTGTTGCTGCATGAAAGAATGACATGAGGCTAGAATATTGTTTTTAAATCTTTCATTTGGATATTATGATACAGTGTATGATATGTTATTTCCACCTAAAAAGTTGAGAATGAACTCTACTTAGTTGGTGATGGTAGCTTGTTACATTGACTTAACATTTTTACAGCTACATACCTAGGAAATGAGCAAGCACCCACCCTGCTTTTTTCTTTTTTTCTTTTTTATCTTTACACTTTCAAAAGTGCAGCTGGGTGATCCAGCAAACCTGGAATGGATTTCTTCAAAGTAATTTGCTATTTGCCAGCAAATGTTTTCAATCCTGGACCAGATGCATTCCAGGTTTGCTGGATCACGCAGCCTCACTGATGAAACTGTATCATCTACAGCCTTGGAGAGCTTTAATAAATCAGGCCCATATTGTTTTCGGATGTTGTGCAGAATTTACTTCAGCTAATAAAAAAAAGTGCAAGTCACTAATTTGTAAAAAAAAAATGGTTTTCTGGAAAATTAATTTAAGGTGTTTGTCATATTATTCCATAATGACTCAGAAAAGAAGTGGCAATATGATGGAGCATGGTAGTGTAATGGCATCAGCCCAAAATCCACAAACTTTGAGATGACTGTGTGTGAACATTTTTTTAAGACAAAGTTTATTAGTTAAATGATTGAATTTAAAACATAAAATTGTGAGAAACAATGAGTAACATATGTTTGAAAGTCCAAAATATGCTAATAGGCTATGCTAGCCTTAAGAATGCATAGAAGCAAGAGAAAATTCCAATGCCATCCTTTCTCCTTGCCTGTGCAGAGATAGCTTGATTTCTTCCTTGTGTGTATACTTGCAACTGCGAAAGCCTAACATCCTGGTGAACAGCTGTTAGTCAACGATGCATGACCCATTAAATGGGGGCTCTAGGTTATGATTCAGCTATAACAAAAAACAACAACATGAAAGTATCTTTTTCCAAAAAACAGGTGCACTTTACTTTCAGGGACAGAAGCCAATGGAGGCTACACAGGCTCAGCCATGTAGGCTGAATTTTAGGACTGTGAATTGAGCGCTACTGGCTTTAGTAATCTAGCAACCAAGTAATTAATGTGGATTTTTTAAATACAAAACAACTACATTATTCACATATAAATGCAAATTGTAATGAAAAATACTCAGTCAGCTATTTGAAGTTATTTTACAAACTGTCCATCAATTATGCAGAGCACATGCACATTAAAATGTGCAACATGCACATCCTTTGTTGACCTTGATTAAGCATTTACAAAATTGTTTTAGCAAAAACTGGAGAGGTATTCCACACTCATCGTCTATACTGCTAAGCTTAAACATTTATGATTAGCAAGTTTTCCAGGTTTTTCGGTATTGATGGCTGTGTATACTGGTGGTATTTTGATACACAGGCTGATCTTTCCAATGTACAGCGATAATATGTCATTTCTATAATAAACAGCTCTCATATTGCCAGCACTGGCAATATGTTTTTATTGCAAGAGAGTTTTTGGCATTTTACAGCATGTTCTAAAAGAAGTTATGAGGTTACCACAACATTTTAGATCAGTCCCAACTATAAACTTCAGAAAAAGAATATGGTGAAATACATATGATTATGTTATTTTGTCAAAATAATTTAAAGTGCACTAATCAAATCTGCAACTTCCAGACAGGCTATAGTCACAGAGGACTGCACAGAATCAGAGCTGTGACATAGGTCATCAACAAGCTTAAAACATATGTTTAAAGGGTTAATGTGTTATATCGAAACTACAGGTCAAAGGAAAGACAGTCTCAAAACACATGTGACATTATGGCCAACTCATATTTTCATGCGCATACATCCTTTTGTGAAGGTGGCAAAAGATTTTAAAGGTAAATGGAACTTTAAATTGGCAATATACATGCTATATTCTAAAACTTTATTAATCACAATATAATAAAAACATATTAATAAAACTGTTCCAGGTTGACATACAAAATCATGCAATGCTGTACACAGATACTCATACCTCCTAAGTAGAGTGAATGTCATTAGAAGCCCATATCACATTATAAATAAATCGTTACATTACCTGTAAATGGGATCCTCCACAAATAATTCACATTCTCTTATGCGTTTCACAGAAACAGGTCTGCTTCCTCAAAATTATTGGAGGTAAGTACTACAAATACCAGAAAACATAATTGTATACACTACTAAAATCACATGATATAATTCAAATAGTTGGTAGAAAAAAAAACACACATAATATGTGTCACAAAATTCACCACCAAAGCTGTAAGCCTTGCGTGACAGCAGAACAAGTGGAGAATCTATTTAACCAGAGAGAGAATCCACATCAAGGGGAGATCTCAACTACTATGGCCTGAGTGGGTGCTTTCTTAACAAATGGCAATTTGCTGGGTCAATAATTTGGTGCCAGGCTTTGTTACATCATATATCAATAAATATACAATTACATTTTCTATAATGCAAAATATTATATATAATATGATCAACAAAATCAGTTATATATAAGCAAAAGCCTGTTACATTGCAAAATGAACACTAGGGAAGATATATACATATACATATCTACAAGAAAAAGAAGCCAGGCCAAAAATAGGGGGTAAATCAAAACAAAAATTCCTTGAAAAAAGTGACCATGTCACGGCTCCACTGGGCCAAGTGGTGGACCCACTGTGTCACAAACCCAATGAGTGGAGACATGCACGGGATGCAGGGTCTAAGCAGTAGCTTGGTCTTCTCCAGAGCTTCTTCAGGTGAGGTTGTTATGTGGCAGGCTACTGCCAGGTTGCGGCCCCCATGCCCGCCAAGGCAGGAGACTGCTAATTAACAGAAACCAAAACGTGCCAGAGGGAATTCCAAAAGAGTAGTCAAACGAGCCAAAGGTCAGGGCAGGCAGCAAACAAAACTAGTCAGGAAACAAGCCAAAGGTTCAGGACAGGCAGCAAACAAAACTAGTCAGGAAACAAGCCAAAGGTTCAGGACAGGCAGCAAACAAGAGTCGTCAGGAAACAAGCCGGGGTCGGTACACCGATAGCACAGGAACAGTACACAAAAACTGGAGCAGTAGAATTCTGGGAGTGGAACCACAAAAAGCTCCTTTGTCCAGGCAACTTCCTGTTTCCAAGTCACTTCTTCTAAAAGAGGATGTCATGTGATAAGTGTAGGTCATGTGAGCCCCAGACATCATACCCACCAGCACAGGGAGTGCTGGTAATGAGATAACCTCAGGTGTTGTTCACATGCCTGCCAGCAGATGGAATGCGTCTGCAGCCCACCCTAGTCCTCTGAGGTAAGGAAGCAGCTGATTGAGAATCACATGACCTGGACCAGGAAGTGTGCAGAGAGTTGGATTCAGAAGAAAAAGTGGTGCTGTCCACAGGTGACTGCAAGGTAGGTGGGTCAGAGAAAGGCACAGATGCCCTAGACCTGCGGGGATCTGTGACAGACCAGCTATGAATAGCGACTACCAGATTTAGTTTGAGAAAATACCAGTAGTTGTACACTTAAGCAAGCCAATGTATAGGAAGAAAAAAATGAAAAGCACTACTTCAGAAAACTTTCTCTCACCACAATGCACTGAAACAGATGATGATCTAGATCTCAATCTCAATCCCTCTTCTTCACTTCTATGCCATTGGTGAATAGAACGATGTGGAAATATAGTAGGCTCAAATGTAGTGCCTTGCATTCCTGCAGGTCCTGGAGATTAAGTTTAGGAGGGAAAAATAAAAATAAATGAAAAAACATGTACCAACATTCATTAGTATATCAATAATTTTATAAAACAATTTACAATAAATTGAAAATGAATTATTAACAAAAATAGTATTAAGAATATTGTAATTGGTAACAAAAACAGTGTCTCTACAGGAAGGATTGAAAGAAAGCACACCATTTAACCCTGGGTACTCATTCACACATAATTCAAATATCCATCTGGTATCACATAGCAAAATGTGTTTATCAATGTCCCCCCCCTGGGGTTCACACAATTTCCATCAATTACGATAAATCTCAATGTATTCAAATCAAAATTATGGTTCAAACAGATATGGTGACTTAAAGGAGTAACAATCTATTCAATTTGCAATTAAGTATGCTCATAAATGTATTTTCCTAGTTGTCCTTTTGTTTTACCCACATAGTAGAAGCCACAGCTACAAAAAGCAAGGTAAATGACAGCTGTGGTTGCACAATTTCCAAAATGTTGAGTATTAAAGGTAAAACCACTTGGTAAAAAGTCCTGAAATTTATCATCCTGATCATCATAAATCCACTTACACTGTTTTGCATGCATTATATCTAAATGTACCAAATTGGTGACATGGGTCTTTACTATTAGTAGTGGCTTTTAACTAATTTATCTCTTATAGATTATGTCTTTTTATAGACAAATTGATGGTTGTCAGAGATTAATTTGCTAATAGTAAGGTCATCGGTCAGTATTGGCTAATATTTAGAACATATATTTCTGACTATACCATGCTCCCTAGTATCTATCTATCTATTGACTATCTTTAAGATTTCTATTATGGTATGCTTTTTTCAAACTCTTTTTACTGTAGCCTCAGTGTAATCATCTATTATTTTTTTACCTATCACAATATTCCTATTAATATTTTTGTTAATAATCTTTTTTCAATGTATTGTAATTGTACTATAATTATTATAATGTACTAATTAATGTTGCTACATAATATATAGATAATTTTGGAATATTTTTTTTCATATATATATATATATATATATATATATATATACATACATATATACTCTTTATACCATTATACTCTTTTTCCTTCTTCACGTTTATATATTTGGTTGTGGCATTAATACAGTTGCACCATTAAGGTACATCCTTGGTAAAAACATCCTTTTGTGCATGATATAATACAACTATTATTTCTAAAATTGTATTAAGTTATATTAATTGTTTAAGGGTAGAATATTTAATAAAAAATTAAATATCTTTCTATTCTGTCCATTTATGCAGTAGTCATAAAACTGGATGTTGTCCCTGGCATTGTCTAAGTGGAATTCTAGGAATATAAATATTAATATTTTTTTAAACTGACTGGGAAAACCCTTTGCACCCTGTTCTGGTGTGCAAAGAAGAAAATCCTAACAAGACTTATTCCTAGTACATATTTCATTATAAAAGGGGATGAAAGGTTCACTTATAGTAGGAGACAGTGATACCAAAAGCTTAAAAAGAACAGTTTAATACTGCTTTCAGTGATGATACGACCTTGATGTACTATCCTGGAGGAATGGATCTGATTTGTCTTGCTAACATTTTGTTGGTAGAACCTGGCTGTGTACAATACAACAGTTGTCTGGGTGATAAATTGGAAATGAAATTGCTCTTCAAATGAGACTAAGCATCTGGCAATGTGTTTCCTGTATAGTGAAGTTATTATTGTTTTAGCCATTGAAAAGAACACCTTGAAATTAAACTATTTTTTAAACAGAGAAGAGCAACTTAAAATCCATTTCACTGCCAATTCAACTGATCCACTCTAAACTGATCTGTTGGGTTCTATCTCACAAATCTACTGGCAGGAACATATTTTTCTATGCCAACTAAATTTTTACATAAAAACAAACTTATTATGACACTGAAAAACTTCTTACTTCCAAAAAAGTGGCCTATGAATGTTATATTCCTTCTTGCCAGTTAGATTTGCTGCATATTTGGTTATGCCTTGCAGAGCTGAGACCTCTGGTGTTGTAAATTGTGCCCCATTTCAGCTGCAAGCTTATGTTTATTTTTTTTTTTGGTACTCCCATCCCATACCTTTTCCCTCTTAGTTTAAAAAAAATTGAGGATTGACTGCTACACTATGGTCTTTTTCTGTATGATAGTTATGCTTATATCTATCTGTTTTGTTATAATGTTACCTTTTTTTTCTATATTGTTTTTTTTATATTTTTATGGGTTTTTTGTGTTCTTTATTTGGCTACATACAAATTTTAGCCAAATTTTTTTTGCAACTTTTAATGAATTAAAACAAAAACCACCAGCCAGTAGTAAATACAATATAAAAATGGTTTAATTAAAGTGTCAATGTACTTCTGCATATCTGCAAGCATAACTTTACACAAGAGTGGTTGAAGGAGTGGAGCTGGGTGTGAGAGATAGGCCCTAGAAATACTTTTAGAGTATATATCCTATGCCCAAGATCTCCAAATGTTAGGCCATCAAGCCATTGACTTCTTAAAAACATTGGCCTTATATTATGTTACTGTTTTTCATTATAGGAATGTGGATATTGGTTGGGAAATTTTGCTTCACAAATCAAGTTAGTCCTGACCACAGAATAACTTACATTACCCCAATTCTAAAACATTACCACAGCAATGGAGTGACAAAATAGGGTAAATTAATTGGAGTGAAATGGGGTAAATTAAGGTAAGGTGAATGTTAATATTTCTGTTACTACAAGTGACAGAATTGTGATGTATTATGAGCCATAGATTGCAATTGCAAACTGGGTGATCTGGCAAACCTGGAATGTATTTTATAGCAACTTTTTTCAATCCTGGACCAGATCAATTCCAGGTTTGCCAGATCACTCAGCTTACTGATGAAAGTGTATCTTCTCCAGCTTTGGAGAGTTTTAATAGTTCGGGCATAATATGTCAGTACGTCTCTTTCTCTGTGTAGACTGCATTACAATTGTAATATTATTATGTGACTGTGTTTTAAAAAAGGTGTAGTCTCCTTAATCATAGGAAATCTTCATTTTCATGATATTCATCCCTCCCCTCAGACACATCGCCTTGTTGTCACGTTTGATTCTGCCCTCTCATTTACCCCCCATATTCAGAACATTTCCAGGTCCTGTCACTTTCACCTGTGCAACAACTCAAAATCTGCCCCTACCTGTCCCAGAGACCACCAAACTCCTTGTACACACTGTCATCATCTCTTGTCTGGACTACTGTAACATCCTCTTCTCTGGTATTTCACTAACCCAACTCTCCCCTCTACAATCTATTATGATTGCTGCAGCCAGACTCATCCATCCTTCCCTCCGCTCCTCTTCCGCTGCATCTCTTTGTAGTTCTCTTCATTGGCTTCCATTTCACTTTAGAATCAAATTTATTTCCTGTGCTTTGCTTTTAAATCACTCAACAGTTCTTGTCCCACTTACTTTTCTGACCTGATAGAACAATACAACCTAGCTGCTCTTTTCACTCCTTTAATGACCTACTAATGAGTTCTTCTCCCATAAGCTTATCACATGCATGGCTCAAAGACCTTTTGAAATCTGCCTGACTCACTGTAATGGTCTGCCTCGTCCCATTCAGCTTATTCCTACCTTCTGCACTCAAAACCCAACTCAGAAGCACTCAAAACCCATCTCTATAAACTTGCCTACCCATCTTCTGTAACTTAAAACTCTCACTATTCATCCACCAATCCAAAAGTCTTTGATTCACTAGGAAAGTGTTTACCCTATCTATATCTCAACTGCAGATTTATCATTAGTCATATTATAGGTAGCACTAGTATCAGGAAAGCCAGGTCTGACCATACACGTCAAGTTGATTACTAAAATATTATTTCTGTAAGGCCCTGGTAAGCACCAGTACTCACCAGACTCCAGTCCCCCAATCTAACGCTGCAGTCTTCACCTTTAGCAAGCCTACGCTCAGCCTCAGGAGTCTGGTTGTGTCTCCTAGAACACGATTGCCCCAGAACTTAATGCGCAAGAGATGGTGTCTGCGGATTAGCCGTCAGAAGACCTGGGGCCCACAGATTAAGCAGTACAAGTTACTCAAGGCAAATACAGAGTATAAAGCCAAGTTCATACAAGGATGATCTGTACACCTAAAGGGGGAGCAGAGTCAGTCACAGGGAAAAGGTCAGTCCAGGCTGCATACAGTCGGGAGGTCAAGAACAGGCAATGGTTAGCAACAGTAAATAACATGAAACACACCCCAGCACAGATCAAACAGGGAATGTTACAGGCTGCAGAGCAGAGGACTGACAGCTATTTGCCTGATCTTACCTTCTGTTGCCAGCAAGTAAGCAGTGAAGAGAATAAGCAGTGCATGTTGTCCTGCGGTGGCCTGCAGCACAGGATCGCTGGCTAGATAATTGTTTCCTAACATTTAAAAAAAAAAATTCTTCATATGTATGCTCCATGTTATTCAAAGGGTCTGACCATGTATTTTAATTGCAGTAACTGTTTCTCCATCAGGGAATATTTCAAGGTATGTAAAAAAATTTTCAAGGAAAGTAAAGACTGTAAAACGTTAAAATACCAAACCATAATAGTCCGAATCTGTTATCGATAATCCATGTCTCCATTACAGTTCAAATAGAAAATCAGTCTATTTTTTTTTTTTTTTTAATGTAATATCTTATTTTTTATGTACAGACATACTTTTTTTTATTTCAATTTTAGGTTTACTCTAACCTCTGATATAAGGTTCAAAATGTTTTAATGACAACAATAAAATAGAAATGTGCAGACAGAGCTTTAAAGCACAGTCATGCTGGTGAATTATATAGAAATGTAAGTATTTTTATGACAGATAATAAGAAACAGATGGAAGAAAAATGATAGTAAATTAATTATATATAGTTATGTTTTTCCTTGTATAAATTGGTTAATTTTTCCAATCTGCTAGATTAATCTGATAATAAATAAAAACTTCCTTACAAAACACAAATTCGGATGAAGAAACATTTCAGAATCTGGCAGCTTTTTTTTACACAGTGTAGAAACATTGTTCTGAGACAACTTCATTTTTTGCAGTAATACATTATCAGAACAGCTTTCAAAGATGATATATTACTGTGCGCATGCCACTATCCAGAAGTAGATTTAGGAGACCTTACTGTAGACAGTCAACATTTTCTTAGCACATTTAAACAGTGGCATTAAATCACCTTCTCTAGATCCATTACAGTAACTGATCAACCCTGTCATTGGCAAGAAAAAGACAAGTCTTTTAATTGGGTTACTAAGCAGTGAAATGTATGCTGATAATCCTCACCTATTAGGATTCAAACAATAAACAAACATATAAGAGATTATGTTCAAGGATTTCGTCAGAGTTTGCTGACTAGAAAGCATTTTAGTGTACTGTTGATACCAGGCACTTAACATTTATAAGATGTATTTGTCAAACTGATCAAAGGAAATAAAAGCTATTGACTTGCTGAACCAAAAGGCTAATAAGCCTACAATGAATAATACTATTTATATGTTTATTAAAATTTTCCCTTTTTATTCTTCTTACTAAAAGTGAAACTAATATTCAAACAAATAATGCTTACATTTAGAAAAGGACTGGAAGCCATTGATCCCCCAGCAATCAATATCCAGTCAGTCATGGGCCACCGTCCTGCTCATCCAGGCACGGACTGGACATCGGGTGCATCTCAAGCATGTACAGAAGGAGCAGCCCACAGCCTCCTGGGATATGCTATGTAGGTATCCCAGGATTCTACAGGGTTCCCATTCAGTCCATAAAGACAGAAGGATAGAAGGAGGGGGGTCACTCTTTCAATTTTTTTTAAATTTTACTGTATATAAAACGGCTTTCCACCCTTTTAAATAAAGTAATCAATGTGGTGATAGGCCCACTTTAGTTCTTCAAGGAACCAATGAAAACATATTTGCTGCATTATCTAGATGATAACTAGTTGGATCAACAGTTGTGATAATTTATGTACATAGGCTATTTTGAGGTGTGAAAATATCCCTCACAGCAGAATAATCAATCTTCTGCAATAAATTAGGCAGACTTAGTGTATTAGATTATTTCCTTTAGAAAAAAAGAAAAGAACTAACAAAGCCCTAAAATATTCTGTGAAGAAAAGAAAATCTACAACACAAGGTTTATGTTGTGCCAAGTTCGTATGGTATGCTAGTACTATTGTCCCCTAGAAATATAATTACCCTTTGCCTATTGGCTATTCGTTGCTTGCATATTGTCACGTTTGCTTGTTGGTAGTCCATATATTGTAACATTAGCCCCATATGTTGTCTTTATAATGTAATTTCTATTTCATTGCCTTTGCTTTTTGATGTTAGATATGTTGTTTGATTTGTTGTTTTGAAACTTTTTATTTTTTATGTAACACACCCTCCTCAGGCATCTAGATCTGTTGGGGCTGCTTTTTTCACCAAAGCAAAACAAAAAAGCACATTACACCTAAAAAATGTAAAAAGCCTTGTTTTAGTGCTGAAAATAATACGAGTGAGGTACTGTCACTGTATGCAAGCTTATTGTTAAAGAAAATACATCAAATCCAAAGTCAAATATATGCTGTCACTGAGGCTGTCCATGAAAATCATGTTGTTCCATAACACTACATACAGTATAAAGACTGTAATTTAAACTATTTGAGTTTTAATGTCACCCTAAAGGCCTCATGAAAAGGTCTGCTCTCTGTTTATTGCTTTTTTTAATGTTAACATTGGCAAATCTTCCTCATGCAGTGACCAGCCTCTCATGCATTTTACCTGACCAGAACTAAAAGTATATAACTGAATAACAACATGCATCCTCCACAAACTTCAGTGGGAGTTGCAAAAATGTTTGAACATCACTTACAGTGATTAATATGTCGACTCATTAGATCTTAACTATAGGGGCATAAATGGTGTTTTCATGGTTTAGGCAGGGGTTTGCTATTCAAAGGGTCCATATTCACTGCTCAGCCTAAGTGCTTATTTTTGCATTCTAGAAAAAGTATTTTCATATTATGTACTTTTTACATTATTATTTGTATTATTCTCTTTTATATGAACCAGTTACAACAATAAATACACATTGAATTATGGGTTGTGTAAAAAGAAATGATGTCCTCTCAAATTTTTAAAATGTTTTATGCAAATTTTATCAAGAAATGGCAAGGGCTAAACAGGGAAACAACTGTGTCACAATGGAAAATTGCATTAAAATATGATTAAACATTAATCCAACCTTGTAATTAGAAATGGTCTAAAATTAATGTTTAAATCCTAATGGCAAAATATTAAAAGGTTACCACTGTCAGTATTTAATGAATTCTTTTAATTATTATGATAAGGATATAGAACCCAAACTGCTTTAAAGTCAGAAATTTGCAGTCATTTGAGGCATGAACTTCAATTTCCATCTTTCCCTTTGTGATAATTGTGTTGATTGAACAGTCAGAATCAACCTCTGTGAAACTTTCCCACAATGTTTTCATTTTTGTTGCCATTATCTTCTTGGAATTATTCAGCAGTTAGAAGTTCATTGACCTTCTTATCTGCACTTTTTGCCATGCTTTGAATATAGAGGACTTATTTTTGCTGCCTTATTAGATATTTAAATACATTTTTCCAACTCTTTCATGCGCTGATTTTAGATGAAACAGAGATAATTTTTTTCCTTTTAGCTGAAGATGTCCTATGCCCAACCAAAATCAGTGGATACACTGCATAGGCTCAATATTATGATACAAAAAAAACAAACTACACAATTCAAAGTCAGTTAACCATCTACATATAAAAAAGCAATTCATGCTAGACTGCATAAAAATTACCTAAAGGTAATAAAGCGTATTTGGAAATTCCATCATTCTGTGTGCAATACTGATGAAGTTTGGAACAATGTTCCCTGGACCAGAATTATAAAATGAGACATGACATTACCTTTAACTCATCAACTCTGGATTGAACTGTGGAGAATTGCAGTACCACTACATATCCATCTTTAACATGTACAAGGACCACTACATATCCATCTTTAACATGTATAAAAAAATCAAACTTTGTCCAAAACATTGTTTTCATTGAACCCACACATTGGATGCTTAATATTCAGAACTTACACAGAACATGACTGTTGAGCTTTCTGTGGAATAAAGATGCCCTAGTAAGTAAGCAGTAAGTCTGGATTGCAGTTTTGTTTTGCTTAGTTATGCATTTTTTAAATTATATATTGCAATACCACCAGACTATGTTTTATGTTTATGTACTCTATAGAGATAATTACTAAATGAAATTTGGTGGATATAAAGGTAACTTTAGGTGTTGGTTATAACATTTTGGGCAATACCTGTGCCACTTTATTCAAAAGCTGGCATTCACTTTTATCTTAAAACAAAATATTATCAGAATTTATCAAGATCCAATTTATGTCTGTCACATCCCTATGGCAGATAGATAATTAATTTTCTTCCTTATGTATGACCTTTAGTGTGCTAGATTTCGATGTTCTGATTACAATGGTCACTAGAGTCTGTGCAAAGGTGTTTTTAGACACACTATATACTGGAGAGCATGATTTTGTCTTGGGGTTGTTTTTCTGTATTCTGGTATCAAGTCAAAAAATCTTTCAGATTTTCAGATATTTACTTATTTATTTATGACTCTACTTTCCCTGCAGTAAAATCATTTACCAAACATCAATAGTCCATTACAATATTTTAGTTAATACCTTTAAACATGTCCTTTAGACTAAAGCAATGTACACACGTCAGATAATTCTTGGCCAATACGAGCTATCGGGCTCGTCTTGGACAAGAATCTGATATGTACAGAGGTCGTCCGACGTCGTTCATGAATTCATCCTGGCGGATCCATGAAGGACAGAAGATGAGTGACCACACTAGAAGTGAAGGGAGGGGAGCGCAGCGGGGTGCCGCTCGCTCATTCTCCCCATTCACCTCTCTTTTTTTAGTTACATGGTTAGTTACATATAGGTATCTTTTGTTTGTGAGGCATTTTCTCCTATGCTAACTCTGCCATACATCCTGGTTTAAATCATCTTCATTAATGCCTAAAAATTGATATAGAAGCTGTATGGGCATGTAAAAGCGTCTAATGTCCATATAGACTTGAATTCAGTTTTTTTACAGTTACCAATTTTCCATAGTTATATAACATGTGCCTAAGATGTAAAGGGAATTTCCCTATTTGGATAACTTTGGTAGGATGAGTCATTTGCTGGAGTCTAATATTGACTGACATCTTCAAAAACAAGGTTTTGCCCTTTTAGCTCACAACTTTTACTCCAGCCAGCTTAGGGTCTTACTTATCTTAGTGCTTCTAGGGTGTCCCTTGATATCCTCTCATTACCTGTTGCAACCTTTTTAACTGCAAGGAATTTAAATGCAAGTTCTCACCTCTAGAACCCATAGAAAAAAAAAGTCTCTAGGTGATCTTAACTGTCCAGCAACTGCCAGAACTGAGCAACTGAACACATGTAACTAAAACTGGAAAGCCCCAGTTTGATGAAAGTAAGGGTGTCGGTTTTATAGTAAAATAGTAAAAGCAAAGTAGTATGTACTGGACTGTCTGCTCACATCAAAAGCAAAGTCGAGAATCTGACTTTTTTTTTTTAGAAAAAAAGCAGTAGCAACAGAGTGGAAATAAGGTCCAGGACATTTCTATGGGAATGGTAATTTAGAGGCCCATTTAAAAATTATTATACAATATATGTTCCAACACCTTGACTCCCACCTAAAAAATCTTTATTTCACGTGAACTTTAATTTCTAAATGTTTTGATTTTCTAATGTAAAATAAATAATATATACATTTCTTTTCAATATTCAAGCTGCACTGCTATAACTTTTCCTATTTTTGCTAAAAGTAACTAAGTAATTTTAACTTTTAAATATTATTTTAAGCTCTGATAATTACACTTTTTAATTGCATTTAACATGTACAATCAGGAATAATACCATGCTTGACCTGCTTTATGAACAAGGCTAATTAATGTAAAAATTGTTGGAAAATGCCTCATTTCCTAAAGCAAAGCAAACAATTAAAATGATAAGAAATTCAAAGTACTTTTTAAATATATATATATAGAAGCATGTGTTTTAATAATAATAGATCCATTAATTATCAAATATAGAATTACTGATTTAATTAGCTTTTACTGTAGCAAAAGTGTAAAATAATTTTATTGGACTTCATTATTTCAATTTAAAATGATTTACCTTTTCGTGCACCTCATTAGTTTGGCATAGTGATTTGTTGAATGAAAATGCTTGTGCTCTGTGTGAACCTAAGTGGGTGAATATATTTTGACATGAGGGGTGCAAGGCTCAATGGGGCATTAAGGCACGGTAAGCAATTAAAACATTGCCAGAAGGGCTAACTTTTCAACACATCTTAACATTGTTAATTTGAAAAGATTTTCTCAAAATTCCTGTCTTAAAAGAAAGTGAGGGTGATCCCCAACAAGAGTCCTGGCAGTAATAGCAACCCAAAAGGGCACCTAAACACTCCGATGTTCCTGCTAATCATTGTGTTGTTGTGAAATATACATCTTATGACAGAGAAGTTCTGGAATCGTGGCTTGTAATTCATTTCCATTATCACCTGTCCTCAAACTTATTCTTACCTGTTCCAGCTTCTCAAGAATCTTTGAAGTTAAGTTAATTTAAAGCAACACATCCACTTGATGTACATCTTCCCTCTGGGTCCTTTTTCTTTCATGAAAAATGTAGAGGAATCTTAATATCTATAGTATAGTTATGATTGGTCCTAACAGCTGTTGAACTTTTCAAAGGGATAAATGGCAAAACCTATAGTGAAGAATCTGTTTGAACATCAGGCACAGCAAAGATCTTGTGGTAGATCTTTGGTAGAAAGTACAAGACTCATGCATTCATTATGAACATATATGTTATTGAAGTGTAATAGCTTTATTGCATAATTATGGACCCATTACACAGACCTGGTATTGGTATACCCTCAAAATTGTATAAATTGAGGGAGAATTGTGCATTTGTGTTGCTGTTCTTTGGACAATTAAAAAAATGTCAGCAAAGATCAACAAATTTTAACTAAGTGAAATGAAATGTACAATCAAATCAGGAAAATCCTGAATGGGATAAATTTTAAAAAGTTTGTTTGCATCTAGCGATGAACTGTAGGCAAACAGTTTGGCCAAACGTTATTCATTATTAAATTAAATTATTAACACTCAAGCCTGTATTTACTGCAGTAATATCTTCAAGTCAAATTAATTATAACATCCATAAATCAAGTTTTAATTAGTCACTTGGAATTTAAGTTATATGAGTTCCCAGAGAGAGCCATACACAAGAAACAAAGTAATACGAAAAAAGGCCACATGCTAATACAATCAGTGAAGGTGCAATTAGAAAGCAAGCCAAAAAGGCCAAGCAAAATAATTAATTGTGAAACATGCACTGTACAGAATATGGAAATTAAAGCTGTATTAAGAAAACACAGTACTCTTTTTAATTGGATTTATAAATCTGGTCAAACAAGTTGTTTTTCCCCAAGGCATCTAACATATTTCAGCATTTTAAAACAAAACAATGCATTCAAGTAATTTTCATTTCTAGATAACTGTGCCCTTATAAGGCAGATTGTTTCCCCAGCATATATTTTGTATTGCAGCAGTTCTGCATATACAAAGTCACGTAGGTATAATTTATTAATGTTACACCATGATTCTTGATGTGATAAACCCCCTCTCTGTAAGGAAGATGTATATGAAGACATGTTAACAATACACTACTGTGGATAGTTTCATAGCAGTGACTGTTTTTTAAAGAAAGTGAAGTTTTAAAAAATGCATATGCATTTGTATTGCCCTGAATTTCATATATCACTGTATGGGTACAACAAAGTATTGTGTCAGCAGAGTGATACTGTACTGACTTTACCTATTGCCTGTTATTCAAGAAAATAAAATGAAACCTTTAAAATCGTTAACAGTACTTTTATGTTTGTGTGGCATTGTCTGTGGCCTTGTGCTGTCATATTTACAATAACATTTCCAATGGACTCTAAAATTTGGTACTGGATTATATTATGTATATGTACAAGAACCTTTTTGTTCAACAAAATGGAAACTTGGACCTTTCCCCAATACAATATGAATATCAGCTATATCCCTAGTACTTAAATGCTACATATTTTACAAAACATTATGAACTGTCTAATCTACTCAAATTTTGTAGTGAACAAAGGTATGTAAATTTTAGCAAAACCCCCAGTTCTAATCAGTTCAAATCAATATATGCAGTATATAAAAATACAGATGGGGCATTATAGTTTTACTTTGTAAAAGATCTTTACCCTAATATTTTATCTTTAAAAATTATAACTATTGTATTTTTATGTGAAGACCGGGACAGTTAAGATGGAAGGTAAAGATTAAACTGTTCAAAGTGGATACATGGAATAAGTTGGGTAATATAAACAAGCTGTAGCTCAATGTCTATCTATTTTTAATGATTTAGGTTTTTTGGAGAAAAAAAGAGAAGGGCTAAATGATATGTTTGTATATATGCATATGATACATCACCTTAAACACACAAACCATTGAGAAGCAATAAAAAATAGTAAATGTACATGTTTTATCTACCAAACAGAAAATCTGTTCATACATTCCTCAAATTTGCACATATTATTTGTATTATTAATGAGTAATTAGCCGCATGAATGTTTGCCTTATATTTTCCTAGAGTTCAGTTTAAGTGTAAATGATTAGCTCTGTCACTAATCAACTCTGAATTCTAAACTATGCAGATCATTTTATTCTTTTGTTACAGAGCATTTTATTTCTCTTATTGGTGGTTTTCTTATTCACAACACATTAAAATGTAGTGTGAGATGCATACAAATCAATAAAATCCTCAGAAGCATGATATTAAAATTGCCCTGGTAGCTTTTCCCTAACAATCTTTGAAGCTCTGAAACATGTAGCCTGTTTTGTCATAACAACTTTAATGCCTAGATACAAAGGCTAAATCTAGATTGAAAATAACCTTTTTTCGACCTTGATCTGGCAATAAACTGATAAGCAGACATAAGTGAACCTGTTTAAGCCAACTTTACTTAAATATACAAATTATTTCTTGTATTTCCATATTTAGTTTCTGGTGTTGACCAGCATCAACACCAGGGTCTCTTAGTTCTCCCATCCTTCCCATGCTTGCTCACTCCTTTTCCTGAAGCCAAGCAAAATAATGCAAA
Source organism: Pyxicephalus adspersus (assembly GCF_032062135.1). Taxonomy (NCBI): domain Eukaryota; kingdom Metazoa; phylum Chordata; class Amphibia; order Anura; family Pyxicephalidae; genus Pyxicephalus; species Pyxicephalus adspersus. The sequence goes on from NC_092861.1 coordinate 46,295,660, forward strand.
TGGACACTCTTCCCACAGTTCTTCCAAGCTTTCATTGGTTGCAGGCAAAGTCACATAATGTATTTCTGGCTGCTCTAATTAATCAATATGCTTTAATCAGTCACGCATACAATATATCCCTGCATCCGTCATATTACATTTTGTAGATTTGTGTTCATCTCAAGATGTCACTCATCTGTTTTATTTTTAACTTAGCGCCATAAATAGCCCTCATCATACACTATAGTTAACTGTACAATACATTTGTTAGTGTTTACTAAACACTACATTAAATCTTCTCCCTTTATCCTATTGTTTTGCGACTACATTATTACCCTCTGTATTGTCATAAAGAGACCCGTTAGTATTTGGTAAGGTCATTTTTAGACCAAGAGCTTCAAAACTCAAACTGAACATACAAACAAAGTTAGGAGTATCAATAAATATATCGCAAAGTATATTCTAAAAATTCTTAATTAACATTTGTGTGGTTTAACAACTGCTTAAAGTGGAAAAAAATACCACACACTTTTATAGATAGAAAGCCATCGATCCCTCCACAAGTCCAGTAGGTCCCACGCTCTCCTGTCTGCACTTTTTCTTTCCAGTGCAGGCTGGACACTGGGCACCCCTTCTTCTTCCTACGTCATCTGATCTCACACTGAGCAGGAGTGAGAATGGGTGATGCACGTTCCTGAAAATGTAATGCTGATCTCACTGCGCAAATGTGACATTGACCGTGTTATTGTGGATAACATTAGCTCCTGATCTTCCTTTTAAATATAAAATATTTTAATATTTAATAATTAAATATAAAATTATATTCTTTTAAAGTGCCTCTGTCTGGAAATTGTCTCTCCAGCAGACTAGGGTCATCAATCAGCGGTGCACTCACATGAGTCTGAGTCATATGTCTAGCAATTTTGGTTTAAATGTCTTGATTCATTTACGAGTGATGACATGCACACATTCATATATACATCTAAATATAGCTCTGATATATAGCACAGCACTGTACAAAGATTACTGGTGCAGTGCCCTAAGTCTCAGTCATATGTATTGCAAGTATGGTTAAAATTTCTTAATGCATTTTCAAGTGATGGTGGAACATACACACATACATAAAGACATACACACATACACACATACACAAATACATACATACATGCATACATACAATTTTATATATATATAGCAGAATTATATAGCTCTGACTTATACCATAATGCTGTACAATGAAACAATAACCTAGACCATCAGTCTCTGTATCGAGGAGCTGACACTCTAATGTCCCCCCACAGTCACACACTAATATTATACATTTATATACCTCTGAAATATACCACAGTGCTGTATAGAGATCAGCAGTGTCATATGTCTAGCAAGTTTGGTTTAAATGTCTCTATGCGATTCCGAGTGATGGTAGAACATAGCAAGGTTGGTTGAAATGTCTCTATGTGTTTTACTAGTGAACACCAAATATAGCTCTGACATATAGCACAGCGCTGTACAAAGATCAGAAGTGCACTCACATGAGTCTGAGTCATATGTTGAAATGTCTCAATGGGTTTCCGAGTGATGGTGGAACATAGCAAGTTTGGTTGAAATGTCTCTATGCATTTCCTAGTGATGACATACACACATCCAAATATAGCTCTGACATAGCACAGAGCTGTACAAAGATGATGGGTGCACTCACATGAGCCTCAGTCATTGGTATGGCAAGTTTGGTTGAAATGTCTCCATGCGTTTTTGAGTGATGGTGGAACAGACACACACACATACATACATACAATTTTAGATACCATTCTGTATAAATTTGTAGTTGGCTGACTTGTAGTTGGATCGTTATGGTGGGCATTTTGAGACCAAGAACTAGACATGCCTAGTTTGGTTTCTGTGAACTCCTTATTTTGTGGTGAATAATATTCTGGGGGTTGGTTATACTGACAGAACTAGTAAAAATGACTAGAGCAGGGGTCTCGTGGGAGTGCCTACAAGCATTCTAATCTATGCCCCTCTGACAGCCCCCACCCTGCTATCACTGGATGGTCCTCTTAGTCCTACCTCTGTTGTTGGCATAGGAAAAACCATGTAAATCTAGCAGAGGGAGCTCACACATATACCATCTTGTTGCTAAGGAGAACAGCCCTGACACATTCAGCACTGCAGGGAGCCCAGTAACTCTGACTAGAAACTTGGACTTTACACAGCAACCTGGACCAGGAAAACCAACTCTACCTAAGTATTATTTCAGAGATTTCCCTTTTTATTTTATGCTGTTGCTATAGTTCTGGTATTGTTATTTGATTAGTCCTTATTTTTCTGTAATTGTTTTTGCACTGTTTTTGTATGTTTTTTTACTAATTAAACACTATAAAAAGTGTAAGATGAATCTCTGATTGCTCCAAGTGAAAATAGTGAAACCTGAAGACACTACTATAAACATTGTGATTACTGAGACATCCCTGTCTGGAGTGGCAGTGGATAACCCAGAGAGTATTAAAGAAGCAGAATCATAACTGGGGTTGCCATGGGTAACGGTGTGTCTAAGCACATGGTGACAGTCTACGTGTGATGGTGTGTCTGGCAAGAGGTCACAGAGTGATTAACCCTACCCAGTGACACCCCTTCTCAGCCTGCTAGTGCAAGGACTGTTGCTAAACGTGCTGGAAATTCTTTGCGCAGACTTGC
>NC_092861.1:46298833-46313536 GCF_032062135.1 Pyxicephalus adspersus
TTTTTACCCTATGTAGAAGTTTATCTTTGTATCACTAAGCAAAATAATAAGCAAATGTATAATTGCATTAGATTTATATCTAAGCTAAGAAAATCTGCTGTCACTGCTATCTCATCCACCCCTTCATTACCCTGGCTCCTATGTGAGAACTTCATCTTAGAACTTCTTTCAGGAATAATAACAGAACCATCAAATTACTTTGAAGGCAGCAATCTTCAAACTCATTTTAAAAAAGTGAACATTACAAACGTTATTTCACATTAAAATTTCAATAAAAACAAGAATAAGAGAAAATACAGTGTCCCAAGTTTTATTCAACGCGTTTCACAGATGGTATCTGCTTCTTCAGGAATTTCAGTTGGGACCTGTTAGGGAAGCAGCAGTAAGTATAAGGATGGCAGGTTCTTGCACTACAATCATTCCCCAACAGTGCATTTCCAGATAACACTATGCTGTGCAAACAGAAGAGAGCACGTTTCCTTATAACAATTAAATACATGTCACAAACATAAAATAAAAAACTTCATTCCTCATTGAATATATTCAATTCCTCCGTTGGTTTAACTGATGCTGATACAGCTAAGAGAGTCTCTGTAAAATGCCCACGTGGCTTTCTCGATACCGGAATGTCATTTCTGGAGTTATCAAACCCCATGCTGCTAATTAGAAGACAGTAGTTTATAGGGCGAGGAATGTAATGTATGCACACCCTTCATTTACACAGCACACAGCAAAGAGATGTGGTAACCTGACACAATTCTAGGGTTTATCTCTGGAAGGTATGTTTGAAAGCGGCAAACTTTTCACTTTACATAAAAGGGTAGACAACCCTTTTACTTAAGGTAAAAATTCTGTATGGTAAAAATTCTGGTTGGTTGCAGATAAGGCTTAAAATAATTGTCATCATTTGAACTTTAATACAAACAAGGCATGTTTCAGATTTCAGTACTTTATTTCACTATATGAACATTGACAAACAAATTTTTTGAATTAACCAACAAAAATGTAACAAAGGCAAAGAATATAAAAAAAAAACATTAAAAACACAAGAACTTCGTAAATTTAGTTGAGACGATAAGGGGTTATGCTCTATATCCTGGAGTACTGCCAGTGAAGCTCTCCTTCAGGTGAAACTAAATATTCTGCAAATTTTTACTCTGCACGCATTGAAGGCCAGTCAATGTCGCCAATACCATGCTCCTCACAGTCATCAATGTTGGTGAGCTCACATTTGCTGCCAATTTGTGGAGATATTCTCTATCTACTTGTTAAAATGCCAAATGCGCACTCCACTGTGCGCCTGGCTTGACTTAGCTGGTAATTAAAAACCTTACTAGTCTGGTGCAGACCAGACCTCTCTTAGGGTATGGCTTTATTAGGTTTGGGCCCAGAGGGAAAGCCTCATCTGCCACTAAAACAAAGGGACTTGCCTCTCCACCTTCTACAATGGGTTAGGGTGGGGGTATTTCCAAGTGACCATCCAGGAATCGTTGACCCATAACCAATCTCCTGAAAATGATGGAGTCATCTGGAACTCCCAAAGGAACACACATCAATTGCCACAAAGGTATAATTGCTGTCCCCAATAGCAATAAGAATAACACTAAAAACTTTTTTAAAGTTTAAATACTTTGAGCCAGTGTGTGGTGGCATTTGAATCCCGATGTGCTTACCATCAAGTGCTCCAATGCAGTTTGGAAAGTTCCAATTGATTACGAATCCCTGGCTGATGTTACCCCACTGCTGCTCGGTGGGAGTGGGCATTACTTGATTTTTGAGTTCCTCTCAAATGGCCTTGCAGGTGTTGTGGACTACTTTAGCAACTGTAGCCTTGCTCATGTGAAAGGTGTTATGCAGAGAAGCAAAACTTTCTCCAGTAGCCAGAAATCTGTTTAAAATTATTTTTATTAATGTGAATGTCTATGCAAGGCTACTGCTACTAGCAGGTAGTTTGTACTCACCGCAAGGTCACCAGGAGACGTAGTTCTGCAGGAATAGGGGTCCACACGGGGGTAGTGTGGCAGATAAGAAGAGATGGCAATATTTCCAACAGTACATCCAATATTTCTACTGACATTCTGCTCAATTTCAAAAATTTTTCTTGGTACTGCCGTAGGTCAAATAGGACGCTCATGCCACTTTGAGAATGAAGGCGTTGAGCCATCAGTGGGTGCATCCAGTACCTCATGCGGTGCACTCTCCTGGTGCCAGTACTCCTAATCCTCACTAAAAGTGCCAGATGTAAAACCATGATATGTAAAATCAAGGTGTCCATGTTCACACTATACCTTGCCGGTGCCGAGGAACCAGCAGGAGCCACCATCGTCATCTGTCACTGCGTATGTGCGAGATCAACACTTTTTACATTGCTGGGGAAGCCCCCTTTGCACATGCCTAAGATGAGGCATGAACAAAAGGAGCAGCCCAAAGCCTCCTGGGATACATAACTAGGTATCCTATGTGGATGTGGGCTTCCCATTTAGTCTTTGCTGCTGCGGCGGTAAAGACAGAAGGGCTCTCCCCATCTATTAAAAAAAAAGTTTAGAAAAAAAAATCACATTTGTATAAAAGAGTTATTAAACCTCCTATATAAAGTAAAAATTGTTGTAGCATTTACAGTATGTGATGTTATATTTATTATTATGTATTTATTTAAATATCCCCTTTAGCCTCATTGATTGACTCTATGATTAGACATTACAAAGCAAATACAGTATGTACTAGAGGTGGGAATTTAGATGGATTATTGGTGTGACTTCTTTAAAATAAACTAGCAAACGATTGAAAGATATAGGATTGTGGTGTATCCATTTTTTGCATACATTATGGGTTCTTTGATCAGGTACCAGATAGTGATAAGATAAGGTTTGCAGAGATCTACAGCTGAGCGTTTGGGTATTATAAACATTATGGGGAATTAGAAAAAAACAATCCCTTTGATTGCGAATTGCTTATATCGCATATATGCAAATGTTGTTATAATATATATAATTTTTGTAATTATTTGTTTATTGTTTATGTTTTTGTTCATTTAACTGCAATCTGGATTGCAAAACAATCTGGATTGGAATTACATTCCCTTCACAAACCAAATATGTCAAATTCAGATGTTTATTAATCTGTAAAGGGGAATGATCCCTGTATCTCCCAACCCCTATATCACTATATTTAAAAATAAAGGAATCTCAACACTTAGATAGGGATTAAATAATTAGTATGGGAGTCAATATTGAGCAGTTTCAACACATAATAAATTATATAAATACATTAAAGCAATTTGCTGTACATAGAGCTTTACATTGCACAATAATACAAACTTTTAGATACAGATAAATACAGAACAAAATATTCTGTGAACACAGCCAGCATTTATATTACTTTCTATACAAACAGTCAGGTGACAAGGATTATTTGTGTCCATTCCATGATCTAATAAGCTTGACCTGGCCTCTCCTAAAATCTGTCTGTAAACAGAGTGGAAAAATAAATTTCAAAATGTATTTTTCTGTTCCCTGGAGCCATTATGCTTACTCATTCGAGCAAATATTTAAAAAATAAAATACAAAGAAAATGAAGCTTGCACAAAAATCCTAGTATTTTGGATAAACATAACAAAGTGTTAATTAAGAACCAATTAAAACCAAATTTTTGGATAAGATAAGACTATTGGGCATCATATATTGTCACTATATTTTTAACTACTGTTTTAATATTATAACAAAACTATATAAAGCAATTAGTTTAAAATGTATGAAATTGCCCTCTCTATGACATCATTTCACAAAGTCTGTATTCAATTTGTAATCAAAACAATAAAGACAAAATTTAATTGCTATTCCTAAACTAAAGTCAGTATACTGTACATGCTGCTGGTACACAAAAAGCAATGAAGACACAAACATAAGACAGGAAGTTAAATACATGGAAGTTTAATCTACAATTAATACGCATCTTGATCTGGCACCATACATAAAAGAGCAAAACTTTACCCATCCATTTACAACGATATTTTGTACATTGGATGTTCTCCACAATTCACCTAGTTTTATAGCCCAAACACACGAGTTACTCTGCTAATGTGTCAGAAACATGACTATGGTACCTCGTACCTTGCCTTCCAACTCTCTTCCCCCCCAAACCCGCACTTACCAATTCACACTCACCACCTTAACAGCCCCACCCGCTTTAATATTCCTGTACCTAAAATGAAAAACTCCACACCGATTGCGTTTTAAAATTGGCTGCCAAGCAGCCGTTTATTTACATAACACTTTTAATCATTACCATAAATTAACATAAATAAATATTCAAATATATTTAACAAATAACCCTCAAACCAATAAATAACTTTGTACATAACATTAAATAACCATTTAAATACCATGTATATAACATTTTAATGACAACCTTAAAATTAACCCTTTCTCACTAACTAACCTATACCACTCAATTACACCTCTTTTCACCAAAACCATTTTCGGAATAACTAGATTGCAGGTCCGGAAGGTAAAGTCCGCCACGCCACCACATTTCAATAATAATCAAACACCAATCCAACCAGGCCCCCCTAGCAGCACAGCACCACCTCAGGGGCCTCCACCGTTCCATTTACCAGAGGGGGGGGTTACGCCACCACCTTGGGTGCCCCCCCCACCCTTAATTAACCCAGAACACTTACCTTCCACCAAACCTCAACCGCCGCCACGCTCCTTCTAACAGGGCGGGTGGGTGGGAGATTTCTTCTCTCCAAAAAACTGTGCTGTCTCTCCCTTACCCTCTCCTTTTATCTATTTCTCTCCACCCCTTAAACTTTTGACCCGACCCACGCTCCATCCCATCCTCTCTTCACTGTAATTCAATCCTAACTCTTATCCCCCCCCCTTTCTCCTTTCCAGGCAGCACGAGGACACCTGTCATGTCGCCCCTTCGCTTATCCCAGCTACGGGCCTCTCTTACTTGACGAAAAAAACAAAAGTTGCTATAGATGATACCTTTATTGACTATCTCTGTTCCATGCCCAAAGAAGAAACTTGGTTTCAAAAGCTTCCAGGGAAACTCTGTCTGCAGTCAGCCATTAAGAGTATCATCATTCTTCTACAACGTTTGTTTTTTTGATCCACAGTATCTGCCAATGTGATTGTGAGCCCCAGAAAATTTATACAAGGCATCTCCAAAAAGTAGCAGCAAAAACAAATAAAACTATCTGCCTCATGCCTCTGACACCTACTAAATGAAATACGACTCTGACACTTGACAATCACCTATAACGCTTGAAAATTGATTCTGTGATTTGATTAACTAATAATAATAGCTTTGATCTGAATACCTTACTATATGTTCTAGGAAGTTGACAAAGTTTAGTTTTAGGATCATGGAGCAAACTAAGATATGTACTAAAACATACACCAAATGGTTCATTAAACCCTGAAGTATATGACCCAGTACTTTTTTCTTACATCAAGCACTGGGGAGGCAAATGTAGTAGTGCAGTACAAGTATTTCACTATTTTACTGTATAAATACTAAGATGCATCTAAAACTAGCACTATGCCTGTATTCACTTTTATCAAGTTCAATGCCCAGTCTGAGAGATTCTCATTGTAATTGATGCTTTCCTAAACCAATTTTATGAACACATTCTAGCATTTTATCTGTGCTTCATTTAAGTTGATCAACTTTATGTAGCATAACTGTATCAACCCCCTCTTTTGAATGTAATGTAGCTGGGTTGGTTTAGCTGGGTTGGTTTGGTAGCTTTCATATAACCATTGGCTCTTACTTATTTATTTATTGTAGAAAATGTTTATTGATTATTATGATGAATTATTCAAACTTATAGAATAAATATTATAAATAGTAAAAAACATGGAAAGGCTACCAAATACTAATATTTAAAAAAAAATTCCAAAGGTCCTAATAAGGGTTACATTTTAATATATTCTCATTATTCTTACAGATTGTTACAGAACGTGTCCCTCCACATCTAAAACTCCACCAATCATCTTTTTTTTTCTTCAGTCAGTCCTGTATCAGTCCTCCTTTTTCATCTTCAATGACAGCAGTCCATCTCCTTCTTTAGTGTCAGTTAGTCATCTCTAGTCATCTCTGATTTTTTTTTCATTCTCCTCCCTCAGTGTTAGCCTTCCTCCCACATTGTTAGGAATTTAAAGTGTATAAACGCCATCTGGCCTTTGCAGCACTAGATCCAATGTTTAAATCTTGGCCAGGGCACTAATATTATTATTAATATTATTAAACATGATTGATATACCGCCAACATATTACGCAGCGCTAAACATTACATAGGGGTTGAAAATGACAAAAAAATACAGACAGTGACACTGGAGGAGAGGACCCTGCCCCGAAGAGCTTACAATCTAGTAGGCGGGGGAATTAACACACAATAGGAGGGGAGATATGTAGTGGTGAAAAGTAGTGACGGTTTCAAAGGACAGAAGAAGATGGGTAGGCAAGTTTAAAAAAATGGATTTTGAGTGTTCTTTTAAATGAGCAGAAAGTAGGAGCAAGCCGAATAGGATGGGGAAGACCATTCCAGAGAATTGGGGCAGCTCTACAAAAGTCTTGAATCTGTGTGTGTGATGTGGTTATTAGGGAGGAAGTCATTAGTAGGTCATTGGAGGAGTGGAGAGAGTGGCTGGAGGAGAACTTTTTTACCAGGTCAGAAATGTAAGTGGGGCAATAACTGTGCAGGGATTTCAAGGCAAAGCACAGGAGCTTGAGTAGAGAACTGAGAAGCCAGTGTAGAGAACTGAAAAGAGATGCAGTGGAAGAGGAGCAGTGGGGAGGATGGATGAGTCTCGCTGCAGCATAAATATTAGATTGTAGAGGAGAGAGTCGGGTTAGAGTGATACTACTATTTGCATTAATTTTGCGTGGGTTCCCTGGGTACTCCTGTTTTCTTCCCCCATTCCAAAAATATGCGGTTAGATTAATTTGCTTCCCCCCAAATTGAACTTAGACTGTGGTAGGGACATAAGATTGTGAGCTCCTTTGAGGAACAGTTATTGACATGACTTTGGAGTTTGTGAAGCGCTGCGTAATATGTTGGGGCTATATAAGTACTGGTTATTAATATTATTAGCACAGAAAAAAGCTGAACCTGTGTCTGTGATATTTTTGTGCAGATTTTTCATTACTTCTTGTTTGGTAAACAATTATCAGCAGGACAAGAAGTGAGATAAAATCTCTCTAACTGGGCCATGGAAATCAGTAAAATTATTCCCCCTCCAAGTCTGTAGCTTCATATAGATTTTAAGTGACCTCACATTGTCCAAGCTCACTCATACTCCCCCACTTTCTAGAGCATTTGTGCTCCAGTAATTGCATTTTCTATGAGAGATCGAAGGTGCACAAATGTGAATCATATTTTGTTGAAATCCACCTACTTTACTCACCTTCAATAGCCTTTCAATGAGTTGGACATGATTTTCTTTCCATTTCGTAATAAACCACAAACACAAAGGTCTGCAGGTTGATTATGAATTTCTTACTGTTTCTAGTTAAATCAATCAAGGTCATTGTTTTAGGTGTGATTAAGTCCCACATTACAATACAAAAAAGCAATACATAAGTACCACAAGAAATACAAAACATCACTGTAGTGCTTTGAAATAGATAAATCAAAAGGTGGAGGTAGCCTATACACAAGTGTCATTCCAGCTTTAACTATTTTTTACTTTACAAACAGATTCAGCTATAAAAAAATACATTAAACAAGGAAAAGGTCAACAGTATGAAAGATGGTTATATTGATTGCAAGTGGCAGAATTACTGTTATTTGATATGGCAGGAGAGTGAAAATTTAACTTACCAAAGTAGACAAGTAAGAAACAAGTAAGAAAACAAGTAAGAAAACACTGATGGGTGAGAAAAGGAATAATATAAATGAAGATAATGCTTGTTGTTGCTGCTCTGATATCCATTTATCTATATTAGATAATAATGAATACAAATAAATGCTTGGTTTTACAAAAAAAAGTCACCAAAAGCTATATATGTAATGGCATTAATTGATTGTGATGATGCAGGTTGCTGAGATACTATTACTATAACTATTGCCAAAAAATAAAACTTGGTTTTACAAAACACTGATATTCACCTTTTTAATTGTAGAAAATAAGAAATGGTAAAACAACTGTTAGCCATTGGTCAATGGGATGAGCCCCTGTTTGGTGTTTTTAGTAAAATTGTCATATTCTCATCATATTTTCCTGTATAGAGGAATTTTAAAGAATATTAAAATGAAGTTACATTAGCAAAGCAACAAGTTATTTAGAAAACCCCTGAACATATATTGTCATGAAAATAGTGTGGAATGTTAGGGGGACCTCTGAAAATATGTTCTGTAAAAAAAAGCTGAATTATAAAATGTCACCCCTGGTGACTTTTTGAGTTCATAGCAAAACCCCTTATACCAAAACGCGCTATATCCAAATTATTGCTCATTAGTATGCAGAGCGGAAAAACTGACTCATCAAGCCAACATTACCATAGCTAGCACACAGTACTGTATTTATTAAGAATTTCATAACATAATGAATGAAACATGGGAAAAGAACAAATATGCAGGTGCATGTGCTTTTTTCACTCATTGCTGTCTGTGGGGTAAAACCCAGAATTAAACAACTGTCCAATTATTTTAGGTTCTTACTAGGTTCCCACTAGATGATAATAAGTATTAAAAAAATTTGCCACATGACTTTCTGGTCTACACTTCAGCGAAAACTTCAGTGGCCTACAACTTCAGTGACCTAAAAATGACTACTGTATATAATCAAGTATAAACACCGATTTATTTTAAATAACCCAAGATTGACACTGGAAAAATATCCTTGTCGTATACTCCATGCTGCCATGACTTCATGTCACACCATTGGATGGCACTCACTTACACAGATACTACACTACAAACAATGCAGTTTTGGTCTTGCAGAGAAAGAATTGTTTCCTATTCCACAAAATGATCTGTGACATGTTTACCTACTGTAATATGATGTGTATACGAAGATGGGAACATTGGGGTTTTCTGGCCAAGGCCATTGCCAGCCTATTAGGAACACATGTCATGTGTGGAAGGGTGCAAGGGTTGGAAGGTAAAAGATCAGATAGGGCAATTGATGTTATCTGGCATGCCTCATAGTACTACAGAGATTTTTCACCCCAACAGACAGTTCTGTTGCTCCAAAACAAACTACACTGTTTGCAATCATTGTTGAGTAATATAATTCATTAAAATTAATCAATTGTGATTTTGTAATCTGTTTCTGGCTCTGATTCCTGATTACAGGGAGTGGTTGTGTGAGATTGAGAAAACAGCACAGGTGTTCAATGTTTGTAATTAAATATAGGACTACTGTCGTTCTGCATTTTAGCCACAAGATGCCGCTGTTTCTTAACACAGCTAAACAGGTTGCCAGTTTTTTTTTATATGGAGAGGAAGCAGGAAGCAGGAGAGGAGACATTTTGCAAGGACTGTGGTGAAACAGAATCTGCTCGCATCCAAGGGTCAGCGTGTTCCTAGAGTCTCAGGAGCTGTGGCTGAGCGAGGATGACCACCATCCAAGGCAGATCCTGTCCAGAGGAAAAGGATTCTGTTCCAGAAGGGCGGAAAGGAGCTGAGGAACGGAGCTCTGTCTGTCTTGCAGGACCTCATGTTTGCTGAAGAGACTTGTTGCTGTTGTTCAGTTTAAAGACATCATTGCATCCAGAACAAGACCCGGGTCAGTAAAATCGTGCACGCACCGCATTATAGGATTGGTGCCTGAAACACCAAAGACTGAGATTATACCTGCAGTAGTTAGTAAGTTAGGGTCTATGTGTGTGGCAGGTCATAAGAACTAATTTTGAAATAGGGCGCTGGGCTGTTCTCTGGGAAGTGTGTATGTAATGTATTTTCTTTGTGTTATTGTTTGGAATTTTGTTTATTGTGATATTACGCAGTAAAGTACATTCGGTTTTATATAAATTGGTGTCAGTGCTGCTTTTTCCTGTTTGTGACTTCGCTGTATCCTAGAAAGCCCCCGGTACACGGCTTACAGTTGCACCACCTCCAACAACCAACAGCACAGTTATAAATAAGTCAGAAAAACAGATTCAGTTTGCCTGAATTTTTAGACAAATTGTAAATTATTTGTAACTAATTCTCACCAAAAGGAAATCATTTAAATTTTTTTTGAAAAAATCTGAATTCCAACACCGAATTTCCGATTAAGAATCAATCTGTCTCAGGACCATTCAGCAGGATACCATGGCCATCTTTACAACTGTATATACCTATCCATCAGAATTACAAATTAAGATTTCATTTTACAAAAAATAAAACATCTTTCTAGTGCAGTTCATACAATAGGCAATAATAACACACATATGTATTTCAGGACTTCAGTTTACATAGAAAAAAATTATAATTTTTCTGGAAGGTTTTTCCAAAGTGGCGCAAACTAACACAAAATTGCATGACAGGACTCCAGGACATAAAGAAAACAGCTTTCAAAAGAAATTTACAAAGTAGATAAAATCAAATCCAGTCTGGTCTCTGATACACAAAGAAAGGAGATTACATCTTTCTGGAAGAGTTCTCAAACTAGGTCATACCAGGACTAGACCAGCAAGTGAGGCCTCCAGGGAACCTTTTTGTAGGAATACAGGCTGAAGGACAGGTACAGTCTTGGACAAAATTGGGCCTCACTCTTTTAAGTAAAAAACATAAGGAAAAAGAAACTTTAACCCTCCTAGTCATGTAACTACATAAAAACCCAGTTGTCATACTATGTAGAACAGAAATTCTTTAAAAGTGACATTTTGACATTCACCAGCTGTCATTTTTGCCAGGTATACCTTAATCCTTATATAAACAGGATGAATGTCACTGGGAAAAAAATCAACAAAAGGCATCAAATGTGTGACTAGCTAATGTTCGAAAAAAAATATAACCAATTTTTTTTGTTTAATATGACATCAAGTCCTAGATGCTGGTACAAATTGCATTGTTTCATCAAAGTCCCTGAATTTAACTTTCTACTAAACTTTGCAGAAACCAGTGGAGGCACTACATACAGGCACACTTCAACACATACCCCACCTAATAGGTACTGTGACTTCTTAAATACCTCCTTTTGTAAGTAGAGTGTGGCAGGAGAGAAAAAATAGAGGCTGTAGCAAAGGGAAATTACATGAATGATGTCAAGTCAGACCTTGACCGACATATGCTGTGCGTTGAAGTCTCTCTGCTTCTCATCCACCATTTGCTGCTATTTTCTTGATTCACTGTTTGCAAACCACACAATCTCAGCCTGGGCCTGCCCTGCATCCTAATCATTTTACAGAGCTCACGCTTCTGTGCATTTGAGTCACTGTCATTATATATGCACAGCACAGACACAATAGGGCTTGATTTACCAAAGCTCTCCAGAACTGAAAATAAAGACTACCATGGGAGAACCTGGGTGAGCCAGCAAACCTGGAATGGATCTGGTTCAGGATTGAAAACACTTGCCAACTAATAGCGAGTGAATTTTAGTTAATCTGTTCCGAGTTTGTTGAATCACTCAGGTTTTCCCATGATAGCCTATACTTGCCAGTCTTGGAGAGCTTTAATAAATCAGGCCTATAGCCTTAGCCTTGTTTGCTTAATTAACCTGTATATGGCCAAGTCTCCACCAACATCAAGTCAAATCTTCAGTGGAATCAGCCTGTATCTGGCAAAGTTTTTAACAGCATTAGCCTATATTGAGCTAAATCTTGACCAGCATCAGTTTGTTTATGACCAACTTTGCCAGTATCAGCCTTTGTCTTGCTAAATCTCCACCAGTATCAGCCTGCAATATTGGCTTCTTCGGCATTAGCCTATATCTGGCCAAGTATTTGCTAGCATTGGCCTGTTTATAGCCAAGCTTTCACCGTTCGCCTTTGTGCAGCCAAGTCTTTTCCAGAATCAGCACAGTTCTGGTCAAGTCTCCACCAGCACCAGCCTTTACTGGACAAGTCTCCAGTATATTCAGCCTATATCCAGCCAGGTCTTTACCAGCAACAGTCTTTGTCTGGACCAGTCTCCAACAGTTTAAGCCTTTATCCAGCCAAGTCTTCACCAGTCTTAGCCTGTATCCAGGCAAATGTTCCCCAGCAATTGCCTGTATTTGTCCAAGTCTTTAATTACTAGCACCAGCCTCTATCAAGCCAAGTTTTTGCTAATAGCAACCTTTATCTGACAAGTCTTTGCTATAAACAGACCAATGCTAGCAAATCAGCCTGTATCCAGATGCATCCTTACCAGCATCAGCCTGCTAGTCTATAGTAAAACTCGTACCATTTTAATGAACTTCAAGACAATTAGTAAATGTGTGTTTGTTTGTGGGTCATATAATGCATGTTGTATTATGTTTCATTCTATTGAATGCCACTTTTCTTATGTATTCATTTTCACGGAGTGTGAGACGTTTTACCATCATCATTTTTGCTGGAAATTACTAAAACCGTCCCTGCCATGAAGGTGGAGAAAACTGCATGTTATATTTATAAATATGTACAGTATTCCACTTAGACAAATCACAGGTTACCTTTATTCCACCACATGTATCTAAAATTTGGATTTAGTGACTGCCACAATGAAATGTTTCCATGTGACTCATAGTCACAATGGAATACAGGGTTTAATGTATGTTTTACAAATAATAACCTGTAGAAAAGAAAGAAAAAGCTGTGTAGTTTAGTAATGCATTTTATGCATCCTTTACTAAATATACTTACAGTGGCAGCTGCAAGCTCTGCTCATGCATCTACACTAATGATCTTTGCTAATTACAGTAGGGATATGGAATTAGAATCTGTGTGCTACATTAAAACTGGAGAAATTAAAACAACCATTTTACAGAACTATTATGTTCTTTAGGGGACCGCGGTTCTTATTGATGCATTGGCTAATTAAAAACTCCAGGATAGATCCCGAATAAACCATTAAAGCTAAAGGTTACTTTCACACATGAGTGGTATATGTCAAAACACCATAGTTCTCTGTAATTTGTATTATTGTTATAAAACATAAAGCATAAAATCAAGTGTACAAAAGGCATATCATATACATAAATAATGATTCCATTTACTGGTTTAATTCCATACATAATGTTCACTTTAAAAATGAACTTCATCATGCTCTGTGAGCATTATCAGTTATTTCCAATCATAAATGTCAGTTAAGAAAATAATAATTTAATTGATGTATATGATCTGTGAAATTGACACCTTGCTTAAACACTGTTATTATGAAATAGATGCTAACTGCAGGTTATTTGACAGTTTAATTAGCTGTGATCAAATTCATGTAGGTAATTTTGATGAATATTTACATTTAGTTGATTATAGAAAAATCAGAAAATATTATATATATGTTTATTAAATCGCTTTGTCCATCTGTCAGTCAGTTCATTTATCTAAACTAGACAAATCCCATCTTACAGAAAAAAGTAAAAAATCCATCCAATCCTTTTCACCAAACTTTTTATTCCCATTTTCAGAGTTTTTTTTAATCCTCAAAACTTACTTTTTTACTGAGGTCACCAACATGTTACCCTCTGGCCACCTCCTCCAGTGGTGCCTTTTAAGACCACCAACTAGTATTGTCGGCACTCTTGTATTGTGACGATATCACTATATTGTGACGATATCACGATGCCCCCTCCTAAGAAATTATTTTTCAAGGACCTTTAGGAACCCCACTATTGAAAATTTTCATCAGTCGACAGGAAGCTCTTGCTTAATCCGCAAAATTAGACCCAGAAATTAGACAGCAATAAGAAAATGCCAATACTACAAACTTGAAGATTCAGGCTGTTAGGTTGTCAGTTTCAGGTAAGGTAAATGATCCCAAACAGGTTGTGCATCCTTGGAAACAAGGATTTCTTCATACATTTTTATTTATTTTTATTTTCTACATTTCTGCTCAATAATTCTGTTTAATAAATATTCTATTTCACTGGGGAACAATTTTGAACACATTTTTTGTTGACTTAAATTTGTAAGCTTATTTTCATTACTGTAGCGATTACTGTAGCGTGGATTTGTATAGAGCTATTTATTTACACACAAGACAGTGTTTAGAGGTTGTGCGCTGCTATACTTTTAAGCAAAATTTATTTTTCCACTTACACACGTATTTCCTTTCTTTCAGATTATGTCTGGCTCTGCTGTTTCTCATTGTAAGTGGCTAAACAACCCTGATTCATTTTGTTATATCTGTGGCAGTTTCACCATTCCCAGTCAAAGGGCTTACATCAGCACATTTGTAGGGAAAGCCTTTTTGGCATATTTCAAATTAAACTTGGTGACCAAGATAAGTCTTGGGCCCCTCATAAGGTGTGCAAAGAGTGTGTGGAGGGTTTACGCATGTGGACAAAGGGAACACGCAATAAGTTGCCATTAGGTATACCTATGGTTTGGCGAGAGCCAGGAGATCTTTTCAGTGACTGTTACTTTTGTATAGTGAAAACGTCAGGATATAACAGGAAAAATAAATGTAACATAGAGTATTCCAGTCTACCATCAGCTACATGCCCAGTAGCTCATTCGGATGAAATCCCAGTGCCTGTTTTCGTTACTAGTGTTGATGTTCGAATTCGGGTTGTCCCTATATTCGACCCGAATATGGCTGTTCGAATTCGGGTATACCCGAACCGAATTTTGCTGCATTCG
>NC_092861.1:46320926-46389566 GCF_032062135.1 Pyxicephalus adspersus
GCGGTACACTTTCTCCTTTACATGTCCCTCCCTGCATCGTTCAAGCGGTTGTATCTAGTGTGTGGATGCTGTTGGTGGAATATATATGAACAATCATATTGTTACAGCATGTACAGAATTGTGCACAATATGATTGTTCAAGTATAATCGTGCGTAATCGTTGATCGGTCACAATCGTTCATTTTCTAACAATAATTATTGGAAGTGTGTACCTAGCTTTAGCCTAAAATTGATTTGACAGGTGCACTTTAATCTTCATGTGAAGCACAGGGGTATGTAATAGTGTTATGTATCTTTATTTATTGTATCTTTTTATGTATCCTTTTACAATGTATCTCTTTACAATGTATCTTTTCATGTATCCTTTTCTAATGTATCTTTTTACATCTGTTTGGAGGCTGTAGAAGCTCTACACAGTGCTGAAACAAACCCGAATTTTTCTCCCATTGACTTTAATGGGACTCGAATTCGAATTCGACCACCCAAATTTTTTTGCTATATTCGGCCGAATAGCTGTCTAATCGAATAGTGAGCTATTCGACCAACACTATTCGTTACACTACCCTCTCTTGAAGAACATGATTATGGTGATGAACTGGGTAACAACAATGATGAAGAGTTTGACATTGAAGAGGATTTGATCAGCATGAGTTGAGTGATTTGGCACATGATTTGGGATTATCGAAGAAGGCTTCAGAAGTCCTAGCATCAAGACTGCTTGAGAAAAACTCGCTTGAAAAATGAATGAAGGTATACTTTCGAACTAGAGAATTTGCATTTCTGCAGTACTTTAGAACTGACAGTGGTTTTGTGTATTGCCATAACAAACATGTTTTAATGGAGGAATTGGGAATTCCAATCTATTACTCAACTGAATGGCGACTATTCATCAATAGCTCAAAGTGGATTTTAAAGTATGTCCTCCTTCACAATTGCAATATATTTGGGTCAGTGCTAATTGGCCATTCAGTTTCTCTTCATGAAAAATATGCAGACATAAAGAGAGTCATTGAGTTGTTGCAATATCACCAACACAATTGGGTCATCTGTGTTGACCTTAAAATGGTATGCTTCTATCTTGGTCAGCAACGCAGATACACCAAACCTCCCTGTTAACTGTGCATGTGGGACAGCAGAGCTCGTTAGAGGCATTCAGTGGAAAGGAATTGGCCTCCAAGATCTGCCCTAACATTCAAACATTCTACATGAGCCACTTGTTGATTGAAAGAATATTATATTCCCACCTCTGCATGTGAAACTGGGTCTGATGAAGCTTTGCCAACTGAAGGAGACTGTTTCAAGTACCTAATTTAGGCATTTCCTAGCCTGTGATTTGAAAAAATAAAACCCAGTGTGCTTGATGGTCCACAGATTTGGCAGCTCATCAAAGATGAACATTTCATCACATGTCAGAAGTCAAAAAGAATGCATGATTATTATTCAAAGCCATTGTCAAGGAATTTTGGAAACACACAAGCAAATAATTACACAGAAATTGTCCAGAAACTCTTGGAGAGCTACAAAATGCTTGGTTGCAATATGAGCATTTTCTGCATAGCCATCTTTCTTCCCGGAAAACCTTGGTGCAGTCAGGGATGAGCAAGGTGAACGATTCCACCAAGATTTGAAGGTCATGGCAGGACGGTATCAGGGTAGATGGTATGTACATATGATGGCTGACTATTGTTGGAGCATCCTGCGGGATTGTCCTAACACTGAACACTCCATGAAAAGCTACAAGCGTAAATTTTTACCTTAACTGCTTACCCGATTAATTTTCAAATGTTTTACTGTAAAAAAAAATGTCATAGAGTAACAATAAATCCTTTGTATAAAAAAAGAAATTTGAATAAACAGTACATTCAAGTTATTATTTCATTGTATGTAAAATTTGTATGTTTTTTGACAAAAATGGAGGGTACCTTGTATCGCAAAAACTGGTTGTGGTAGGAAAAAACTGGGGTCATTTCTGGATTCACCCCCCAAAAATGAGTGAAAAACAAGATCTAACTCAACAAAAAATGTGTTCACCAGGGTTTTGTTGTAGCATTACATACAATTTAAATTTAATGACATGGTAAGGATCAAGCAACTTTTAAATAATTCAATAGTTGGAGGCTGATTTAGACGTGTGATGTTTAGATATGGCTGTGTTTGATTTATTCCGCATTCGGCCAAATGTTCTATCATCACCAAACCTGTTTCTAGCAGCACATGTTTAACCAAGGCTTTGAGGTGTGGCACATGGGGATAGTGTACATGTTTCTTTGTTAAATATTGTTGCCTTTAATAATTATGGAATGTAAGCCCATAGATGGGTTCGGTCTATAGTATGTAGGTTCTAGCTGTGAGCGGACAGCTAACAAACAGAGCAGGCAGCTGCACCTACCTAGCAAAGGTTAATTTGTATTATTTAGGAAAAAAAATAAAAACAAGTTTGTATGCCTTGAACATTTTAAGTGTTAACTGAAAATAAAGATTTTTTATAAATAGTGCAAATATTGTGTGATATTAAAAAAAATGAAACTAACACTATTTGGTGTATAGAGTCTCTTCTTTCAAAAATATATGCAACATGAAACATATATCTGGAAAATTGATAGTAGATAGGGATATTATTTTCAGGACAGTGAGGCCCATAGAGTCAGCTAGCTCTCAGAAGGCAGGAACAACCGTACATAAACAAGTAAATTACACATCCAAAATAAATTATTACTGAATATTCAGGTTATAGAAACATAGAAGAGGGACAACAAAAAAAAATTACCAAAATGGTTCATCATGTGTGCCCTTTGGCCTCTCTGTCAAAGTTATTTCCAAGCAGAGTCGCTTAGGAATAGTGCATTTAAAAGGAAGCTTCCTACAAAAGAATGTTTTATTAAATTGTACACTTGTTCATAACATGCTATGCTAATGACTCAACTTCTATGAGCCTAAAAAGCTTAAAAGAACATCAATCATTATTTTATGTATTTGTATAATTAGTTTTGTTTATTTACTGTACAAAAGCTAGTTGGATGTTTATTAATGTTTGTGCACTACACTGTATATATGCAAACTCCTAATTACAAAAGACATACAAAAGCCATTGGCTTTACCCTCATATTGGAGTTGACCTACTTCTATGATTAATAAATGAATGGGTGTTGGATCTGTTTGAACTATTTGTGTTCAAATTTTAATTTCTAATTAAAATTATGCAGCACAAAAGAGCCTCTGTCCTCATTTTTGTGTTTCATGGTCAAACCACTGCATGAAATCAGTGTAAATTTCCAGCTTGTAAGACAAGAGACGTTCGATACATTCCATCTTTACATTTTGTAATGGGAACCCCAAAGGACAGGCACTATAGATGATTCTTTTCCTGGCATGCCATTGATTACTCAGCCACCATATCTGTATAAAATGTTCAGACTAGTCCAGATGGCCAATGACCCCTTTTATTATTGTTCTAGCAGTGTCATAATAATAATGGCAGAAACAGCTTGCTGGAACATTTTTTTCTTCATAATGAGGCACTTTAATGTGCTAGCTCAAATAAGAGATTGCCATGAAGATGACTCCACTGTTTCCTATAAAAAAGTAATGATTTTATGTTAGATATACCTTCTGTTTCTTACAAATTGGAATAAAAGTATAATTTGAATGTTGCATCTTAATATGAACTAAAAAAAAGTGATTCTAGGAAAGAACTTTACAAAGTAGTTTTTACTTAGTTGACCTGTCTGGGATTTATTGCATCACAGTGCACTTTAAAAGGATGGTCCATATTATCAACTCCTAAAGCCCGATTAATATAATGCAGAAACATTGCACAGTACTTTAAAGTCTATTGTCATGCCACTGACAGTCCCTTGAAAGGGCCCACAATCTAATGTCCCTAAAACAGCAAGCAAATAGCCTACCAGGATGTTTTGGTGTGTGGGCAGCACGGTGGCTCAGGCCTTTACAGCACTAGGTCCCAGGTTCGAATCTCGGCCAGGACACTATTTGCATGGAGTTTGCAGGTTCTCCCCGTGTCTACGTGGGTTTCCTCCCACATTCCAGAAACATGCAGTTAGCTTAATTGGCTTCCCCCTAAATTGACCTAAGACTGTATTAAAGATATTTGACTGAGGTAGGGACATTATATTGTGAGCCCCTTTGAGGGACAGTTAGTGACATGACTATGAACTTTGTACAGCGCTGCGTAAAATGATGGCGCTATATAAATTCTGTGTAATAATAATAATACCTGTGCCACTAGGATTGCAAGGCAGGAATGTTAGCTGCTACTGTGCCACCCTCACAACAAAAAAAATATATTTCCAAGATCACCACTGTAGCCAGTATTAGATATCCTTGCTCTAATTGCAGGACATTTTTATTTTTTATTATGAAAATGAGCAGAAGTAGCAATAACTTTTAAGCTTCATATTGGATGTAGTACACAGTAGAGCCAAAAACTGTTTGAAGGAGATTTTGCCACTGAAGTTCTTAAAAATAAAGCAAACTCCCAAGGAACTCTTGGTAAATGGATAGCTGTTGCTTGAGGCTGTACTAGTTTGCTGCTGCGTTCACAGCAAAATCTGTCTGCTTCCCATTACATATAGTAGTGCAGATAGTAGTTTGTACAGTAAACAACTGGCTAAAAGCCAGTGGACATTTGTTTGCAATTTGGTTGATCCTACCTTCTATCTGATCAACATACTGCATACTACTAGTATGCAACATTTAAAGTTTTTTTTTTTATTTCTAGAAATAGAAACTAAAAACTCTCTAGAGATTTTAATTTACCAAATAAAGTGAACAATCTAAACAAACGGATACTGGTATCATAGAAATGTATGTCTTTGGCTGCAAGTTTACAAGCCTATGTTGTAGATAGGCCAAGGTGAAAATGTGATGCGCATCATGTTTGCTGCAGGTGATCTATAACACCCGGAGTTCATGAATACACAGAAGCAGTTGTCACAAGGATCAATGATTCTGCTGGCAGCTGTATTTCTGGAACAGTTCAATAGACAAATGAACCATAGGTGAACCACTAAAATCTCTCATGTGATAACATATGAATGCAAGCTTAATTATGATGTGTGTTGAAATGTGAAGCATGCCTTAGACATTGTATAAAGTTGGATGTTAGGACACAATCAGACTGCTGAAATTCTTCTTCTCATGTTGATTTCCTATAATCACTCATCTTTTCATCTTTGAACTGGTAGGTCTTGTGGTTCCTATTTTGCATCTGTATTCTATACTAATGATATCCTGTCAATGTGGAGATAGGGCTTTAGTTTCATAGAAGATTTATATTTACCATTAGACACAGTAGGTGCATGACTTCATGCAATAGAGGAAAATAAGTGGCTTTTTCCTATATTATTTCTAGCCACTCTTTTTTCTTTGTCATAAGTGAAAACACATTCATATTTTTAGGCTTATTTGCACACTGGAGTTAATTTATTAAATGAGTGTCTGCATGAGTTTCTGAGTTCTGCATGAATTATCACTCTGCAAAGGTATAAGTCACTTAGCTTGGCAAATCTAGTCAATGTTTGCTTTTGCAAAAAATACCCAATCATTTGTAAGGGAATATACAAAATAAATTGCTGAAGTCCTTTAATAAATTTATCCAATTGTCACAATTTTCTAAGCAAGGTCACAACCAGTAAAAAAAAAGAAAATGTTAAGTATAAAAGAGGTGATCCTAGGTTTGGGCATTTTCGTTTGGGTGCCAAAGGTTGTCTGCCTATAGGCTGCAATAACGGAAATACAGCACAATAACATAGTTAGCAAAGCCCTTGGAATTTTTTAACAATATATAATAGTGAAATTCTTGACTTCAATAAAATCACATAAGTGCATTTTTTGCATAATTTAACAAAAAACATAATGTAACAGATTGGCGTTATTTGCTTTTAGACTTGCATTGCAATATACACATTAATTGGTTGTATAACATTAAAGTTAGGTGTCAGATTTGTGTGGACAAAAATAAAATCATTTATCAATTTCATGCAAGGTGTAAAACCATATTAGAAAAAGAGATTTTCAGCGTGAAACACTTGAGATGTGTCCCCTGCTGCTGTTTAATAAACAAGAAAAGTTGCTGCAGCCTTGAGTATGGTGATTCATTTACTTTCTTTACTGATCTGCTGGAGTGCAGGCAACTACAGGGTTTTTTTTAGTAGAGTCTGTGATAAACTATTCACCTTAAGCAGTATACATAACTTCCTAAAGATACATCATATCTTGTTTTATATTTATATCAGTAACACGTTACTTACCCTTTAATTTACTATTTATAAAGCGAATGTATTAAAGCAATTCCTCAGTGATTGTTACCAATAAAGAAAACATTTTTTTTATTTTAGTTTGGTAAATATATAAAATGACTAAAGCAGAATAGCAATTACAAGTTTATTCTGATGTTTAATGTTGGCTAGGATGCGAAGTGAAAGGTAGATCTAGGCTACCCAAATGGTGTGGCGTTAAAGGTTACAGATATTGACTATTTCAGCAATGTGATCGCCACCATCCTTTTTTCCCGTGTCACAGCTTCATTGGCAGTTTTATATTGCTTGCATTTTTGTGGTTTAAAGAAAAAATACTGTATTTTATGTGGATGTAATGAAGACACCAAGAGCTTTATTTTATTAAAATAATACAGCAAAGAGGAGTCTTTATGTGCTTCATGCTTCCTGTGCCTAATCATAAGACTGACAACATCATATATAGCATACATTGGATCCTGAAATAGATCTAACCTAGTCTGGGTGTTGTCAGCCTTATGATAAAGTACAGAAGGTGTGAAAATCATCAAGGCCATTGCTTGCTAAAGCTTTTATAAAAAAAAAACCCTCCCATTGTCTACATTACTTTAAATGACTACATTTTTTTTATTTGTGGACTGTGCAGCTTGGAATACTGTGGAGTAACTGTGTAGTAATGAATTCTGACCACTCCCCACATGGTTTTAGCTCTTCTATGTTTGTCATATGTTCAGGACCTTAACACAAGAATGTCTATGGTTGAACTACAAGTGGATTACTTTTTTAGGTGCTTTTGGTTGGTTTAAGCATATTTGTGCTGTTATTTTAATATTTAGGAAAATACATTAGTGACAATATCTAATAGTCGTTGAGGACATTTAACTGGACATTTTTTGGATTTGTTTTTCTATTTTTATTTACTTCATTTTCATCTACTCATGAGCATCGAAAGAATAGTATAGGCAGTTGGTTTCAACATGCTTTGTATTGTATTGAGATATATATATATATATATATATAAATATATATATTATAATTATACACACATATATTTAGTTTGTATGCACTTCCTTATAGTATTGCAGAGCTCATTTTTTTCATTTTCCCCTTTGTTATCTCTCTCCTCCCTAGGTCAGAGAAGTATATATATTTTTTTTTCTTAAAGAAAAAAATGTACTCCTATTTTTTTCCTGACAGTATGCTCAAATCAGTGTTTTCAATTTTCTAGTTATTGTCTGATTGATGACAGAGCCATAGCTACAGCATATGGCAAGACCGTTATCAAATGTACACCTAGAAGATTTATGAGTACATTACTGAAAGAATGATAAAAGTGATCTACTGTTCAAAAGTTTAAAGTCACTTTTTTGATGAACTGGTAGTAAGTCCAGATTCTGCAGAGAACGATCAATCAATAATCAGACATTGTACAATACTATTTTTTTCTCATCCACAGATTGTTTATACAACATATTATCTTCCTTTTATTGATGTTAATTTGATTATAGGCAGCTAGAAGCATGTTCTAAGGGGACAGTGGTTTTAGAAATTGAAGAAACAATCATTGATGGAAGCATCACTAAAGAACCTAAGTAAATTAATGCTTAATCAATAGAAGAAAGACAAACTACCCTCTGAAGAGATAATGACCACGTACATCATGACATGATATTAATGGTTTAAATAGAGTAGCAGTGGAGGTGGGAAAACAGTTTTGAGTGGAAGCCCCAAAGGTTTCCATCAAATTTTCATAAATGCTACAAATGATTTCGGACTATGCCAAGTGATAGCACCACTGGGACTAGTTCACATTAGTGGGTAAAAAATGTATCATATAAAATGTTTATTTATTTGTGATAGGGGTCTGGTGGTGGTAACAAGGGGTAACCACTGAGCTGTGATTATTCTTTTTTTCACACTTTCAAACCTCTGTAACACCTAAAACCACTTGCAAGTACTTAAAATGCTTGGAAAAACAGTTATTCCAGTGCAAATCTATGAAGGCGGTTGGGGTGGCTAGTCTTGATCACCGTATATAGTGTCTAAATAAAGGTGCATTAACACTACCGCAAGCAAATGCCTAAAATCAATGTGAAGTTAACCAATTAATTCAATTACTAAACTTTAATGAGTGGCTTCAAGCATTGCAACCATGCAGTCGTGCTTAACAAAATCACTGATGTGAACTAGCCCTTGGTTAAAAAAAAAGGTTGTTACGTATATGTATTTGGCTAGAGCAAAGCAGGCTTAAAAAGTTAGGATTAAATTCTGTGTTTGTTCTATTGGTGGAGATTGGAAGAGCTAGAAACCAAAGGTGACTGATATGCAGTACTAAAGTTCACACAGATGTTTGGTATCAGTATTGTTACCAACCTGCTAAAAATCAATGCATTCAGCAATAAATGTTCCTGCTTACCAATTACTGTAAAGAAACCAATCAAACTAATTTCCCTTAAAGGTGTTAAGAATCATACACAGGCTTCAACATGCTTACAGCCCTATTTAATGTACAGTGTCGTGTAATATGTTGGTGCTATATAATTCTGTTTATTATTATTATTAATAATAATAATAATAAGTAATAAAAAAAACAACAATTACATTTCAGTATTATTACTTAAGTGTAATAAAACATTACCTAACATTTTTAAAATTGGAATGTATCCAGGACAAGAATTATATTTTTTTCTCCCCGACTAGAGAAGGAGCTTATGCTCCCTGTCGACAGCATGCATTGTTGGCCTATCAAACATTGCTACCTGCTCAACATATCTTAACCAAAATGTAGAAACTACCCATACCACCAAACAATGCGTCCTGACAGTTATAGGGCTTACCTTTGAACGTTTGTCGTTTTTATTTGTAAAACGTTTAAGTTACTTAGGCATGTTTCTGGTTTTCTATGTCTAGTTCTTTGAATACAGGGAATCCCTACAACAGGGGTGTCAAACTCAAATACACAGAGGGACGAAATTATAAACTTAGACCAAGTTGCGGGCCAAACTTGAAATCTATTGAAAAAATTGAGGACGTTTTTCCTTTTCATTAGATATACAATACTAAAATAATCATCACTAAAATAATGACAAAAGTATCAGCGTATGATTTCTAATTGTTCACAGAAAAGCAGAGATAAACTGAAAGCAGCAGAGGACATGCTAGGCAAGGAGAATATTTGTGCCCTCTATTGTCTATAGCTGTAATAATAGTAATAAATGTTGGATCAGGATATTATGTGGCAATAGGGTTACTGTGCCGAGGACCAAATTTAGATCTATCCACTGCATATTACTGCATGCTTTTCTCATGTGTTCTTGTTTCTTCTTTTAAGATGAACTGTTTTACTTTGCCAGATAGTGCAATGTGAAACCGAATGAATTGTTGCATTCATTTGGTTTCACACTGCATTCTCTGGCACAGTAAAACAATTATTATAGCAATAGCTCTATGATAATTCCTGATAATAATAATTCTGATAATTCCTGATTATTAAGTTTACCTGTCAGTATAAACTCTGCAGGGTCCACACATAGGCTACTGTTTATTAGACATAATTGATGCCACTACTACAATTTCCAGCATCACTTGCGTCTATAAAATGTGGGGCCACGCATAGGCAGAGAGGCCGGTGGTCTACGGACAGGAGTGATGCCAGGAATTGTAGTAGCAGCATTGTACTCGCATCTATAGAACAACAGCTTAATACGCCGTTACAATGGATTGCAGTAGAGGCGGGCCAGCTGCAAATTCAAATTAAGAATTCTTTTTAGAACAATAAAAAAAAGGACGTGCCGGGCCAAAATTTGAGTCTCCTGTCCTACAACCTACTTACAAATACAATACAATAAGAAAAAAAAATTGATCCAAAAGTGTCTTATAACTGTGAGCATATGACATATCCCAAGTCATTTTTGTTTAGCTTCTCAGCGAGTATTTTTTCTTTTTTAATGTTAGAACATCTATAGCCAAACCCATTTGGAACTTGTGTGTTTCCCAGCATTTCTGTTCAAAATCATTGTCTGGTCATACAATTTCTGCAGATTCATTGTTGGGGTATTTGCTCAGGCTATTTAGCCATAGCTGCCTCAGATGTTCACCTTAGTGCAAAAACCATTCAGCTGCCCTCTATACCTGCTCTGTTACCTGTTTAGTAGAGTATAATGTCTAGAGAATTGGTTGTTCACAAACAAGAGCATCAGGCACTGAGTCAATGAATGCCAAACAGTCAAATGTCAAACTAGAATCAGCAGAAGAATACCAAGATTGTCAAATGCAGAGAAAGAATAACACAAACCAAAATGTATATCAGACAGTTATGGAAGGTGCTACTACTAGAGAAAAAATCAAAGTAGTCTAAGCATAGCTATAAAATGTACATTAAAAACTTTGCATCCAGACCAAAATATAGAACAAAGTCAGATTTAGCACTTAAGGACAGGGCAAAAAGGTAAAGCACGACAAATAAATAGAACATCTGAAATCAACAACAAGCAAATTCTACATCACATAACTGTACTAACAATCAAAACACTACAAAGGGAACACATGAGTTAGTTTTGGTACTCTAGTAACGATGGGCCCATGATGACACTGTCCAATGCAGGAGTGTGTGTATGGATTGTTTATTCACATGACTTACATACTGGCAATATAGAGTAGGTGTGTACACCTAAGGACACAAAAACAAGGAGAGTATGAGGACACATAGATGGCCAGAAATCATGAGAAGTAGAAGGTGGGCAAGAGAAAAAGAAGCAGGAGAATGAGAAGAAACAGATAGAGATGCATAGTTTAAACTACTAATATGTTTAAATGTTACACAAAATCCACAGTGTTTGGAGTCTTTTGATCTCTTGTAAAATTTGTGTGTTTTTGACTGTTTTAAAAGGAATGATGAGGTTGTTTGGAGCAGCTAATATATTGCAAATGTTAAAATCAATGGGAACTCCCACCAACTCATGAAAACACCTAGAGTAGCCTACAGAAACAATATCAGCAGCTCTATACTTATTTCTCTATTGAATTTGCTAGTTATTATTGAGTATTTTTTTGAAACATAGCTGCTGTAATGAATGTTGCATTTATTTTAAGTGTTGCACTTTTTTCTTAATAATGTATTTGCATTGTAATAAGCCTAACATTTTATAAAAAAGAGAGGCCCGCGGAAGGCAATATGCGTAGGGGCTACATGACAGGCGTGCTCGTGCTGCACTGAAAAGAAAGGGGGGGCAGGAGTAAGATTGAATTTCGGAAAGGAGGAGGGAGTGAGAGAGGTTAGGGTCAAAAGTTTAAGGGGGTGGAGAGTTAGTAGATAAAAGGACAGGACAACGGAAGTTCAGCACATTTTTTGGGAGAGAAGAAATTTTTGCAGGTAGGCATTATGGAGTCTGTTGACACCTTAATGCAGCAATTGAGGGCTGCGTAGGCCTCACAAGGTGAGGCTTGGCTGCGGGATAGAGTAGCAGAAGCAGTTGGGGGGGCCCTAGGGAGCAGCAGCAGGATAGGTTAGAGGGGCTGCGGCCTCGGAGAATTAGGGCTCTGGTGCGCCTGAGCCCAGAAATTTTTTCCAGAACTCAGAGCAATTCTGGGAGCCCCTGCAGGGACCCTCCTAGCAGGTCTGCCGGGCGCCGTTTTCCTAGGTCTGGGTCGGGTCTAGGGAGGAATCCCCGTCGCCGGCGGAGTTCTGGTGGGGGGCTGCGGCTGCCAGGGAGCATAGCCCCCACTCTGACCCAGGTGAGGCCTTGAGAGGGGAGGCCTCACCTGGGGCTGCCTCCCCGTGGCCTGTGGGGAGGAGAAGGGTAGCAATTGAAAGGGGGGCTGTGGCTGGCAGTGGGCACAGCCCCCGTTTGCAGCATGATGGGGTCTTGGCTGGGACCTCATCCAGTGCTGGGGGCCTCAGGGCGGGAGGCCCCAGGAAGGTGGTTTCCAAAAGGGGGGGATGCGACAGGCAGGGAGCGCAGCCCCCCGTTTACCTAGGGTGAGTGCGGCCTTTGGCCGGGCCTTACTGGATGCCAGGACCTCGGGTGGCGCGGGGTCCCTGTGGAGGAGCGGAGTGGCTGGTCCCTCGGGGACGCAGCCTGGGATGTCCAGGAGGACCGCTGTGGTCCTGTGGCGGTGAGGGCTCGGCGTCCTGCCGGGCCGGGAATGCAGGGCTGCATGGCCAAGATGGCGGCGGCTCCGCGTGTCATGGAGGAAGGCGCGTCGCCCAGATATGACGCGAGAGGTCACGGCGCGTCATCGCGAGAACCCGGAAGTGACGAAGATTTGGAGGCAGAAGTTCCCCGTTCGGAGGGGGAACTGTCCACATCAGAAGAGGAGGACGCGGGCCGGGCGCTGGCGGCTGTGCGGGGCCCTTCCGGAGCCGTGGCAGGATCCCAGGACCCAGATCTGCCAGGTAGGACACTGGGGGGGTCGTCGGGGGGGTGGGGGTGGGAAAGGGTTTGTCTAATGTGGCGGTTTATGGGTTGTTGGGCAAGGGGGCTCACTGGGGGGACAAGTGGGGGACAGTATATGGGCAGGAGGTTGGGGGGATGGGGATGGGGGGGGGGGATGTCAGAACAATGGGGAAAGAAGTGGGTCAGCAGGGGGCGAGTCTGCAGTTGGATGGGGGAGGGCAGAATCAGCAAAGGGGTGCAGGGGGCCCAGGGCATAGTGCGGAGGGTGAGTTGGTGGGGTTCGTGCGGTTCTTGAAGGATTAAAGGAGGTGGTGCGGACGCAGTTTTTTCCAGGAGGGGCCGGCGGTCAGCAGACAGCTGGGTCGCCGGCCGGTAGAAAGAAGGGACTTTGCTGGCTCTTCAATGAGGGTGGATGTAAGTTCGGGGGGGGGGTTGCAGATTTAGACACGAATGCTCAGGGTGTTGTGGCAATCACGGACTCTCGCGTTGTTTTAAAGCAGAGGCAGTCAGGGGAGGAGACGGGGGTGGAAAAGGGGGTGATGCCGGTGAAGGTAGAAAAGATGCGCCCCTTTTTAGGTAAGTACCCGGATGGGAAGCAGCTAGGGTGTTGGAGGCGGGGTTTTCGGAAGGTTTTTGGATCCCGAATGCAATAGGGGGGGTACCTCGGGAATTGCGCAATTTGCAGTCGGCATTGCGGCATGCAGAGGTGGTTTCGGAGAAACTGGCAAAGGAGGTAAGTTGGCGGCAGCGACGGCAGGGGTGAAAGCGCCTTCGCATTTCGTTCGTTTGTCTCGGGAAGTAAGAAGTGACTTGGAGATTTGGAAGATAATCTTGGATTCATTTAATGGTAAGGCTTTGTGGTTGGAGGGGCCGGTTGAGGCGGTTGATCTTGAATTGTTAACGGACGCTGCGGGTGGGTTTGGGGCGTATTTCGGAGGCAAGTGGAGCGCAGGGGTATGGCCCAAATCATGGACGGAGGGTGGTCTGGTGAAGGATTTAGTGATACTGGAGTTGTTTACGATAGTGTTGGCTATTGAATTGTGGGGGGAGGAGCTGGTCAACAAAAAAGTTAGGTTTTATTGCGATAATCTAGGGGTTGTGCAGGCGGTGAACAAATTTTCGGTCTCCTCAGTGCCAGCGGTTCGGTTGATGCGGCACTTGGTGCTACGATGTATGCAACATAATATTTTTGTCTTTGCACGACACATTCCGGGGGTGTACAATGTCATTGGTGATGCTTTGTCTCGTTTGCAGTGGGACAGGTTTCGCGTGTTGGCACCAGAGGCGGAGCGATGCGGTTGCCCGTGTCCGGAGCAGTTATGGGACATTGCATTGGGATCTTAGGAGGTTTGATTTGGCGGTCGGTGAGTGAGCGCACCTGGGTGGCGTACTCGGTAGTTTGGGGGGAATGGGAGGGTTGTGTGAACAGCTGGGGGTTTTGGGCAGTGAAGCGGATGCGGTACATGTTTTGTTATATTGGTTAGTTACGGAATTTTTGCAGGGTGTATCGGTGGCAGCGGTTAATAGGTTGTTAGCGGGGATGGCGTTTTGGTTTAAGTGGCAGGGATGGCGGGATGTGACGAAGAATTTTTTTGTGCGGCAGGCTTCGAAGGGCTACAGGGTTTGGGGGAGGCGGCCATTAGACGGATTGGGAGGTGGGAGTCGAGTAGGTTCAGGTTGTATGTTAGGCCTCATTTGTTGTAAGGTTGTTGTGGTGGAGAGTCAGTGTTTTTGGGGGGCTTAGGTGAACGGTGGTTATTTTTCTGTTTGTTTTTTAGGTGACCAGCAATGTTTGGTTTGGATTGTCGGGCACTCCTATGTCTGGTGGGGAGCGAAAAGGGCTGATGTCAGGCCGGAGGGCCGTCAATTGGGCTTTTCCAGGAACGAGGCGATGGTTCGTTGGATCGGAGTGCGCGGCATGCTGTGGAGCCGAATGGTGCCGGAGATTCGGAGGTGCGCGGCGCTGGATAGAGCGTCGGATGTGGTAGGTATGCACACTGGGGGTAACGATTTGGGGAAGAGGGCTTTGAAGGGCTTAGTTAGAGATGTGCGCTTAGACTTTTTGAGACTAAAGGTGGAGTTTCCTTGGACGGTTTTATGTGGTCTGACATGGTGGCGAGGACAGTGTGGCGGGGGGTGAGGTCCGTTGAGAGAATCAATAAAACCAGGATTAAAGTAAATAAGGAGGTTAATAAGTTTGTGGCTAGGAATGGGGGATTGGTGGTCAGGCATAGGGAGTTGGAAGAGGACACATGGCGTTTTCTCAGGCGAGATGGGGTTCATCTGAATGATGTCGGGATGGATTTGTGGTGTCTGGGATTGCAGGATGGGGTACAAAGAGCAATCCGGGTTTGGAGGGGCGCACGGGTGTGAGAGTTCCCACCCGTACGCTGTGGCGGTTGTGGTTTGGTGGAAGGTAAGAGTTCTGGGTAATTGCGGTTGGGGGGGCACCCAAGGTGGTGGTGAACCCCCCTCTTTTAAGTGGTGAAAGGTGGAGGCCCCTGAGGTGGTGCTGTGATCCTAGGGGGCCAGAATGGCTTGGGGGTTTTGTTAATATGAAAAGTGGTGGTGTGGCGGACTTTACCTTCCGGACCGGCAACCTAGTTGTTTTGGGTGCAAATGGTTGGTTATACTTGAACTTGGTTTTAGTAAATAAGGGGTTAAGCGAGAGTTGATAAGGTTAGTGAAGGGTTAATTTATAAGGTTGTTATTTAAATGTTATTTATTTGTTGATTGGTTGTTTGTTTGTTTATGTTGTAATATTTATTTACATGCTAAGTTAATTTATGGTTATTTAAAATGTTAATTTATGTTAAATAAACGGCTGTTTGCCAGCCATTTTAAATGCACACAGGCGTGGAGTTTTTATTTGGGGAAGGGGCTGGCAAGGAGAAGTGTAAAGAAATTGGTAAAAGGGGAGGGGGAAGGTTTGAAGGGCATGGTGCGAGCTACCCTAGTCATGCTTAACAGAAAAAAGCTTGCATCTTACCACTTGCAGATATCTTTGAAAGGGTGTACAAATATTCAATATTGAACAACTCAACTGAAATCCCTTGCTTATCATTACATTGAAGAAGTCTGGGAGGAGATATAAATGGAATGCATATACTAATTGCGTATCTAATTTGCTGTCCTGGGTTAAGTCATTTGCCTTTGAGCATGCATTGCCTGGAAATCTGCAATTTAAACACTGTGATCTGGAAATCTCCTGAATCCACTATACTGCTGTATACACCATGTTGCCTAGATTATCTTGACACAATATTACACACAAGGTTTGGCTTTGTGTCTTGTTTGCTTTAACCATTAAAAGTAAAAATAATACTTACTTTCTAGTACAAAGTATGGATTATTTTTTTATGTACTATTTGTAGAATTATAGCTATAATATCAGTGGGCCTGATTTATTAAAGCTCTCCAAGGCTGGAGAGGATACATTTTTATCAGTGAACCTGGGAGATACAGCAAACCTTGAATGGGTTTCTTTTGCTATTTGTTGGCAAATGTTTTTAATGCTGGGCCAGATCCATTTCAGATTTTTTGGATCACTCAGCTTCACTGATGAAAGTGTATTCTCTCTAGCCTTGGAGAGATTTATTAAATCAAGCTCAATGTTGGAACCTTTGAAATAAATTTTAATAATACATTTCAGTATGTTTTTAATTTCTAGATAAAAAAACAAGGAAACAAGGAAATACAAGAAAAGTCTGCTTTAGCACGTTTATGATAAGCTTGTTTCAGGTGTCAATTACATTTACCTTTGTGGCATTCTTTAGGTCAGATGTTGCAAATACTTAGATTCCCTTATGGCCTTCTGATCCTGCAAGCTTCTCTGTTCTCTTCTGCAGAAAAGAAGTGTGAGCAGAAATTCAGAATCAAAAACTACATTGTCCTAAGAAATAGAACAGCCACCTTTTGACAGCTTGTTGCCTACCAAAATACACTGCTGAAGCAAACTGACAGCATGCACTCCCTTGCAAGAATTGTAATAATTTTTAGGAAGCAAAATGCCTTGTCCTATATCCTAGATAAGAACTACCATTTATTGTATTTTAAATACCAGAAAATATATATTTTAGTGAACAAAGTAACAGATCAGATAAAAACAAACAATAAACCTGATAAGAGTGCTGCCTGTAGAGTTTATTGTTTATTTCATAATGGATGCATAGGCTATACAAACTTTTTTTTTGCGAAAACAAGGCAAGAAAATGATCCAATCATGAAAAGCTATGAAAAGCTCTAACAAAACAAAAATAGCAATAGTAATTGTACAAATTTTATAGAAAACCACATGGTGCAACAATTGTCTAAAGAACTTGAGAGAAAAGAAATATTGGTCATTTCTTATAAAGTACAATCATTGCTTAGCCCCGTCTGAGTCAAAGGCATTTGTTATTTTGAACTCTGGATGACATATATAGGAGTCATAAAATAAAAATCCTTATGTGCTACTAAGAAACAGTATGCAATATAAAAACAAACAGTAACAAGAAATAACATAGGAAGTATATGATCTTAGTATAATTAAAGAATAATATGAGAATAAGTGAGAGCAAGTGAGGGTGGGAGGGGTGCTGACACTAGATGACTATTCTATTCACTAGGACAAAAGTAGCTCGCTGATCAAAGATTCCTTCAAACTAATCTTTATCCCATGAGAAGCAGCCACCTAGCAACAGCTAGAAGGCAGAAAAACACACGCTTGGCTGTTGCCCTTGAAAACTCCAAACCACAGGTGCCAATAATTTATTACAAAGATTTTATTAGAAAATCATTCTGTAGCTTTACAAAAATCCTGAAAAAAGAATTCTTGAAAACAACTTTGGTAGATGCATTTCTGAAAGAGGGAAATGCTCTGAATATTTAAGTGTTAGGTGTTGGCGAAGTTTGTAATATTATTTTTCTAATGGTATTAGTGGGAAATATTCTGAAAGGCAAACTATGGTCATTAAAGAATTAATTAATGTCCCCCTTTACTTCTGACCAAAAATGTGGATACTTCTTTAATTTTTT
Organism: Pyxicephalus adspersus; assembly: GCF_032062135.1. NCBI lineage: Eukaryota > Metazoa > Chordata > Amphibia > Anura > Pyxicephalidae > Pyxicephalus > Pyxicephalus adspersus. The sequence goes on from NC_092861.1 coordinate 46,338,592, forward strand.
AGGTCAGTGCAATCTAATAGTAAATGAAGCTTCTCTAAGAAAAGTGGAATATGAGAAATTTAAGGATGGTACTACATTCGGAGGCGTATATAGTGTAATAATAAGTTTTAATATTACCTTTTAAGGTCAGGTGAGCTGTTCTTCCAGATTTGGGGGAGGGTGGTGTTTGAGATTATCCCCAGTGGATGATTACAGAGTCACGTCTTTAGGTACCGTTAAGTTTCCATAAGAAGCGCACCCCCCTGAAGAAGCCGATCGAGGCGAAACGTGTCAAGGTCATTCGTGCATGTTAACGGTCAAAATATTACTATACAGACAGAAATTTTTGTCTAGATAATTTCCAGTCTAGTGCTTACACAACTAAACTGGATGTATATTCGCATGTACTTGATTGCATGATTATGTATAAGAACGTGTTCACAACAATATATAGTTTATGATTGATCACATGTTTGGAGTCAAAAACTTTTTCTTTCATCTCTTCTCTTCTCTCTACTCGAGCTGTTCTTCCAGCCAGTGTTAAGGCCAAGAAACATGCCGAATCAACTGTGAAGAGATTGTTAAACTAAATTAATCATACTAATATAAGAGTAAAAAAAAAGATCATTAATATTTAAATGTAATGCTTAGTCATAAGACTTTAAGTAAAATTTGCAATACTTGCACAAAGTTTTACTGTTAAATAGTTTGGAACACCCCCATTAGGCTTTAACTGTCAGAAAAAATGGTGAAAGGAGAAAGGGTTTTCAAGTGACAACCTACTGTAAACTGATGTGGACATTTAAAAAAATAAGCCCCTTAATCAATCATTCATTTATCCAAAGGAATATTTTTATCCAATAATATCCAATAAATATCCAATTTTTATAACACTGGGTTGAAATCTAGGAAGTTACAATGTTTATCCTAAATTCTATCTCCCATAATTTTGTGTCATCAGGGCTTATGAGCCATTACAGAAGAAGGGAAAAGGTAAAAAGATGTAAAGTTCAACCATGTAAAGACAGTGCATTTGCATTTAATGCATTTTGGAAGGCAAGGGATCTATCTGTCTCTTTAAAACTGGAAATGAACAGAAGTCTCAGAGACACTATCAATAGGGTCTGCCAGCATAGGGCATTCACCAACTGTTGGTCTTGCTCTGTAGGTAATAAACAGACAACAGTATCTGAACTATTTTCAGTTGTCCAGAGCATCTAGATGTCTAGAGCATCCATGTACAAGACCCAATTGACTGAATTATGTGTCTGCAGTCTCGCTGGTCTGTATGAATCCCGGTTGTCAGTGCTAGACAGCTTAAATGACACAACTGACGTCATGTTGCTGTTATTACAGAAAGACTCCCACAAAGATTGCATCAAAACCACTGATCATTCTTTTTAGGCATTCAATAACTTTATCCATGCTATAAGGCCAAGATTGCAGAACTCCAGCAAATTAAAACAAAAAGTTTTAGGCATCTTGTGCAAAGCCTCAAGTGTCCACAATTTCATCTGCATTCCTCTCATTAGTACTGCAGCTTATATGTAATCAATTTTATTACTAAATAATGTTATTCCTTCATCTACTTTAAACATTCTCCTTTCTCTTCCTCTCCAGTCCGGGTTTGCTGGATCACCCAGCTTCACTGATGAAAGTGTATCCTCTCCAGCCTCAAAGAGCTTTAATAAATCAGGCGCAATAACAGCAAATCTTTGAAGTAAAACACAGCACACCTCTACTGTCCATTGGTACAAGCTGTGCAAATGCAAATATATGCACAATAGTTTGTGTACCTAAATTGTGTACTTCCATTTTTTCTTTTCATTCTAAAAGGTTCAAAAAGGTGACATAAAAATGTACTTATTAGTACACAATTAGGAAATACCACTCACCATTAAAAAATGTTTACCTGCAAAATGATATTTTTTGCTGGGATAAAATCCCATTTTCATAATTATCTAGTGCAAATAAACATTTTTTTCACTTCTATGTATTATTTGTTTGTGTTTCCATAAATGTATAACTAGTATTGTGTATACTTTCATTTATAAAAAAAATAAATAAATATATATATATATATATATATATATACATATTTTTTTACACCATCAAAAAAAAAAAGGGAATAAAGTGCCTTGCTTCCTAACATTACCCGAATATCGCACTATAATGCCCTAACATAAGGCAACTCAAAATAATCAGCATTCACATAATAGGATTAAATCTAAAGTCATCCAGTGCATCAGTAGGAGGAATATGTTTTATGTCAAATTATTAGAGAGAATTTGAGAACAACTCAACCTTCTGAATTTCATCTTTCTTGCTGACAAGGTCACTAAGACGTTTATTTTCACAGATATAAAGCACCAGTAGCAGCTTTACCAGATTTGATTTACGAAAGTAGACTTTTATCATGCATCCACATTTTTCTCCAATTTTACTCTGAAAGAAAAATCCATAAAAAACTTAAATTTTTCAATCTTATAAAAAAAATATCAGGACTTTCAGTACTGTATCTTAGATTTGCCTACAGACGTGATAGGCACTGTAGAAATGTAAAACAGTGACACTTATCAGGTACAAGGAAACTTAGCTAATAACACAACAAAATAACAAAAGCATCCCGGGTAACACATCTCAGCTAATCACAGCCAAAATTATAGAAAGCTATGACAGAGGCTAGGATTGGCTAAACAATGTTAACAGGGTTGCTTGTTTATTTTAATGTGATGTCGATAAAAGTTTGCGTGGATCCAAAGAGTACTGGCATTTTACAGTTCTACTTTTTAAATATATATCTTGCAAAATGTGCATACTAGATGTGAACATTTCCTTTACTTCTATAGACAATTAAAACATTACACTATCTGTCTGTAAAGAATATCTTTATGATTACATTTGGCTGTTTTGATTGCTAAAAACCTCAACATCCAAAGTACATCTGTGCTTCTCTTTGATTAGTTGAGTAATTAGTAAATTGGAACAGTACTTGTGAGTTTACAACCACTTAAACTAAAAGCTAGTCTAGAAAAGCGCATACAGGGGTTAGCACTTGCAATTATTTTCATAAGTGACTATTTGTAAAAGTGATTGGTTTATTGCAGTTACATAAAACATTTCAACAAAACAGCAGCAAGATTTTGAAGATGCCAGAAACAGTGTTCACAAAAGCTCTTAGATGCAGTGTTGTCGATATGCCTGGGTTTTCCCTTTATTGTTATCAATTTTTTTTCTTTTTATTTAGCAGCAGAGTATTGTACCATGTAAGTCATCGATAAGAGGAGAATGCTTGGAGTTAAAGTGGTACTATTTATTGGCATAGTCAATAGACTGAAAAACGCAAGCTTTTGAAACACGTCAGGTTTCTTTGTCAGGCATTATGCCTAATAAAGAAACCTAATGTGTTTTGGAAGCTTGCATTTTCAATCTTTTGAGTTAGCCAATAAATGGCTTAACTTTAAACTTTCTATTTTTTAATTTATAAGAATTCATGGTCAATATAAAATAAGATTTAGAATAATATATACAGTATTTACCTGGTTCCTTTATGTTCTATATGTAGCAAACACGATTCAATAATCTTTACTAAAAACTGTTCATGAGGTTTAATTTTAGTGGAATACATATAATGTAGAAAGAGAAATTGCTGGCATTGGTGGCCTAAACTTTGAAAAAACAACCAATCAAAATGCCTGAAGGTGTAGAGTAATACTTTTGGCTACCAGCTAAATGGGCCTGTTTTATTAAAGCTCCCAAAGGCTGGAGAGGATACACTTGGGTGATCCAGCAAACCTGGAATGGATTTCTTACAAGTCATTTGTTATTTGTTAGCAAATGTTTTTATTCCTGAACCAGATCTATTCCAGGTTTGCTGGATCACTCAAGTTCACTGATGTATGCTCTCAAGCCTTGGAGAGCTTTAGGAAATCAGGCCCAATATGTCAAAAGCTAGACCTCATCCTACATGGCAAAAGCAGCTAAGTACATATCCAGCAATGAGTGATTTCAAGCATGTGAAATGACAAGGTTCTTCAGCAGATGTGAATATCAAAGAGCTAGGTTGACCCACTGTTGTTTAATCAGGCATAGTCTGATTAAACAACCAATAGTAGAGAAATCAACAGGATGATTACCAGAACAGGGGCAGATAAAACAATTCTAAACAGAATCCAGGTTTCAGGCAGGTAGACAGAGCACACAAAGACAAAAGGATATATACTGTAACAGGTCAAAGATGGTAATAGGCACACACAACCTGGGTACACAATCAGCCCAAACAATCTACAGAAGTAATCCAATGGTATAAACAAAAAGGCAGCAGAAAAGGGTCAGCCATGAATTTTAAAGGCTCAAGACTAACTGCTACAGTTAATGTATCTAATTTTACCATGAGACCTGGTAACATGGTCACAAAGACCACGGGGTGACCTTTGAAGCTCATTTTACTTTTACTTCCTCAAGTGATTGAGGAGTCAGAATCTCCTCCATCTGTGGTGTCAGCAGTGATATTACACAAGGCATGCCCACTGTGAGATCCAGCCAGGTGTTTGGAGGTGAACCAAGAAGAGGGAAAATGCTCCCCTTTAAACAGTAAAATGGCTTTTCTATTGATCAATAGTCAAATGTTAGCTATGCAGATATACAGGTATAACACTTCTCCCATTCTAAAGAATATGGAGTTAAAATAAATACATTTTGTTTATTAGGACTAATTACTGTAAAGTAAGGATTGATGCAATATTAAATAGGTTAAAAATTGAATATTACTTTTTGTAAGTTTTGGGTACAATAGTAATTATGTTGCTTAATATCTCTCTACTGACTGAATTGTATTTTACATTGTATTTTTTTTTTTTTGCTGCTGCTGCTGCTTTTTACATGGCAATTCCATGATCTGTCATTTTGACAGATAAGAAATTTCCCTTTTTGAAAGCACAGGAGAGGCAGAGGGGCTGGGCATAATGCAGGGATCCAAGCTCCACCTGGTAAAGTTTTCTGTTTTTTGTTCATAAGTTTCTATGAAGTTATTTTGGAATCAGTATCAGCTATGATCATAAATATCCCAAACTTTTTTTTCACAAATTATTTACTTCACAAGGGTATGGTTGTTGAAGTCATTCCACAGTCATCAAACATTACCAATGAGAGCTGATCTAGCTAATCCCCTCTACTGTGAGCCATGTGTAGTCCAATTAAAGACAAAACCATTTTATCAACACGGCTTACGTCAAAATGCAGCAGCATCCGTATATATGAGGCAAACTCCTCCGGTCTATTAAATCAAAGACTAAATGTAAATGTAGAAGATCTGTGCTTCAAGATAGATTGTGGGCTTTACCAAAGTATAATTAACTAGTGTACCCTCTGAAACCGCTATTCATACTTTATATTTAAAAGACTCTACAGGGAGACCTAATTTATCCTGAGTTATCATTCATATGAGATCAAAACCATGATCCAAATCTAGTGATATCTGCGTATCAATATTCTATAATCTTATATATGATATAAATACAGAAAAAGTGTCACCCTTGCAAGGTATCATACAGTAAGTAATCAATTTAGTAGCAACAAAAACAAATTCTATTACCAATTGATTGATTGCAACAATTTATAAAAAGTGAGATAAAGAAAAATTTAACAGGATTTTGACAGCAAATTGTGCTGTCCATATACATACAGCATAGCGACAAACAGTATTATTTACAACTTCATATGCCAGCTGCTAAGTTGCTGGGAGATACCTAGAACTAGGGTTCTGTTGTACATCAATGAATGGAAAAGATAAATAGGGTTTCAGGGAAATAAAACAGCTTCCTCAGACTAAGTGCAGCCAGAAGTTTTTTTTTTTACTTTCAGTGATTAAGAGAACATCACTGTTTTGTAAAATATTCCAATAATTCAATATACCACATATATCAATGTCATTATGCAAAAAAAAACAACCTACAACTGATCCATAGAGTGTATCTAACGTGTTTTCGTTGTGAATTACCACCTGAGAGGGAGCCCATCCTGTAACACCTAGCCAAAACAAAGGTTGGGTCAAATCAATATCTACTCCTAAAGCAATATGATAATGATGAAAAGTAACACTTTCATGAAAATAAGGATACTTTGTCAAAGTTGATTTGACAAAGTTGATAGTCTAAATGAAGCCAGAAGCAGGGCAGGGAACTGGGACCTGGGACACCGAGAGTGTAAAGGGTCACACACAGCAGGTAAACTCACACCTTTGCTCCAGTCAGTCTTGTCTGAGTCAATTAAATAACACTTGAAGTAACCCTGAGGGCATTAGTCACATCCTTACATCACAAAGGGGGATGAAGGCCAGGGGAGTAAATTACTGTCACTGGATATGATGAACATAACACCTCCAGCTTCTTAACCACCTAAGCGTTACACTGAGGTCTAGATTTCTGTACCAAAAGTGATCCACTGTTTTTCATGAATTTTTTTTTTAAATTGTAGACCTGTAACTTACAGAAATATGTCCGAACAGGGTTCTAGTAGATAATATGAATATACAAAATGTTTGAAACACACAATCATGTAAAAAAAAAAAAAAAATACTTTTAATAAAATTAAAGGAAAAACACAAAAATCAGCAATGTAAACAAATCATAAATACTGAACATACTGAAAAAGCAATAACTCTGTATATTGTAAAGTACTATATTATTCTAAAACACCTCCCTAGTGTGGCAATTTTTAAAACTTTGATTGTGTATTTATTGGAGTTTGTTTTGAATTAGTTTGTATTTGATTGGATACGGGAGTTTGTATCCAATCCAATACAAAATAAGAATTTGAATTTCCAAGTTATTTACTTTTATTTTATTTTTTTTTTATTTTTTTGTATTGGATTGGATGCTGGAGTTTGTTTCCAATCCAATACAAAATGAGTGTTTGAATTTACCAGGTATATACTTTGTAATTATTTGAATTATTTTGTATTGGATTGGATACGCAAGTTTGTATCCAATCAAATACAAAATATAAATCTGAATTTCCAAGTTATTTACTTTTATTTTTTTTTTTTTTTTGTATTGGATTGGATACGCAAGTTTGTATCCAATCCAATACAAATTGACAGTTTGAATTTACCAGGTATATACTTTGTAATTATTTGAATTATTTTGTATTGGATTGAATACAGGAGTTTGTATTGAATCCAATACAAAATGTTTGAATGAGTTTCAGTTTGAATTTCCCGCACACGCGCCGACGTCATCACGCACGCAGGGAGAAGCCGTCCGGTTTTTTTTTTCTCCGCCGGACGGCTTCTCCCTGCAGAGATCATCCGGCGCTGGAACGAGAAGGACGTGGGACAATCAGCGGGACCAGGTAAGAAGCCGGCCGGCATCTTGTGTTCCGCCGGCCGGCATCTTGTGATCCGCTGGCACCCGACGCTGGAGAGATCGGCGGACGATGATCGATGGAGGACGACGCTGGATGAGCACAGGGGGACCAGGTAAGTAAGGATGTGAAAAATCTCGGGCTTAACCATCCTTGCAATTTTTTTTTGCCCGAGCGAAGGTCGGGCTTAACTGCAAGGAGGTTAAAGCAGCCTAATTTAGGCAAACAGCAATGATGATGTTATGCTGTGGGCTGTTGCCAGGTTGTGGCCACCGTTGGTAACTGCTGACAGACAGGAACAAAGCATGGTACTGGAGACAGGAGTGTTGTCAGAAGCTAGAGGTCAGGGGGCAAACAGGAGTAGTCGGGCAGAGCCAAAGGTCAGGGCAGGTGACAATCAAGAGTAGTCTAGCAAAGCTGGGGTTGGTATACCAGAGCATCAGAAACTGGAGACACAAACAAGAACAACGGGAACCTTGAAACAGAGCCAAAAGGAAAACCACTTCAGGTAACTCCCTGTTGGCAGTCACTTCCCTAAATAGGGAAAGTCATGTGATCGATGTGGCTTATGTGACCTGAAGGCATCCTAACCTATCACCAGAAGGAGTGCAGGAGACGAGTCAGCTCAGGTGGTGTTTGCATTTCACAAGTGGAGTCCGTCTGCGGAACACTCTAGTCTTCTAAGGTAAGGGAGCAGCTGACAGAGTGTCACATGACCTAGACCAGGAAGTGAGCAGAGGATGAGATCCCAGAGCAGAGTAGGTGCAGGCAGCAGGGGAATGCAAGGTGGATGAGGGCACATATCCTCCCAGGTATTTTGTGTATAAAGGTTAAATGCCTTCTAATAAGGAATTACTACATCTATATCTAATTATATCATTAGATGTTGTGACAAGTATGGGATAAGTATGGCTATTACATCTCAGAAGATTGGGAAAATGCCCTACATGGGGAAGAGGTGACTTTGAACAGATTGAAGTAAAACAGTAGGGAAATTCAAACGGCCTCTTTACTAGTTCACACTATAATAGGAAAATTGCATTGATGTTCTATTTAGCAAATGTAACTAAGGCTACATACACACGTGCAATAATTGTTGTTAGAAAACGATTACCGACTGATCAACGATTATTCACGATTATTTTGAACGATCACATTGTGCACAATTCTGTAAATGCTGTAACGATACGATCGTCCAAATATAATCCACCAATAATGTACACATACTAGATACGATTGAACGATGCAGGAAGTGACATGTACATGAGAAAGTCTATCCCAGAACAATCCACCATCACTGAATGACCGTGCACACACAAGATAGCGAACGATTGTTGCCCTAGTTTAATTATCACTATACTAAATTCTCCTGAAATATGTGTAAAGATAATCAATTAAATATCACACAATAGTCATAGTAATTTTACTGATGCAATGAATTATTTATCTTAAATTTCTTTAATCCTGTTACACCATAAAGATGCCATAAAATGTAATTCTGTCATTGCAACATTTACAGTATAATGAGGCACAAAATAGAATTATTCATAAATTATTAATCATTTTAAGTAATTGATGCACTCTGTGACATTTTCTTAAATAGAAAGAAAAAAATAAGTAATTAGCAAAAATACAATACAAATAAAGTGATAAATAATCGGAATGAGATTAGTTTGTGCTTAATGTAGTGCTGTTAAAAGTCTAAAGGATATACAGAAGTTCACACTGCTGACATATTAGTGAGTTAATATCTAGTGATATTAACACAGTAATTAGTGATATTTGTAAAATTTACTTTACTTTTTTTTATCCACAGAAGATTTTTTTAACAGTACAACTTGTTATGTATGCATATTAGAATTCATATGTGTAAACAGCATGTAAAGATAGTCCTTGAAATTAATAAATGAGTTATTGTTATATGAGTTATATAGGTTAGTGATTAAAAAGATGGCTTTGTGTTATCCTTGGATAGCTTAAAATACTTCACCAATTTATTTAATGTGGTTTCACGATAATGTCAAAATACAGATGTAGGTTACTATAAAGTGTTTTTTTGACTATAGTCCAGAAGCTTTTCGCATTATAAGTTGGCTTTTATTTCTAAAACAGACAATAGCATGAAAAATAGAGCAGAACAAAGTTAAATTCAACTACACATACTGAGGAGAAAGCATATTCTTTTATAATAATTAGGATGGTATATAAGGAATATCTGCATTATATTACTATAGGGATGTGGGGTATGTGGAGAGCTCTAATGTGTAAATCTATATATGTATACTCACTGGCTCCTTTATTAGGTACACCTGTTTAACTACTTGTTAATGCAAAGTAATCAACCAATCACATGAAAGCAGATCAATAGATTTAGAAACGTAAATATTGGAAGATAATGTAATGTAAATATTGGAAGATAACCAGCTGAAATTTGGATTACCATTACAATTTATTATTATTGGTATTATCTTGTATTTATCCATAATCATATCACTAGCTGTCCCTCAAAGGGACTCACAATCTAAAGTCCCTATCATAGTCATATGTCAATAACACACGCCACAGTCAATTTTTTGGGGGAAGCCATTTAACTAAAATAGGGAAGAAAGGTATTATAAGTGACTTTGAATGTGGCATGGCCACTAGTGGCATTGTTGTTCTAGTGGGTTGTTCTAAATATTTAAAAAAATACTGACCTGTTGGGACTTACACACACAAACATTTGCATGGGCTCACCAAAATCCAACACAAGAGGAAAAAAGTTGCTGGTCTGATGAGTCCTAATTTTTACTTGTGACATTAGGATGGTAGGGTCAGATCTTGGTGTCAAGAAAGTGAAAGCATACATTCATTGTGCCTTGTATCCGTGATCCAGGCTGGTGGTGTTATAATGGTGTGGTAGATTTTCTTTGCATGCTATGGGTCCCTTAACACCAAATGAGCATTGTTTAAATTCCACAGCCTTCCTTAGTATTGTTGCTGACCAAGTCCATCCCTCTATGACCGAAGTATACACATTTTCTGATTGCTACTTCCAGCAATATATATTACAGTTAAGACTGACAAAGTCTTACATCCTACTATATCTGTCATGTCTTATTAGTCAGGTTAGTACATAAGACATGCACTGTACAATAATCCATAGTTCTCTGTTCACGTTTAACCAGTACTACACATATTAATCTTGTGGGGTAGCTACAAATATATAATTTTTTTTTATTTTTATCATCAACATTGTTGGATCTAGATTAAATCATGAATGAACCCATACACATTTTCAGCTTCTTTACATTTGTTCTGGTATAACATGAATGTTCCCCTTTACTTTATCCTTCACTTATATTATCAAGTTAAAACAAAATATGTTGTTGAATGCCTACTTTGAACTTTTTCCTAATGGTACTATTCCCTCAGCGTGGTACAATTTCCTCAGCATGGTGATAGCACACCAAATTATCTGCATAGCTTCACTTTATAGGTTCAAAAACTATTCAAGAGAAAATAGAAGCTTAGGAATTAATTGTTGATTAAATGACTGATATCTTGCTAACATGAACAGTAAATTTTCTGTGTCTAAGTCTTAATTTTTAATGAAATTAAACTTATACTAATATTCTGACCTTCCATAATACCAAAAAACAGTAAATGGTCAAAGTATGATGCGCTTTATACTGCTGAGTATTTCAAAATCTACATTACAATGCAATGGCAACTAATTTTTATTTATAGCACAGACCAGACCGTGTTCTCTTTGGAATTCAGCTTTGTGGTTTGGGATCATCATCAGGTATGTGCTACATGATTATTAACAAAAAACTATAACCAATTAACTACATGGGTGCTTTCAAGCCACAACACCACCCCACTAATGCATGCTGTCTGTCCCATATGACCAAAAAATAAAACTGAAATATCCTAGCCAGAGGTAAAGGGTGGCCCCATTTGTCCACTCAGAAAGCCCATGATGCATTGCTTATGCTCTCTTGGTAGAAAATGAGCTTAGCGATTTACCTATAACTTGGTTGCTTAATTGTAAGAAAGGGCAATAAAGCAAATAGTGTATAGGTTCATTTTCAATCTTATTTTAGTTCTGTACAGAGGTTTATGTTATTTTGTAACAGCTATTGCTCTTTTCTCCAAAGAATGTTGAGTAAAAGGATCTTTTCATTATAATACTTTGCTAATTTTAACATTTTTTCAAACATACACAGTTCTGTAGTAGGTTTATGATACAACATACTAGGTAGTAGTTTTGTGACACACAAACTATTTGGCTTATTTTGCAGGTTCGTAGGTGTAGCCGAAGTTGTGATTTTTTTTTTAGTTTTAGAAATAGGATGCCTGACTCTACCCAGCATGGCTTTATCATTAGTTATGCAATTAGGGAGTGCTATAAACATTTCCACATATATTTCTGAAATGTTGGGAACTGCTGGAACTTATGTGACTTTTACAGACTATGGGTCTGATTTATTAAAATCCCTCAAGACTAGAGAAGAGCAAAACTGGAAAGAATCTAGTCCAGAATTGAAAACTAATAGTAAATTAAATCCTTTCCGGGCTTTTCTGGATCACCCTGGTTCTCCCATGATAGTCTATATTCCTCAGACGCGGAAAGCTTTAAAAAATTAAAAATAAATAAAAAAATATACAGATAGATACAGGTAAATAAAAAAAAATAAAAATAAAGAAAGTACACAATTGGTGTGGGCCTAATGGAACAACAGATAAGAGACATATGATTATTATATAGTTTTTTTCAGGAGAGTTCGAAAGGAGACTTTAGAATTCAAAGTATAATCAAATTACATTTCAACGAAAAAATTAAGTTCAATGTATAATGTTTCTGAATGTAGTTCATCAGTTAATTTACAACCTATGGGCACTGTTACAATATGATAGGAATATTAGATTTGATTTGCATAATTATACATCCTAATGATCCCTGGGAATGTAATTGAATAATTGATTGAAATCACTGAGGTTTTCCAATTTTTGTCAATAAAACATTCTTATATCTATAGCACACATAGGTCAAGCTCATTTTTTCAAAGAGATGAACACTGATAGAAAAGTATAAACTGATATAAATTTGTGAAATATTTAAGACAAAGACAGGAGGTGAAACTGCTTATTAGTTTCCGGGAATTGAGTTGTGATCAATAAAGTCTGTTGACTTTAGGGGAGTTTTATACCCATACAATTAAATAAATTATAAACTAAATAATGTATACATTAATAAATAAATTAATAAAGTTTTATTATTAAAAATAAACATTCCTTAATACTTAAATACAGGAAGCTTGCAGTTTGTGCTGGAAGTGTATTTTGTTGTCATCTTTTATTTTCTAACTGAATGGTTTTCTACAAATGAATAGTTTCTTTTAAAGTGTAATAATAGGTCTTACAATAAAAGCGCTGCATAATGTACACACTTCAGATGATTCTTGCTCGATAAAAAAGGTCATGCTTGTCTTGGACACGAATCTGACATGTGTACAGCGGTCACCCAAGGTCATTCATGGATCAATTCTGATGGATCCATGAGCGACCGACAATGAACAATTGCAATGCAAGTGAAGGGAGAAGAAAACCGCAAGGTTCAGCTCACAGAATGATTTGTGTACATCGCTTGTTCCTTCATCTGTCACTCCTATCTTGTTGGAAACGTTCATGAAAGATTGTTTCCAGCATCAATAATTAGGCTTAAAAAAAATGGGTCACATTTTTTCTGAAAAAAGTATGCACTGCTATCATTTTCTTTATAGATTTAAGTATTTCTGCAAATTCATTATTTGTTATTTTAAATCATGAACAAACTGGTAGTATAAAATATCTGTATGTATTTAATGAAGATTATATAATATAAAAAATAAAGTGGGCCCAGGTAACTTTTATAAAACCCAGAGACACTACGCCCTCAATCTTTTCCATATTGTGATTCTTTTCAACTTCAACTATTTTGAAAAGCTTCCTAAAAGATCCCCTGGCATGGAAAAATGAAGGAACCATGTTTAAGCAAACTTTGGCATTAGATTTAAAATAAATAATAAATAATAATATGGAGTTTTCCTATAATGGAGACTCGAAGCCAAGGCTATCCTTCTGCTGGGTGGTCACCAATTATATATTTTCTAGTACAATATGAATGAGTTGGTATTTAATAAGGACATTATTCAATAAGATGCTATTAAAAAGGAAATTAACATATCATGTTAGATATTACACAGCATATTCAAATACCTGCACATCTGACTGTCAAGTAATTGAAAACATAAAGACCTTTCCCAAGCAACCTGCTAACAGATGGCCTTATGAGAAGAAAGGCATGGCCTTAAGGATATTTATTAGACTAATATAAAATCAATTTATGTTAAAGAAAAAAAGCAAAAATACAACACCTTACCACCGTGGCGTTTAAATCAGGTTACAATACACTTGTCATAAAATGTTTTACAAGACTTTAAAACAATGCAGATCAAGCAGCTACAGGTTTAACTCATTAGGCACACAGGTTTAACCTGAAGTCCTAATGAAAGACCCAGCAGGTCAAACCGCTGTGCTTGTATCTTGTGCTATCTACCAATACCTGTAATCAAGCCCATTAGTGTACATCTAGATGATATTTTCGCAAGTTGTTGACTTTGCGGACTTGAAGGGGCTCCCACTTGACTGTTTTTTTATCAATTAACTTATCATAAGGATTAAATAATATATGGAAAGTCTGGCCATGTGATTATCTAAGAATAACACTATTAAGGGAAACGTTTAGAGGGGTTGTTGTAGGTAAATAACATTTCCATATTACAACAATATTCTAAAATGTTATAATATTACAGGGGGTAAGCGCTGGTCACGGTGGTGTAGGCACACGCTCCTCTGCTTCCTTGTTAAACTCACCCTCGGTGACTCAGATAACTATATTTACCAAAGTTTAGATGAACACTGACAATGAGCGACTATTTGATATTCTTTCAGACGACACTGGGTACAGGTGGTGACAAACAGCCGTGGTATGTTCTTGTGATTGAATTAGCTCACTAACTGGACCTCACTAGATAAAGATCCACAGCTTTTACAGGAGGCGCTCCATTTTACATTCTCATGGAGTGGCAAGGACTTCAGGCTGGGTGATAATAATGATGTGTCTCCTTGTTATGTTACCTAAACATAACATAGATCGAAGTTGTGGTATGAGATCACATATGCAATATCTCCAATACTCTAAGGTCACAAGCTTATCAGTTTATATTTTGGCCCTTTCAAAGCATGCCGTAGCCTTGTAATACATTTTCCAAAGTCTGGACTGTAGTGTGGAAGAACTCCACTCCAAAACAAGTGACAACAAGCTCTAGATATTATTACAGAATCATACTCATTTCCATTTTTATTTTTGGGGTAAAATGATGATACAGATAATAGAGATGGAAAAAACTGTCAACTTGAAGTGCTAGGGTCCAATGTTGAGCAAGAGCATGTAGTTTGTAGCCTTAAGTAGAGGGTATTAAAAAAACTGTTAAATAAATATATATGTTAAATAAATATATATGTATACACATATATTATATGTGTGTGTGTGTGTGTGTGTGTGTGTGTGTGTATATGTGTGATTTATGTTCTGTTCCGTAAATACATGACCTTACATTATCAGTAACATTAGCTGTTCATAAGCATGGACTTTATAATGCAAACTATTTTAATCAGCATTTTCAGTTGTGACTAGTTTCAGATCTGGGATACAAAAATCCCTGCAGTTGAGTAATCTACTGTAATGTAACTAAACATAGTTCCTTTTTTCTGTTGATTGATGGTTATGGCCTTTTAAATCTAGAAATATTATTTTCCCAAGGCTATGAATGATCCTAAGCAAGCTTCTGGTATTCCACTGTCTTGCCAGCATGATTTATGATATGAATCATGTGTCTTAAAATGGCTACATTTTTCTCAACACCTATGTTTCTTACACAGTGCATTCACATATTAAAGATCTATCTATCTCTGTCTTTTATGTGGACAATATCATTTTTTAAAGAACACGATTCTTTTATTTTCATTTGTTTATTTGAAAATATTGTAACACATTTTCACACATCCCCTCTTAACAGGTAAACTATATAGAAACACATTTTGTTCTTTAATTGCTTTATTTTTCTCAGAAATTTCACCACAATTTGAAATAATTGTTTTTAATGGTGTCAAATCACTAAGAAGACACACCTTATGTGCTTGTGTGTGCTAAATTTGCATAATTTCACAAGTGTTTGATTTATTAAAACACACCAGTGCCAGTACAAGGTCCTCTGGCACCAAGAGTGTGAATAGGGTTGGCTCAGTGGCCGGTGCTCTTGCCTTTGCAGCACTAGGTCTCAGGTTTGAATTTCAGCCAGGATGCTATCTGCAAGGTGCTTGTATGGTCTTGTGTGGGTTTCTTCTGGGCACTCCAGTTTCCTCACATATCACAAATTAATGCCATTAGCCTAACATTCCCTCAAAATTGGTCTTAGAATGCGTTAATGACATATGATTATGATAAGGACATTAGGTTGTAAGCCCCCTTAAGAGACAGTTAGTAATATGTCAATGGACTTTGTAAATGGCTGCATAATATGTTGCCATTATATAAACACAAATAAATAAAAGAGGAAGGTGCCAAAATGCACCCTTGGCCCCCTACCACAACTAAGATTAAGAGCCAAGCATGCACATCTATACATACAATAGTTGGGGCAGTGCAAGGTACAGAAATGACAATGGCTGTTTACTAGTCCAAGGGTTACCACATTTTAGCAATAATGTCCAGAATAGCAACATTTTTCAATTGTTTGGAAAACCACACTGTATGCAATAGACATTACAACTACTAAGATCATCATAACTGTTCTTCAATCTGAGAACTAAAGTAGTAACAACATATTAAAAGTACAAAGAACTAGAATTATATTATTGTTTTTTTGATTTTTATTTTGGGGTTATAGCTAAACAAAATAGTAACAAAACATTACTAAGGGAAGGTCTGAGAGGAGTTCCTAAAACTATTTAGGGTTAACTCAAAGATAACAAATGTAATACTACTGGTACACGTTTGGCTTAGCAATTCCACAACAAATTTTTTTTTTTTTTTTGCTGCTAATGTGAATCATGTGAAGGTAAGCTAAAAGCATAGGGTGCTGAGAATCAACAACATAATATAACACATTCCACTTAACCTATAATTTTCACCATCCTTGCCTGTGGTATAAAAGAATACTGCTGTTTCAGAAGAACAATAAGCTGAGGGCATCCCTACATTATATGTGCCAACAGTTATGTTCTTCACGGGCTTGTATGCATGAGATCTGTAAAAATATAATTTGTAAGTAATGTTAAATATCTAGAAGAACTGGTAGAAGTATAAAATATATTTTAAATAAACTAAATTATCTCTTACTAACAGGGAAGCTGGGGAGATGGGAAAGGGGATGAAGGTGTTTGTCATGAGCTTTTTTTAGGGCTGACACTTTTTGCAGTTATGCAGATAACCCACTTTCACAAGATCTGGTTAAATAGATATACATTTGGATGAAGGATATATATTAGAATGCAGTTGCAAATAGGGTACATTCAGAACAGAGACAAACCTTTGAAAGTTTTAAAAAACATTTTTTCTAAGTAATGGAAGTTAAGATTTATTGGGAAAAGTATTGCTTTTGTGTAAAAAAGGTGATCAAAGCAAAAGAAAATATTGCACTTAAATAAATGAATCTTCTTACAATGGGCCTGATTTATTAAAGCTTTCAAAGACTCTCATGGGAGAATCTAAGTGACCCCACAAACCTAGAATGGATTGGCAAATGTATTCAATCCTGGATCAAAACCATTCCAGGCTACAGTATTGGCATACATGCCCCGACCCATCTGAAAGTATCTGCTTCTACTTCTAGTTCCTCGAATGCACCCTGACTTCTCCTCCACCAGAGAGACAGACGTCTGAAGAGATATCCCAATAACACACACACACACAGTATGGTCTTAGGAATATACTCTAATCTTTACTTGACAAGGCGGTCTTTTTATACACAGTAATACAAGGGGTGGTCTTTATTAAGGTACAGCTATTTAAGTTTTAGCCATATGTAGTGTTATTTGATACATTGTAAGGCATACAGGGCATACATTGTATTTCAAAGAATTTAGATTTTTCGCCATCTGGTTACGAATTAACTGAGTAGATAAAAGAAGAAACACAATTCCTTATACAAATATATGGTTCAAATTAGCTTAGCTATTTAACCCTTCACCATCTTCTACCACCACATCTACCAACAGCACAATTACAGGTAAACCAATCAGAAAAATAGATTCAAACTGAACACTGTCTTTTTATTAATTAGACATACCAGTGGATAGAGGTTACCATGCTCCTATCACCACTCCACTTGTTGTGTATGTGCTTGAATCCCACAACCACCACTATCATTATAAAAGTCAATTTCTAATCAGCCCAGCACATTACTTCTTTCTTATCAATGCAGCTCCACTAAAGATAAGTCCCTGGAGAGGTCACTTGGACAATAACAATTAAAAGGACCTAAGCTGGGTCTTTCTCTAGTTCCAGGGGCAAAAGATAAGCCAGCATCAAGAAGGAAAGACAGGAGTCAGCTCAAAGACTGCACATTGAACAAGAACACACATCAGTGGGAAAATGGAATCCTTTATCATATTAAGTTAGGATAGGGACGAAAAACTCTACACACAAACTCACACCTGGTCACTGACTACACACCTGGTTTCATTTAGTTATACACTTTTAAAAGTATGCAGTTTAAAAAAATTTGAATGCAACTTCAGCTAGGAGATTTCGACCACCTATTAGTTCAGCAGAATAAAGATTCAGGTACATCCAATTAGTAGGTCTAATAGGGAACAATTTTAGGGCTGTTGGGAGTCTGATTGGAGGAAAGACTCTGGGCAGTGCTGACTGGGAAAAAGCTGTGATCTAGGTGTGCTTTTTTACAGGTTATGAAATAAATAAGCCAAAAGGAAAAAATGTGTTTATGTCATTCACTTTATCTAATAACATTCAAATAACTGTCTCTTTTGTAAATGTGTCAGAATATTTCTGCAAATATAAATGCTGTTCCTTATTTGTATTTTCTATCCTTTTTGTTATGCTTTATTGAATAAGTCATTTAATGTGTCCTTGCTCTATATTACAGTTAAGTCACATTTTGAAAGGGAAGGAAATATTGTATATATCACAAACGTTGAGGCAATGGTAAAAGCATAGAACGTTAGAGGACTGTTTTCACCAGAACGCAAAGAAAAAAGAATTTGTGAAGCTACTGGGAAAAGTTGCATCAGTTGTGACATCATATTTACATCACGGCTATTGTTCATATGAATCACTATATTTATTTAAAACCAGCAGACACAAAACAAACAGCATGAGTGGGAAGAGAATGAAATGAGAATCTTTGTTGTCTGTCTCTTATTTTATCAAACACAATCCTTACAACTAAAAATTACTTTCAGTTAGCATGGAAGCAGTATAAATCCATATTTATATTAGGTTAAACTCTAATTGTGTTGTTTGTGGTTGTGGAGGTTTTGTCAATGAAGTTGATGGTGTAATTACTCCTTACCATCATTACCAGGTGGCTGAAATTTGGTTACCAATCTAGGATTAATTCATTTTAGGGAATGTCAATCACTTTACTCTAGTGGTAGACAGTGCAGTACATTTTGGAGTGACAATTCCAACTACTGCAGTGAAGACTTCCTCTAACACCCCTCTAGGGTACAGAAGACACCCTGGCCCACTAATCCTTTGATTGAGAGATAAAATTCTGGCAATTAAGAACATGGCAGATACAATTATACCATCTGCCCTATCTTATCCCCTAAAGCTGAACTCTGATTCTGCTGCCTTGGCTTGAAATAATTGGCGATCATGTCCAAGACGCGGGTGTGCCTGGTGCTGCTACGTGTTCTGCTGCTGAGTGTACTAGACTTATAACTTTTGTCATCTCCTAGCATCATACCTAGCACTTCCTTTTCTGGTACTTCTTCCTGCTATTGCTCCTACTCTATCCCTTTCATGTAGCCCCTACTTCCCTTTACTGCCTGCATTGTTCCCATAGATGATCTCCAAACCCCACTAACATCCCCATAATTTTGAGGGAAAGGGCGAGAGTCTTTCTCTTGACCCATATGCTACATCAAATCTAGCATAGCTTCTAACAAGAAAATGCAAGATGACTTCACTGATACCATTGTTTTCCCAGTTAACACATTTAGTTGTTGTTAACAGGTGACACCTATCTTTGCACTGTGGTGTATCAAATCATTAGTTACCATTTTCCAATGCTCATACAGTTAGTTGGACCAGCATAAGTAATGTTGAATTCCAGCAGGGCAGGCTACTTATCATTTTGTGAAGTGGTAGATCATTCTGTCTTTGTAAGACCACAAGTTAATTTACTTTGCTGCATTAAAACTACTGAAGTAGGCGCAGACCTTGCAAGCCAGGGTAGCACCTCAGAACCTTTTCATCACCAAACTGAGCACTTCCATAAATCAGGAATATGACAGAATTTGCCCAGGTACAGCCATGATATTTGGTGATACCAGATCCCATCATTTGGACATATCAGTGCTATGCAAGACCTTCATCCAATGGATGGTGAAGAACATATACTGCCCCTGTACATAGCCACTTTTCAAATCTTGTTCAGAACAAATCTTGTGCAATGCCTCGCTCAGGACATCATCATCGTTATTTATTCCTAAACTAGATTATGCTGAAAAATAGACAACAAGTTTGTCTACCCATTCTTTCCCTACATCATTTTTTGTATTGCACTACCAGCACTACCACCTACAGAGGTTTGAATTGATGTTGTGCATCAACACACAGCTCTTCTATCTTATTAGATTTTGTTTCTTGTGAGTCATACAAGCCACTTCTCTAAATTTCGTGAGAGATAAAACAGATCTTGGTGATCCAGCAAACCTGGGATTTATTTTCTTTGTTAAAAGTCATTTGCTATTTGTTAGCAAATGTTTTCAATCCTGGACCAGATCCATTTCAGGTTTGCTGGATCACTCAGCTTCACGATTGTAGTATCCTCAGAAGTGTATCCTCTTCAGCCTTGGAGAGCTTTAATAAATCAGACCCATTGAAACTAAAATGTGAGATGGCAAATTTTTATAACAAAAATGGCATAAATTGTTTTTAACTGAAAATAATTACTGTGATTTTTTTCTTAGATAGAACATATCTGTCCCTTTTAGCTCCATGCTTGACTAGTCCTTGTCTGACTAGCACAATAGGAGAAAATGATAAGCACTGTCTACCCTTTTAGGTTTTTTCCCTCTTTCTCGACTGTATGTCCCTATTTGTTGCTCCATTCCTGTCTCACTAGCACAGTAGCACAATAGCTCCTAAATGTGCTCAATCTTTTGCAGAGGGCTGCACTGATGTCAATTCTCTGTAGAAATTGGAGACAGGATTGCCAGCGATGCAACCTGTCATTGGATGATTTTTCTACATGCAAGATATCCCAACTCAGAGTTGAGCTTGGATTGCTCAGATTCTAGGTTGCAATTAGAAGTTTGAATAGTTTTATCCAAATCAGAATCCAATTCTCACTATTCTAACTATTCTACCCTCACTAAAAAACGATATGTTTCCAAATGTTTGCTTCTTCGAAGCTGATCTAGGTGTTTATGCCTTGATTTACCATTATCTGATTACTGGTAAATGTATTTGAACATGATTAGCATGATTTTTTTTCACTAAAAATGTAATTGCTTCTGTATCAAGTTTTCATCAAGTGAAGTCATATTGTTATAAAACGAAAAGAGTAAAATCACAGATCACAAGGTAGGTATTAATATTAATTCATTATTATTCCTAATTACAGTAAGAGTGCTTGTACCGGGTGCTTACATTGATTTTTTTATACAGACTACAAGCAGTCAATCCAACATTAAATAAAACTACTTTAAATAAGAATGGCCAGACTTTAAAAATGATTTTATAGATATTTCCCCCATACAAAAATGATTTAACATAATTAACAACATAATTGTTTACATTTATTATTTAATTATTTAATGTTTTATTTATTACTATTATTATTATTTTTTAACAACATAATTGTCCTATTACACTAAATATTTTAATATATAAAATATTTTTAAAACCACATCAATCCACATCATTGAAACCAATAATAATTTGTACATCCCCTTTATATCCCAATCCAAAGGAAGGGAAATCAATATTTTTTACACAGCCTAATGCTCAGGATGATCCCTTTACAATTACCTGGAAGTTTCATGGTTACTATATTTTCTTTCATGCTTTTATGTTTCTCTACATGTTTCACACAAAGCTTCCTCAGGAAAATCACGTCTGAAATATTGTGATTGTAAATATCTAGAAACAATTTCGCTTATAGGGATAAACATTCTCCTGATAAACAAAACCATTTTATCTAGAGTTGGAATTATTATGTTTAGTTGGTCTATTGGAGACAACTATGACCTAAAGGTACAACATGGTTCTGTCCATAGATGGGCCAAGCTGTAATTTGGACATATAAAAGAACATCCCAGTAGACACAGAAACAAATTGAGAAAATTGAATTTGATAATGGTGATAAGCTGAAGAAAACATACATTGTTTGACCTTTCTGCAGCACAAGTAAAGGAAAGCTAAAGCTGGCATGCATATCACTGCTGCACATCTACTTCTATTAGGAAGCTATTACCAGCGGAATACATTACAAGTAGTGGAAATGTTTTTTTTTTTTAAATACTTGAGATCTATCATTGGATGTTGGATACCAGTCTCAATACTCCTGAAGAAGCAGTCTGAGTCTGAGAAACGAGTCGAAATTGAGTCTGGATGTATGCTCTGTGTATGTTTACATGTATGTGAAAAATAAAAAATATATATTTTTTTCAATAATAAAATAAATTTTATTTTTACTAAACATTTGGAAAAGATGATTTGATAAGAATGTGCCTTGAATAAAAAGTTAGAATTAGATGGACTACTGCTTTAATTATTATATTTATTTTATATACTTTTTCCATAGCCATGGCTATTTTAACTAGCAATTGCTTCTTTATATGTGCAAATGCACTAATAATATATAAAAGTTAACCACAAACCCATAAGTTATATCATATTCTCCCCCTTGCATACTTCTGATAACATTCAGAAAGCTAGAATATTTATTACATTTTATGGACTTCACATTTCAATATGCTGTTCATATAAAGCTTTTGAGCTTCAAGTTTTGGTGTTCCTTGCAAATTTTGTGTTTTTGCCACATTCGATATGTGTACTTTCTGACGCCCTAGGTGATGATGGAGGTATGGAGGTGGGTGTAGGGCAAGGGATGTGTTTTGCTATTTGCACATGCTCTCAGTCAGCCTATGAATGGTAATAATTGAGCTTTGGATGGTGAACTTTAAAAATCCAGGTCTATCTGTCTAGCAGCCTAAAGGTGCGTACACACTTCCAATTTTTATCGTTCCAATCGAACGACGAACGATCGATTGGGCAAAAAATCGTTCGTGAAAAAGTAACCAACGACGCCGACCAACGAGGAAAGTCGGTGGAAACGAACGACCGGACCGGCGGATCGGATTGGTCGACGATCGTTGAACATCGTTCGTGTGTACGGTCGTTCGTTGATCGTCCATGTTCAGAGCATGCGTGAACGAACGTCCGTTCACTTTCCTGTCGTGCACATAGTTCCTCTATCGCTTAAACGATCGTATCTATTGTGTGTACAATATCTACGAACGATCGTGTCGTTATCTCTATGTGCAGTATCGGTGCTATACGATCGTTCATATATATCGTGCAGGAACGTTCGTCATTCGTTTTCCGACGATAATAATTGGAAGTGTGTACGTAGCTTAAGTCTCAACAAGGACTTTTCTTATCTGAGTAATTATGTTTATCCCAGCTATGTGTTTGCCTAATTAAAAAAAATAACTGGAGCAGATTTGAGGTTTCCCTTATAGCCGACATGATGTAATATTAGCCTGTACTACATCTACACACATTTTTGAATAAAAAGGTGTTTATCATTGTAAACTTTTAGCAAATACAGTACTTTAAAAATAGACTGGCATAAAATAAATTTAATGCTCCATAACCAGTTCCAGAGTTTAGGATAATTTGTCATGACTCATCTAGTAGTTTGTCATGCAATAAATGAAGGGAAGAATGAAAACTGATAAAACAAAACTTATAGTACTTATATATTGTTCTGTTTATAGACCAACTAAACTTCTAATTAATATATCTACTTTAAAATGAACTGTAAGGTTGAACTAAAGAAGACATGAAGTGAAAAATAAGCTTAGAACAGTACTTTCTAAATACATTTCGCCTAAGCTCTTCTCCCAGAGGCAAAGAAGGGCATCCACTATTGGAAACTGCAAGGATTAATGATTTAAGTTAGCACTTCTTGCTGTGAAAAAGGTATAGCTATCTAATTACTAAACAATAATAGTATATTTCACTTTACAATGGGAATTAAATGCATTTTTAAAGTCTCTTATGGTAATTGGCTGTATAAAGAAACAGTTATTAGAGGTGTAAGAAAGTAAATGTCTCCAAATAATAGAATCCCCTTTACTTAATTTATCCTGGCTAATAGGAAAATGCTATGCAAATTTACCATTTGCTGGTTTTTATAAAATTGTTGTTTTCCTTTTGTTCTCTTTGCCCACATTTTTCACTCTAATAACTGCAAGTATAACAGCACTGATTATCGGGACCAGTAGGTGTCTGATGGAAGGATGGAAGACATAGAGACTCAAATTACTCCAGATGGGAACATGAAGGGTTAACAATAGCAACTTTAGATTAGTTCCTTATGTATGCATCTGATTCCATATAATGACTTTTTCTAACTGCATGATCTTAAAGTCAACAAAGAGAAGTCTAAAAGAATATTTAACATGGCAACCATTACAAACATAGACCAGGACTTCAAATAGAGAAATACACTATATTGTATAGTATTTATGGTTTAAAAGCCATTGTGTTATGTATCCCAATATATAATAATTTGTATAATGTTTTCTGATAATACTGCCATCAAAAAACAACCTTCAAACTTTTGTTAGAACCAAATGACAGTAATGTTTGAGCAAACAATGACAACTTTTTAAATTAGTAAACACGAAAAATGATGCATCCACAGCTGAATTAACCACTCTCCACTCTTCCAGGGAACTATTTATATCCAACAATTTACAGATACATCTGAAACCATCACCTACCTAACTTTTGCAATGCTTGTGTCTCATTCTCACACCACCCTGCATTCTTCCCACTGTCCAATGTGTATCAGGTTGTTAGCCTTAAGCCCCCTTTGTATTGGCTTGCAGTGATTGTTAGCCTTGCCAACTGACTTCTAGCATCAATAAGGTTTATGTAACAAAGAGTACATGGAGGAGATACTATTAGGCACTTCATGGATTATCAGGTAGGAAACAATACCAATCTTTTAAAAGGAGTTCCCCCAGCCAGGAATGTCTTTCATTATTCTTGGGCATAGGATTGACACAAATTTATCAATTGATAAGAATTATAGAGTTAGGCACCCTATATGAACACACCCACCTCACAGACACAGACATTTGAGCCAATTCCAATATAGAAATACTGGGCTTGAGAGGACTTGAGAAGATTCACTTTCTTCAGTGAAGCTGAGTGATCCAATAAACCTGGAATGTATGTCTTCAAAGTCATTTGCTATTTGCTAGCAAATGTTTTGAATCCTGGACAAGATCCATTACAGGTTTGCTGGATCACCCAGCTTCACTGATAAAAAAGTGTATCCTCTGAAGCCTTGGAGACCTTTAATAAATCAGGCCCAATAATTGGCCCAGGCTAGTATTTCTTTATTAGAAATGGATGATTTAAAATGTTGATTTAGACTTTTACAGTCTGTTGGCTAATTCTCTTATAGATTTCTGTACTAGATATTCAACAGAATGTTGGAGTAAATTGATAAAAAGTAATCCTCCTCTTAGAGGTCTATTTAGAAAGCAACAAATCTGACATTTACTGAAACATTCACTAGCAATTAATATGATTGATGATTGATTGATTGATTGATTGATTCTCCACTAAATACCCTTTAGATTAGATGGGACAAGACCAATGTCCCCATTGGAAGAATTTCTGTGTATACTTACTGTTATTCTCTCTGTACCAGACCAATGGGGATGTTAAATCTCATCAGCAGTGCCACAGACATTAATAAAAACCCATCAAGTCCCAAAAGTTTTGTGGAATTTGTGTACACCTTATAAATAGAAAACATGTTATTTGTTAATTACAAATAGTTTAGATACCTTTCATTATTAAATACGTTTTTGTTACAAAATTATTTATAAATCACCATGTTTTCTGAAAACAAAGATTTAAATACACATGGGTTCGGTTATATTAAATGTAAATTTGCAATCAAATGTTTTGATTGAAGAGTATGCGCAAGCTTGTGAAGTAACAAACACCAAGATTTATTAGCTTGTATATTTTCCTGGGTTTAATGTAATAAAAGTTACACTGGAGTAAGAAGATTGATGTATCATTTTGAACTATAATGTCAACAGGTGCAAAATATCAGACATATAGCTGTTTATATCTGATTATTAGCCTACTTATGTTGTCATTCCAGGAAGGTTCCTTTCAGGGGAATTCATTTGGCAGAAGAAATACATTCAGAGCCAAGATGAAATAAAGCTGCAATTTCACAATGACAATTATAATTACTCAATGCTATTCAGTTATAAAAAGCTTTTTAAAAAGTTGCTTTCAACTGTTATTTTAATACACACAAATCAAGCATTCAGTCAATTCAAGGCTGGGAATATGCAAACATAATAAAATGGAAAATTTTTATTGTATCATCCCATCAACGATACACTGCCATTATTTTGAACAGGGCCAAACAGAAAATACAGTTGATAGAAAAAAAAGGAATATTTAAATCAAATGTACACTGAAACCCCTGTATATAAGGCAGTTGAGGTTTGTTACTGCTAAAAGTAAATTTATTAGATTTTACAGGGCATTGGCCTTTTTTGTTTGTTATGGTACTTCCCAATCAATCAGTTTTCAGCAACAGCTTATTAAAAAAAAGCTAGATATACTTGATTTCCTTTATACATTAGAGACGTAAAGGTTGTCTATAATGGGCTTACAAGCTTTTATATATCCAAAGTATGATTTTTAATTTTGATGATTATACTACTGACAAATTAAATAATACTAATGATTCCTCTCATACTGTTCCTGGGTTTCTATCTGCAAAATATAAAGCCATCCCAACCCTAACTCACATTTGAAGCAATATAAATTATTAGCCTATGTTAACCTCCCTGGCGATTATTTGAACATTTTTACATGTCAAATCGGTACATTTGACATGTAAAAATACTTCTAATTTTAAAATTCCCACCCCCTCGAAGTACGCACACTGCCCGCACACATGTCGCATACCCGGCCGTCATCCCCTGGCCTCGCATCTCCAACACTCACACGCTGGGATGCGAGGCTAGAGGAGGCAGATGCCAAAGGGACACTGACAGGGATGCTGACAGGGCATCACCAAGTGGACCTAGATGCTGGGTCAGCTTCACTGGAGGACACCATGGGCCCATGAGGATCAGGTAAGTCCTCATTTCCACCACGAGTGTGGCTCTGGGTTACCGTTTTCTGTAAAGAAATTTCACCCCGAGCCACACTCTTGAATACTGCAAGGGGGATTAGGGATGTACATATGTAAGGATGCTGGGGCTTCACATCCTTGAAATATCTCCCCTTATCAGGTTTAATTTACCTACTTTAGGTTTTTATTACTTGATCCTCTTCAACATGTGATGTAATAACGTGATGTAATATATCCATTTTAAGCCCCAAATATATCCTGTCAATGAGCCCCTTCTCTTAGTTGAACAGAGTTCTGCCTTTTTCACCCCAAAAATCTGCATTCACTTAATAACCATATGAACATCCGGGATCAGCAAATACTTGTCAATGTCAATGTTGTTACCTTACAGTTATGTATTTCTTCCCAAACCTACTGTCACGGTCCCTTCCGTGACTGAAGTTTGAGGATCTGTGAGACAAGCTGCATGTGAGGTTATCTGACAGTCTCTTTTTTTTTACTTGTTTCTGTGTTGTTGTTTGTAATGACCACACCTCTTGTATCAGGTGCAGCTGGTGGCCATTACTGCTCCTCCATTTAGTCTGGCCTCACACTTCATGGTATGTGGTTGATATTCACTGCTGGGATGTGAAAAAGCTGGTGTGGTGTCCTATCCAGAGTTCCTGCTTATATATCTGCTATTAAGATAAGTTGCTTTACTTTTGGTGCTTTGTGGTTATTTTGTTGTTTACTAGGCCTCAGGGAGACACTGGTTCTTTCATAAGGGAAGGAACCAGTAGTCTCAAGCCAGACACTATTCCTAGGGCTATACAGGGATAGTAGGGACTAGGTTCCTGTGTATGAGTATTCCCACCATCAGGGGATACTCATACTGTTAGGAGGTAAGGCTAGGTTAGGGTGTCTGTTAGGGGTCACCATTCCCTTTTCCCTAGCCACTGGAGACCTAGTCCTGAGTATAACCCTTTCTGTTTCCCTCCCCTGCCCTGATATCCATGACACCTACTCCCAACATTTTACCATCCACCCACTCTACGGACCAGTTCACACTGTTGTGTTGTGTTTACCTGTATGCACTTTTACCTTGAAGATAAAAGCAATGGGAACTGATAGCAGGTTACATGGCTTTCTGAACCTGTAAACTAGGTAAAGCTGTTATCAATGACCATTTAATCACCAACCACCTCTGGAACTCCAACCCTTCCACATCTAGTCTTGTTTACTTTGTAATTCTGTAGTTACAGTACAGAGGCTGCTCATTTTATCTATGACTGAAGGGTTAGTTTAGTGTTGTGCTACAAAAGTAAAGGTGCGTACACACTTCCAATTTTTATCGTTCAAAACGAACGACGAACGATCGATTGGGCAAAAATCGTTCGGTAAAAAAGTAACCAACGACGCCGACGAACAAGGAAAGTCGTTAGAAACGAACGACCGGACCGGCGGATAGGATTGGACGACGATCGTTGAACATCGTTCGTGTGTACAATCGTTCGTTGATCGTCCACGTTCTGAGCATGCGTAATGAACGAACGTTCGTTCACTTTCCTGTCATGCACATAGTTCCTCTATCACTCAAACGATCGTATCTATTGTGTGTACAATATCTACGAACGATCGTGTCGTTATCTCTATGTGCAGGATCGGTGCTATACGATCGTTCGTAGATATCGTGCAGGATCGTTCGTCGTTCGTTTTCCAACGATAATAATTGGAAGTGTGTACGTAGCTTTAGGCCTTTTGGTTTATTTATCTGTCTTCTGACCTAGGCTTATTGTTTTGTTAATTATATTGTGGGATATTATTTTTATTGTGTCCCATAACATAAACCATATTCTTTGTGATCCACATTCAATCTGGGTTTTTATTTGATATTTAGTATACTATATATTACATGCTATTATAACAATACCTAGCCTGCCTAACTGCAAAGTACTAAAAAGTAGAATACAAAGTACAATGCATGTGCACCCCCATAAACTATCATGAGCTATGTTCCAAAAAAGTACATGTACCCTATAGTACAGGTATTCCTCGTTTTTTGACTTACCTGCTAACGGACTGCTTGCAGTTATGACCGGTTCCTCTGATGAGTACAAAACTGTACAGTATACATCCACGCAGCATCCTCCACATTCCTCTCATTCCCCAGTCTGCAGACTGTCAGTGAGCTTGTCACTAACAGGTGCTGCACACTTGCAAACATTTTTGTGCATTAAGCAACAATTTTAGATGATTTAGCTGCTATATTACAACACACTTTATTAACACACACTAATGCATACATTTTTTATGTTATTGCACCTCAACAGTGTTAGTCCACCCCTAGGGACTCCCACATTGCCAACTTTGCAGCAATCACAAACTTGATTTATAATCTCTGACAATATGTAGATAGATACAACTTTGATACTATAGCTGACTAATATTATATTTAAACAGTATTTATATGACCCCATCATATTACGCAGCGCTATACAGTCTATAGTCTATAGTCATGACACTACCTGTCCCTCAAAGGGGCTCACAATCTAATGTCCCAACCATAGTTATATGTCATTAATGTAGCCTAAGGTCAATTTTTTTTTTTTTATGGGGGGAAGCCAATTAACTTAACTGCATGTATTTAGGATGTGGGAGGAAACTCAGGCAGACACGGTGAGAACCTGCAAACTCCATGCAGATAGTGTCCTGGCCGGCAAGGTTTGATGTGCAAGGTTTATCAGCAGCTGGATTTAATTAGAAATAAGTATCTACTATATATGGGGATTCTGTCCCTAGCTCTAAATGCAGCAAAACACCACCCATTTAGCTAAAAATCATATTTCTTTAACACACATTTTACATTGTTTGCAACAAAAACAAATGTTTTTTTCTTAGATAAACATATACCCTCATTCGTGGGGTATATGTTTATCTACGAAATATGTGACGTTTTTATAAAAGTGGTTGACTTCAAAGTGCGCCATCAATGATTGCCCTGAGATTATTAATGTACTGATTTTTTCTGTCAGGTTTTAAATATTAACTTGTTAATTTATGTTTATTACATTGACACAACTAAAAGCCAGCAAACAGAAATGATATTCTGATTTCTTAACAACTTTGATAAAAGAGTTTCACATTGCTTAGCAACAGATATGATAGGTGCGTTCCTTTTCAAGAAACATCTGCTTTTACATTCCCATGTATTAAGTCAATCTGTAGGCAATTAATAAATTAGTTATAGCTGTCCAATCGGCTCTTCTTTGCTGTCACCTTTAATAAACGTAAAGGAAACCTGTACTTACAAAAACATATGAGCTGCCTTTAGTGAATTCTTCTTTTTACATGCTGATTTATATAAAGATCTGTTTCCCTAAATGCTTTCTGAATTATTAACCAGGAACCTGTAGATAAAGAGTTGTGACTTTACAACATACTAGTATTTTTAGTAAACCATCATCTATTGCAACCTACACCTTAGCATGAAGGCTTTAATGATATAAAAATAATATTTTCAACTCTGAATCTACCCATCATACTGTCAGCTCTTGATTTTATTTTATTACATGATTTCTGCATCAAGCTTTTAATTAAGCAAACTATGTTTAAAATAGCTTTATCCCTGGATGCATTATTGGGGTCACAAAGGAGGTCAATAGGCTTCCAGTCTGTGATGGGAATCCCCCATTAATAAATAAACATGACTTATGTGTATAAGATGAGGGATTAGCGAGGCCATCATTTTATTCTTATTAATAAATAAAACTACTAAAAGCCTACTGCCAGATAAAAAATCAGCCACTGAAAGCTACTAAAAATATACCATTTATAATAAATGTTCATAATTATATGCCAATAATATCTGTCTATAAAACATTTTGGTAGTTCATTTCCTTATGAGATTGCTCACAGTCTTCTTTTAATATCTGTTTCCTTCCTAACTACACAGCTATAGTGCCAATAAGTGATACTAATGTAAAAGCTCCAATAAGGATGAAGAGGCTCTCACTCTGAAAGATGCAAATATGTATGATTATTAGCTAGTTATCTGAATATATTTTGGTTTAATCAAGAGCATGGCCCAGGGAGCTAGCATTGTCGCTCCTTCTTCGCTTAACTACCCATTTTCGTCCTCTTCCCTCCATCCCCCCGCAAATACTGCCACGTATCAATCTCGAGTTCCTTATGTCTCACAACCAATCCTCCATTACACACAATAAAGAGGCTCACTTCTTTATTAATATTTAGCCTCACCTTTTCCACAGTCTTAGCCAGGCACCACCTTGTCTGGCCCACCATATCAGACCAGACCCTTATCAATCCTGGAAATTCCGTACTCAACCTCAATAAGTTTGATGCCCCAATACACATATGAGTCCCCCGAGATCAAAATAAGGCATGGCACCTGTCCTAAAATATTAAAAACATACAGCTACAGCACCACCTGATCACAGCACAACAGGATCCCACTACAACCCAGTACCATAAGAAACCCCCCTTTTCTCTCCCCCCCATTTCCACCTTACAACAAACCCATGCGTACATACAACCTGAAATGGTTAGACTCCCAGGATCCAGTTCGCTTGATTACCTGCTCCTCAAGCCCCATTGGGTTGCCTCTGTAGCTGCGACAATCTGAAAAGAAATATGATGCATATACCCGAGGCTCCACCCCTATCGCATGTGAAATACAGCCACAAATTGATACCTCGACAAATACTTACCATCCCAGGGAAATAACAATGACCCCTCCCCTACTAAATGCTGACTCAAATATTCCTTCACTGCCTGCACTGGGCAAGCCCCAGACCCAACCAGTATTCACAATTTCATGCAAAACCTCCTGCCCTGCTGATCATCTCTGACTTGCCCTTCACACTGCTGCTGCAGTCCAAACCACCTGCTGTCTCACTTAACTGCCCACCCAGGTAATCCCCCCAGACCCCCCACCCTCCCCCTGCTCCTCCAGAGCCCTGAACTCTTCTCCCCTCTGCTCCACCTTGTCACCACCCCCCACTGCTCCCTCTGCAGGTGGCTGGCAAGCCATCACAGGGGACCCGACACCACCTGACAGGGGGGCCAACCCTCTCAGTGCGGAGGCACTCCAAAACACTCTAAAACAGCCTTTGAAATTAAAGTGAATTGAGGTGTGCTTTTTTTTAACATGTCTACAGCCATTGTAGACAACTATCGCACTATTTTTCTAAGAAGCTTGGGCTACATTATAGTTTGCCCTCTGTAATAGGCTAAGGTTTTAAACATACTTATATTAATCTGTATTTAAATTACTGTTAGCCACTGTTTTCATCTCAGAGTATCTGTACATGATCCCACATCTCTCCCTGAGCTGCATCACCACTTATGTCATAATGTCTAATGCATTAAATATGCATAGAACTGATTATGTTGCCCAATTTAAGGAATCTATTCTAGCTTTTTACAATAATTTACACAAATTAGACACATCGAACACAAATAGAACATATCGAAAAGGAAGGTAAGCATTTATTTTAACTATCTACTTTTTTTTACCCATTCCTCACTCATAACCTCATCACATACACAGCTTCAAAACTTTTATATGGTTGCCCTGACTCTCTGGAATGGTCTTCCACATCCTTTTGAGCTTGATCCTACTTTCTGCCAATTTAAAAGAGCACTTGAAATCCATCTTTTCAAAGTTGCCTACCTGTCTTCTTACAACCCCCACTACTTACTCACCATTCCCTAATTGTGTGCTGCTTGCCCACCTCTTAGATTGTAAGCTCTTCTGGGCAGGGTCCTCTCCTCCTCTTGTTTCACTGTCTGTATCTGTCAGTTATTTGCAACCCCTATTTAATGTAATGGCTTACATTGGTAACTGCAAGCCTTCTGACATCCTATCTCCTCCCATCTCTCCCCTTAGCAAATTCTCTCCACTACCCCTTCCATGCCCCCTTTACCCTATCCCTTACAACTTTCTAAGCCTGTGTCCTCCTCCCAACATGTTGTGACATCCCTTTGCTTAGTCTCTTCTCCTTTTTCACTCTAGCATTACCTGCTTCCATGGTATTTTACTGGAAAGAAAGCATACAATACAAGAAAATTCAACTTTACTGTACACTGTACAACAAATAAACTCTGACCTCCATTCCTATCAGTACTTATAACAGTAACTTTTTTAAGTAACCAGAGGGATCAAACCAAAAGGGTGCACTGATTTTTTAAAGCCCCCAAGACTGGAGAAGATACACTTTCATTAGTAAACCTGGGTGATCCAGCAAACCTGGAATGTATTTCATAATTTTTCAATCCTGTTTTTTTTTTATTTAATAATAATGATTGGCTTTTACGATGATTACATGATCCAGCACCATGAAGTAGCTGAAAAAACATGCAATAGCCACATTACTATCCTTTTAAAATAATTAAAAGCCCCAAAAAGTTTATCTAACAAATAAAAGAAGTAGGTTGATTACTGATAGCATATACATGTGCTAAAATACAGAATAGCTTAGACTCCAAGAAAAGTATTGCTAATGTCCTGCCATAGAACATATTACCATTGTGAGCATTGCCTAAGTTTAAAATGGTAAATTGTAGTTCCATTTTTGCTCTAGAAGGTACATTAGACAGCTAATTTAGCAATGGACCTTTAATATTTCATCGCATTGATTGCCATTAAAATATATCATGCATTGACTTACTCTGTGTCATTTCAGCCCACAGAGGACAGGAATTATAGAGGACATAACCAAGAGCAGGAAATAGAGACGAACACATGGATGATTTTAATTGAATATTACACCTATTCAGTGCAGCTTTATCCTCTCTTATACTGTTCCTTTTTAATGGTTACGCACACACTAACTTTGTTTTACATTGCAGTGACAGACACCAGATATTTTTATTTCTTGATATTTATTAATTTGTGTTTAAGGGATACACTTGGTGCATAAATATCTGGATAATAATATTAAAGAAGAACCCAACTAAGCACTGATGATGAGTTAATCAAATGGAAAAGCAGATAAATCAATGAATTTGTAATTCGTTTATTTGCTTCTCCTTAAAGAAGAATTACAATCTGGCACAACATATGAAGAAAATGTCTGTAAAAAATAAATTCTCCCTTTTTCTTGGAACAGTAGTATTAGCAGAGAAAGGGAGCTGCACAAGTGATAAAAACGCATTTTGCTCACCAAAGTTCATCTGTCAGGCACAATCATCTTTCTATTATTATTTACCAACTAGATTTGTATCTCCTGCACACCAGGATAGGAGCAAGCTGAAGTTGATAGCAAAAGTAAGTCATTTTAACCATTTTAAATTCCTATTTTTAACACAACTCTTTTCTTGGAATTAATAAAGGTATGGTAAATCTTTTAGAGCAGAGGAGACATTATTTCTGCTTTAATATAAGCATGACGATTTGTCCAGTTTGTGATGTACTGATGTTGTTGACCCGCTAGAATGATAAATGTATGAGTTCCCCTTTGGGTCCATCTCTATCATGAATTCTGACTAGGTTGCAAACATACTTTTGTTTAGGAAAATTTATTCTATTGGCTATTGGCCTTATATAATAGGAAGGATTGCTTTGTTTTGATGTACTCTGAGATTAAAAACAATCTGGATAGTGTTGTTCAAGGATTTTTAACTTGAATATACTCACTTGAATACTAATAAAAAGTAGGCTTTTTGTTAAGCTTTAACTAATGTCCTCTATTCAGCTCACTTTGTTAGTAGAAGGTTTATTGAAAGCCATATATTGCTAGTGTGCTAGTGACCATTGCAGGAGGAAGTAGCTAAAAAAAGGCGTGCAATTTTTTTTATCAAAAAATTGATAAAATTGATTTTTTTCAGAGCAAATTGTCCAATAGAGACAAAGGAAGAGCATTCTTGTTCAATGTACATCGACACAACCTCTTATAGTCACTGTTAGGAGAGCATGCGATATGGTGACAAATTCAGAAAAACAATTGGCATACTAATAAATCCCATATAACATATATTAAATATTTTATTTGTGTTAACTCTGACCTCTTATCTTTCATGCTTCAACTCACTTTCTATGGTCAAAAATTGACTTTGTATTACACAAAGAAAATTAGCATCTTTCATAAACCAGGAACTCTTTAAACCTAATTAACTTCTACAAATTAAATACACTGTTAAACTGTTCTGCATTTTCACATTGCATGCACCTGCACACTTAATGACTTAACACATATTCTCTCTGCTTTAGAAGCCTAAAGGTGACACTTTTGTGCTTGCCATAAAAATGTTTAGGCAAGCTATAATTTAGACTTGATTTTCAAAGCAATATTAGCAGAACTACTGTGTGTTTGAAAGTGTAAAAAATACAAAATACATCCCATCCCCACTGGTCTCCATGAACAAACACATTTAACTATATCAGTAAACACCATCTTTGAGTACAAAGAGCAGAAATATTCATTTGTATTTCATCAATCTCTTTGGGAAATGTTTAAATATATATGGCACAGAAATTATGTTTTGTGACTAATGTCCTGAAGAAAGAACTCATCAAAGAGATCATTTGTGAATATGATTTGTGGACAGCACCAGGAAGCAGATGCATGTGGAAGACAAATGTTTAGTATCATTTCTAAAGCTGTTAATCAGATTACTTTTTTGTGCTCTCATAGCTTGAAGTTGCATACATAATCTTTTTTCCTGTGATATATACAAAGAAAACACACACTTCTAATACGGCTAATATTATTTAGTTATCTGAATATTCATACAGTCTTTTGCAGGGTCAATATCGTACTAAACTGTTCCCATTAAACTAAATGGGAGTGGCTGGGAATCACTTTGTGAATGCAGTTACAGGTGGTTGTGATCATGGTGCAGTTGCAGTGGATTGCGGCCACAGTTGTTTTTGAATGAAACATTTAGCTTCTAAATACAATTAATAGGCCAGCCACTTCCAATGACCTGAATGCAACCGCCTTCCACTGCAGGTCACAACAGTTAGAAAGCATAAAAATTAGTTGTTGTTGGAGATGAAAGAGGAGAGGTTGAGGGCAGTTTAGGTAGAACTGCAGTTTTTACAAAAATCACTGTGTTAAACCACATGGTATTGAAGGGGGTGACTAACAGCAGCTGTTTGCTGGATCCTCCAGGTTCTCCCATGATAGTCTGTCTTCTCTAGGCTTTGAGAGTTTTTATAAATATGACCCATTGTGTTGAGTTTCCTCCATGCTGCCAATTGGTAAGATAGCAACAGTAACTGCCTGATTAAATCAAGGATATCTCCAGAATTTTTTATCTATAAGTCTCTAA
Source organism: Pyxicephalus adspersus (assembly GCF_032062135.1). Taxonomy (NCBI): domain Eukaryota; kingdom Metazoa; phylum Chordata; class Amphibia; order Anura; family Pyxicephalidae; genus Pyxicephalus; species Pyxicephalus adspersus. The sequence goes on from NC_092861.1 coordinate 46,374,900, forward strand.
GGTTGGTAAATGGTTAAAGGCATATAAAATATGCTTTTAATGAAAACACCACAAAAACTAAATATTTGCTCGCTGAAAGTACACTATGATGTCTATTTTACATTTTTTTAACCTAATAATAAATATTACTTACAGACAGTATTTGTGTTATATGTATAAATTACGAGTAAAACTTGATTCATACTAAATATATGCTCTCTGAAAGTACACCGAATAAACTACTCTATTATTTTACTCTAGATAAACCCAATGTGCAAAATTGTGTACATTTTAGTTAAATGTTGGGTTAAACTTGGGTGAAATTATTTATAAATAGTCTTCTATACTTTTCTCCTAAACCTATTTCAGTGTCTTTGTTCTCATGATCCCTAGGACTCCAGAGAAAAAAAATCCCAACATCTCTACAGCTGACAATATTGAAGAACATGTATGCACCTCCCATCCATTCAATCCCTTCGGTATATATTTGTTTTCAACAATAAAATGTGTTCTGGCAAGAGCCTAATTAGATGATTTAAAAATATTATGTTTTGCCAGTTCAGCTGATGTAAAAACAAACATATTCTAAATGATCAATGTGAAATAAAATTTATATTGTTTGTGATAACCCATGAAATGGTAAGCACAGAAATATTGCATTTTGTATACTATTTGAATATTAAAATCAGTCCTAATGTATGCACCCTGCCGCTCATAAATTAGTACGGTCCTGATTGCTGTCAAAGTTTATAGGTAGTGAAAAGACATTGGAGCAGATGTGTTACAGACTCTTCACAATGCTTGTATCTTAATGTGTTCCAAAAAAGGGCAGCACTGAGCACAGCACCCTATGGATAGAACATTAAGTGCAGGACTTAGACTGTTAAATCAGTCTAGAATAATTAATTATCTTACTAGCACTGACAGTTATCACATAACAGGAAATAAATTAAACAATAGTCTGTTGGACCTGTGTGAGGTTATAAAAGTTTATACTTTTAATGGCACTGAGAAGAAGAATTCAAGAGGAAGCAGTATGTAGGCTGATAGAAATTTAGAAGATTTAGGCCATGGAATGCAATACTCACTTGCCAACTGAGCCTTCCAAAAATAGGACCACTTCCAATAAGTTGTTATTGACCCTACACACCCTACAGACCTTAAATATTTGAAACTTGAGTGAATTTGGGAAATATAACCAAAATCATAGTATATGATTTATTAAAGCTCACCAAGGCTGGAGAAAATACACTTACATCAGTGAAGCTGGGTGATACAGCAAACCTGGAAGGGATCTGGTCCAGAATTCAAAATATTTACTAGCAAAGCGCAAATGACTTTGAAGAAATTAATTCTAGGTTTGCTGGATGACTCAGCTTCACTAATGAAAGTGTATCTCCAGCCTTGGTCAGCCTTTATAAATCAGACTCTATCCTGTGTCCATGTTACCTGTCTGCTTATAGGTCTAATCAGAATATTAAGTAGAACCCTATTCCATTTTTATTTTAGTGAAAAGAAATAAAAAGTGTTTAGGGCATCCAACAAGCATGCTTTGGATGGCAGTGCTAAAATCACCATATCATAAATTAGCAGTTTGCCTATTAGCCAGATAAATGGCCAGAACTAGCTAACAAGAATTGTCTTCCATTGACTTCAGTGGGGTCCACTGGTAAGTTCTGGTTCAAAAAATTACGAAATTATGAAATTAAGAAATTTTAATTAAGTTCTTAATTAAGAAATTAAGAAAAAATTAAGAAATTATGATGAATAGACTCTAGGGATGAGTAAAAATTATTTTGCCTGTAAAACCTCATTTTTGTGAACAATTTATGAAAATGGCACACATTTTTACCATGTAGCAGAAAAGCATCCAGGGGACCAGGCTTTTTCAATCAACTATGTTCCCAGGTTCACAACAATGCATACTTAGCATGTACACCCATCTCCCGCAGTCAGTAAAAATCCAGGCCTACCCTCTCTCCCTCCCTAACGACTCTCTCAGGAGTTTATTTCTCATTCTCATTCTTGCTCTTGATGAGGGCAATGCTGTTAGGTAGAAGACATAGCTTTTTCAGCTATGCTATACACGATATTCTAGAACCTTTAAACTGGAAGAAACAGTCTCCTTGAGGCTAGGACAGTTTTGTCTTGGGGGAGAGATCAAAGGCTCTTATCTGCTGAGAGTGACTGCTGCTTTTGTCATCCCTGTTAGTAGCTTCTCAGTGCTGCTGCTACACTTTCTTAGTACAGGGTGAGAACACTATATACCTTAGAGTTTACATTTGTGATGAATTCAAAGTATACAGAGAATTTTTTTACCAATATACACCACAGACTAAACAGTTGTGATCCTGTCTTGATTCCCAAGCTAAAGACGATCATGCTAAGATTTACATTGCTGCCTTTGGGATAGGTGAACTAGTAAATATTAACAGCATCTCTAATAGCCTAATTGTTCCCCTGCCAGAATCCCCAATGCATAAAATGTGCTTTAAAATAAAGCCCCCTAACTGGAATCTGGCCCCAAACACTAAAACCTTTAACCTATTAACTTTTAACTTGATTTGAACATTACATTAAACTTATGCTTGAACTATACCTTAACTGTTTCACTTAACCTAACAGGAAACTTGAGCCTTAATACATAACCCCCTTCTCCACTCCAAATGCTTAATCTCTCCAAGACATAATACTAGTAATTCTTAACCTCAAAATTAAACTGCCCTAACCTCACACAGCTCCTAAAACACATATATAAGATCATAACAAAAATTAAATAAATGTATGAAGATAAAGGTTAACAAATTCAGAACCCTGGACAATGCAATATTTGTGAATGTTACTAGGCTCGCAATTTCTTTAAAATCACCCTATGTGGCAGTTAATTGCTTCTTTATCTATACTGTTTTTTTTTTTTTCTATATACAAAAATAGACATTTAGTGAATTTAAAGTTTGATACTAAAATGGTACTGTTTCTTTAAAAATGTATGTATTAGATGAATTTTGGATCTTTTAATACGTATTAATCATGACCAATACTGTTCATATTGTGTCAGTTCATAAATGATAAAATGTCACCTTTTGTAATTAACATAGCAGGGTTAATTTTTCTACTTATTTTACCTCTAGAAGAATTAGGAAGTGTGTTAACAACTTAATGTCACTATGTGCATTAGCCATAGTTGAGTTTACTGTAATATAGATTCTGGGTTATGTCTTAGGGGAAGTGACCTATTCTTAATTGGCTTGCTCTCCATTGCTATGTAAGGCACTTTCATTTTCTAGATGTGGAATGGATTCTTCACAAGTGGAAAAACCAGATGGAGGGAGGAATAGAGATAGCAGGAGACATTAAGCCTGAAAGGTTTTATTAGCAGGATACTGCTTTTAAACTTTGAGGTGCTTTTTGGGATTCATATTGTCTCTATTACTTAAGTGATGTATCCACACGAAGTGGCAATAAATCTCAATGGGGTGTTCCGCCTTAATTAAAAATGATTTTTGCATCCTGTGGTGTTTTCTCTCCAGCTGAGCCCTCCGTCGAAGAAGATTGTGTTTGTGTGTATATGTGACATAGATAGATTTGTACATCACAGGGACTTTGATAAACTACTTGTTCAGACTGCTGACCAGAGACAACTTTTGCTACACTTTATAACAATGCTATCATTACACTTGCCAGTAAAATAATAAAGTACAGCATAGAAAAAAAATTCATGAAGAGATTATTTTAGATGTTTGACTATTGCCTACTGTGTAAAACAGACTGGAAATGGCAAATTAGACAGTATATTCATTTACAAATGTTAATGTCTCCAGTTTTAAAAATTAATTTAAACTAGTACTGAAGAAGACAAAGAGTAAATTGAAATTATATATAATGAGACAAAAGGGACATTTAACTCTAAATACTTTTTTAAAGCCCCATTCTCACTCTTTTTTTCCTTTATATTGAAAAGCTACACTGAAAATAAATGTACTCTTTTCTAAAATGTCTTTCAGCTCCCCCCTTTCAGTGTTCTATGCTGGCATCAATCAGTAATGGCCACATGCCTCATCATAAATGTAAATACCCAGACTTGTAGTGCAGTGGAAGAGATAGTGTGTATGTAAATCCTAAATTATGGCTTTGGCCAGCATATTCGGGGGTTTTATTTAAGGCTAAGACTAAGATTAAAGTTACATTATTTTTTTACCTAAATTTTGAAGGTAGAACTGGGTTTATTGGTGTGAAGTTTAATTTGTAATTTCTTGTAGTTTTTCAAAAAAATGTACATATTACACTTTTGTGTCTATAGATAAGTTGCTAGATTGTTCTGCCCTTTTAATTTTTGTGTGAGCTGTAAGTTGTTAGCCAGTTAAATTCTAAGCACAGGTGATCACAGGTTGATCAGATGGTTATGAGGTTGGCCCTAGTAAACATGTTTATGTCTAAACTAATAATAGAGAGGAGCACAACCTTGCCCTTTTTGGACCTTCGCAGCTGGAGATTAAATTATCCCGAAAAACGGCCATATTCATGCAGATGCTTTAATTCCTAATTTGTAATTCTTGGCCTATACCAATCAATCAGAATTCAGTTTAATAAGGTAAGGGATCATTGCAAAAGAGATCAATGTTTCTTGTCACTACACGTAAATATTAGCACTGATTATCAGAAAACCTCTATAAAATAAAGAGGACCATCTTTTCAGCTGTTTTTATCAAAGTTTTACCTCAAGATTAGACAGTAAATAATAACTGCTGGTTCTCAGAGACATGATATTGTTATTAATGTAATTTCTATTTATTCAAAATATTGAGTTGCTATGTATTTTATATGTCCTTTTTGGAAGGAAGGTTTGTTATCACCAGAGGTAGTACATTTTGATGTATCATCGTGTCAAATTAGGATATAGAGGTGTTGACTTTTTTTGTTCTTTTGAGTGCTTGGGGCTTACAAAAGCCACCCAACTGGAATGAGCATATGTCAATATATATTTAGATATGCTATAAAGAGTCATTTTCAAACAAAATAACTAATAATTGGCTGTGATGTTGCTGAAAATACCATTCAATACCATACGTGGCTAACAGTTTGTTACATGCATACTTTTCTTTTGTTTATTGTTTCCTTTCCTTTTGTTTTTCCTAGAGAACACTTTGTTCTTTCTCTCATTATTATTTTTTTTATAGGCTTAATGTTTTTAATGTCTTTGAAACTTTTCTCGCTTTTTCTAAGCTGGCACAGAATTTCCCATCCTTAACTGTAAGTCTGACATGTTTATACTTTAACGTGTCACTACTAGAGATCTGCTTTCATCTAAAATATAACATCAATAGTACATTAATGAATACATAATAGAAAAAATACAAATTCTCTTCCATTGTAATTTATTCTGTTTTACAATTCACTTCTGGAGTGTGCAATAATCTAATAATGAGTTATAAAATAACTAAATGATTTGGGGCCTTGAATATTATTCAATATACACTTCAACGATTTTGAAATAAAAATGACTTAAACAAAATAAGAGAACATGATAAAATGTAGCCAATTCTGTTGAATATTTTCATAACAATATATCTTTTTGAGATTCTACATTCTGCAAATAAATAAATAAGTAAAATAAAAATGTGGATAGCTTTTTTTCTCCAACATAAGGCAAAAATGAATAACAGCAAGAGTTTAAAGAAATATTTGGGTGATTTTTTATTATTTATATTTATAGAACAAGCAATCCAATGGTTTTGTGGATGTTTTTTTAAATATACTTAGGACAAAAATGCATTTTTTCAATGCATGTTTTTAGCCAAATGAATAAAAGATATTGCATACCTATTACTGATATTTGTGTCAGCAGGGGGATTTGTAGTCACCTTTTTAAATGCTGGTGTCTCCTTTTTAAATATATTGCAAGGAGCCTGTTTACCAAAATCAGTGGCTCAAGTTTAAATGTTCGAAAATGCCACAAAGTGACAAACAAACTTATTTCTCCCTTTTCTTTTCTTTTTGCTGTGCCTCTTATTTAGGAAGCACAAAATGATCTGGAAATACTTTGTCATATATATATAATTAAAAACTTAAAATCATGCAATGGTTTCCTCAAACAAGCAGTTTTCTCTCTATTTATCCTTTTATATCAGTCAACATGAATTCATACAAAAAAAGTACACTTACCGAGCCTGTGTCCATGTTTTTTCCTCTTGTGCTTATTGTATTTATGTCTAATGCCAGCATTATTGTGCTACAAGTAAACAAGCTCTGTTTTTGGAAATGGCACCAATTTTTTTGATAAGCATCTCTTCTCCTCTACAAAGTACACTTTGTTATTTAAAACAATCAGAGACACATTGGTCCTCCTAGGTGGGATATATACACGTTTTCTGTGTAGTGATATTCCTGAGGAAGTCCTGGCTGGCAGCAATTCACATGTATAAAGGCAATGTGGGCTCTAATCCTTCACATCCAGAGTCACTTTGATAGATCTACTTCTATATTTTTTAAAGACAACCCAAATGTCCTTAGGCCTGCTTTTAAATACATATGGATGTCTATCCCTGTATGTTTCTAATGCTTAAAATTCCAGTATATTATAATGTTGAGTTACAACAAATCTTTGCTTGAGCCTCCTTCAGAAATGTACAGAAACAACGGCCAAGTCCTCTACTCACCTTCAGCAATAAATATTGTGGGTGAACAAAGCCTTCCTGACTTTATTTTGTAAAAACAAAGTTAGCTATAAGTAGTTTTCTTGTTTTTTTTCTAGTTTTCCTCTAGATCAAAGTCGATCATATCAGCGGAGGATCTCTTGTAAAGAATACATACATTTAGCAAGTAGGCTTTATATTTACCTTTACCAGTGGCCGTTTGTTGATATGTAAAGTCTATGGTGCTGGCCAAGTGTTGCATTATATATTTCATTCTTTAGGATGCATAGAATATATATGCTCCTCTACTGCATGCTGTAGTTTTCCCTTGAGGGCAGCAAAAAGGTGTTATTTTAATAAATGGGCTGCCAGAAACGTAAGAATAAAAACTCTTTTAATAAAGGTATGCCTTTTTTTGCTATGTTCACTTTAGGATAGAAAAAGCAAAGAGAAAGACACTCGTGTAAACATTTGCCACAAGATCCAATAATTGAAAGCAATGTCATTGGATCTACCCTTTTTTATCTCTTCCAGCCACACAAAAATTCATTTTTCCATTTGGAAGCAGTATGAAACTCATTACTATTCAGCTATGGATGTCCTCAACTTAATGAGAATGTCACTATCAGTCAGAATGATCATATTGCATTAAACTTCAATGCATTGTCTACAGAGGTCTTTATGTTCCATGGTTTGTTTTCATTTGCATGCATGATATTTCTTTTAAAATGGCCACTGCCAATAATGGTTAAATAACAAACTAAAGGTACCATTTGCATTAAATGCCTCTGGAGGTCCTTAAGACAATACGGGTGCAATACAAGCCATACAAAAAGCTATTTATTTTTTGTAATTATTTCTTGAGGCTCTTACCCAAATATGTTGTTTGTTGTTAAACACTATTCCTGACAGCAAAATTTGTGAGTCAAATAAAGGCAGTTTAATAAAGAAGGAGTACAAAATGATGATCCATCTGAGGTACATAGAACACAGCAGATGCTTTGCTCAGTGCACTGTGGAAGTGAGATCAATTAAAGAAAGAAATTCATCAAGACTAATAAAAAAAACTATTTCTGCTGGCTGCTTTGTTTTATCTCGTTCCTCTTTCACATCTGTTTGCTCTTCATTTGTGCAGCAGTACAGAATATCAATGAAAATGTATTTGTTTCAGCAGAGGCAATCGTTTGAATAGAAATAATTATATTTCTAGAAACAAGCGGCACAGCTTATTTGAAGGAGAATTTGCAGGTTGAAAGAACAGCTAGCGAAGGGCATGAAGTAGGGGTGGAAATTCTGAAACTTTCCAATTCCTGTTTAGGAGCATGGCTGTGCATGTAACTAAACATTTTAGAAGATGGAAAGGAATGTACTTACATTTAGGAAAAAAATCAAGCTCTCTCAAAATGTACTGGATTCAGTTTTTAAATTCCTGTCACTGCAAAGCTATTTAAAAGACTCCTGCTAAGCAGCAACCAAGATCAGATATGCATTTCTTAAACTCCTTCACTATGTGAAAATGTGTTACTTTGAATTATAGTCATACCTCACTTAATAACAAACCAGATGGTTCTGATGTCATTTGATCAAGCTGCAATATCAGGAACCCAGGGAGGAATGCTTTTAAAAACAAATTCCATGCAATGGACAAAAATAATGTTGCTTTTGTTGTTGTTGCATTACTTAGCCAATAGTGGACATGGGGCTTGTTTTGCTAACATTTAAAAGGCTGCCAAACATGCAGTGGGAAAAAAGCTTCACTTTTATGTTATTGAATGTTTTGTGTGGTCTACTTCTCCAAAGTGGTGCCTAAAAATAAAAACTTTGGTAATGGACTTAGTATAATTTTTGTTAAGAGTAGCTTTGTAGCTATATGAAAGTTAAGTCATTACACTATCCAATCTACTAATGTTACTGTAAATCATTTATTATTCAACATTGTCTCTACCAATATATATAGATGATTAATAATACAATGGTGCAAAGGCATTACGGTAAATGTATATTTGTACTGAGCATGATGATCATGTGCTCTGGGAGGTGCACCCAGTAAAGTTTAATGGGCGAACTAAATAGAGGCTGTAGTGAACAGTATTTTATATGCTGATGTTGCTGACCACACAACACTTAGAGTAGTATGGCAGAAAATGCTTCCCAAGGGATTTTAGCCAAAGTTTCAAACTGTTCCTCATTTGGAGGGACACTTACAATTAGAACCAAATACCTTGGTAACTGTGGGCTACTCAATTATCCATCTTTTTTTGCCTGATGAATAGACTGAATATACTAGAATGAAAATGTATTATTTAAAAGTTGCCTGATGAATAGACTGAATATACTAGAATGAAGATGTATTATTTAAAAGTTCCATAATACTTTAAACTTTTTGTCCAACCTCTAAATGTTAGAATTTGATATTATGTAATTTTATTCAATCATTTTTGTTAATTGATTCTTCATGATCCATGTACAGAGAATGGGAAGAAGGTCATAGTTTACTTACATTCTTTGCACATTAAATTTTTGCCCCTTTTTATCAGAAAATTGGGTATACGTTAACCTGTCAGCTGTTTAAAAGTTCTCATGCCTCACAGATACAATGCAATTAGGAAGAAGTCAGAAAGTTCATTTGATACAAAAGCAAGAATGTATTTATTTTTACTAATTTCAAAACATGCTATGGAATCTCATCCTAACAGGCTAGCTATATTTATACATGTGACAATAAAAAATTATGTGACAGGTAACTTCCCAATTAAATTTTATATTTGTGGTTTATTAGGATAAGCATGAGGATAAGCATATATATATATATATATATATATATATATATATATATATATTAATTGTTATTTGAACATGCAGTAAAGTGCAGTATTCCAGATTCATGAGTAATCAGGGAGATAATGTAGAATCAGAATTTAGAAAAAAGGTTTTAGGATTGAATGCATTGAGATTTTAGGAATGGTTCAGATACACACATAAATAAAAAAACAAACAAATAAAGCATAAAGATGCATGAAATGAATTTTGTTAATTGTTTGCACACTAAAATGCTTTTAGTATATAAAAAAAATCAACAGCAAATTATGAAGTATAAACCTAGTCAAGTGTAGTCTACCATGAAATGTCTTCGTTATGGATTGCCGATGCTGGTCATATAGGAGCACTGAGATTCAAGAAAGAAAAAAGAAATAAACATTGTACACTTGCATAGTGTAGTAAATACTTTAATGCTGGACACAGTCAATGAAAATTAAAAGCTCTTCTTAGTAAGAATGCCAAAAAGCCATCCTTTTTTTTTTTTGCTTTAGCTCCTTTGCATCTGTATCCCCACCTTTTGGTGTGCTGTCTGGATCCTGACATAGTTACTGCCTTCTGTACAGGAGGATAAATAAAACCCAAGCACTTAACTTACTCCTAAAATAAACACATGAATTTGTCCATGTATATCAATTCCAAAGTGAAAGAATTCTCCCAGTGTTCATTGCATTACACTTTACTGTGCTTTCTCACCAGTTAACACCAGAGGGATTAGATACAAAAAGGTCTGAGTAAGTGCAGTAAGTGTGCCTGATTTATTAAGGCTTTCCAAAATTAAAAAAAGTAGACTATCATGAGAGAACTTGGATGATCAAGCAAATCTGAAATGGATCTGAACACATTTGCCAAAAAATAGGAAATTATTTTAAGAAATCCATTCCAGGTTTGCTGGATCACCCAGGTTCCCCCATGACAGTCTATCTTCTCCAGTATTGGATAGCTTTACCAAACCAGGTCCAGTATCTCTCAGGTCATCTTCAGTTAAGTATTCCACTGTCTAATTAGTAAACAAGTTACCATTGTCACCGATGTAAAAGTATATAAGTTTGCATAATGTTACTTTAAAACTTTTATTTTATAAAAGACATACAAACACATTTCAATGTGCTACAATAAAAACTATTTCATGTGTAGGACAGCACAGTGGCTCAGGGGATAGCACCCTGGCCTTTGCAGCACTAGTTCCCAGATTCAAATCCCAGCCAAGACACAGGCCCTGATTTATGAAAGCTCTCCAAGGCTAGAGAGAATACACTTTCAGAAGTGAAGCTGGGTGATCCAGCAAACCTGGGATGGATGTGGTTCAGGATTCAAAGCATTTGCTAGCTAATGATTTTTAAAAATCCATTCCATGTTTTCTGAATCACCCAGCTTCACTTCTAAAAGTGTATTCTCTCCAGCCTTGGAGAGCTTTCATAAATCAGGGCCAATATCTGCTTGGAGTTTGCAGCTTCTCCCTGTGTCTGCGTGGGTTTCCTCCCACATCCCAAAAACATGCAGAAAGGTTAATTGGCTTCCCCCTAAATTGACCTTAGACTGCATTAATGACATAGGACTATGGTAGGGACATTAGATTGTAAGCTCCTTTGAGGGAAAGTTAGTGACATGACTATGGACTTTGTACAGCGCTGCATAATATGATGGCGCTAAATAAGTTCTGTGGAATAATAATTAGACCAACATCTAAAATATTGCTTTTCCCAAATACTTGTAAACAATACATATATGTAACATGATTTGTAAATCAATATTGGAACTAAAACAGCCTTGACTAGACCTCTCTTCCAAACCCCCTTTACTCCGAAACCACTACCCCAAAACTTACCAGCCATTCCCCTCCCCCCCTTTTACCCCTCAGAAAACACACTGACACCAGCTGGACTTAAAATGGCTGGCAAGCAGCAGTTTATTAACAAATAAATAAAACCAATTTAAATAATAGGAACACTAAATAACCACAAATATACCAATAAATATGCCCCATGATCAATTAACATAAATTAACATAATTAAACATACATTTGCATACAAACTTTACATGCAATTAACATACAATTTATTTATCCATTAACATACACCTTAACATATCCAGCCTTTTTAATCAAATATACCAGTATAAAACACATATAACCCCCCCCCCCCCTTTAAATCCCAGTGCCCCATTGCACATTGTCCACCAGCCAAGGTAAAGTCCACACCAACGAAGTATAACACCTATTTTACCACACTGGCCCCTAGCCGCCCAGCAACGCCTTAAGGGCCCCCACACCATAACACCTTTATTGGGGCACCCTACTGCCGGGTTGCCCTTCCAAACTTACTTTTAGGTCTCTTACCCTCCTAAACTCCAACCGCCACAGCACACAGCCGGGATACCTCATGCCTGTGCACCCCTCCGTACAAGGATTGCTCTTTAAATTCCATCCTGCAACCCTAAGAACCACATGTCTATGCCAATGGCATTAGGTGCACCCCATCCTTTCAAAGATACCACCACGTCTCCTCTTCCAATTCCCAGTGCTGCATCACGATCCCACCATTCCGGGCCACAAATCTGCCCACCTCCTAATGGACTTTAATTCAGGCCTTATTAATTTTTTAACTGACCATGCCTCCCTCCAACTAGACCAAGCCGGCATATTTGACCAGACTATAACTAACCCCGAAATTCCAATCTTACCTGCAAAAAGTCTAGTCTCACATATCTAGTTAACTCTGGCATTGATTCGCACCCCATGTCGTTACCTCCCCCTCAAAAATTCCCCTATTACCCAAACCGAGCAAACCGAATAACCACACTCACCTTATCCGCAGCGACCAACACATCCTTCACCAAAATATCACCCACCCTCATGCTTAGCCTAGCTAACCAACTCCCTAATCCACATGGCCCCAAAAAACTCCATCACAAAAACCCCCCTAAACAATTGCGTCTCATAAACCCCCAAACAGACCTCATCCAACATCCCCACCAATCCCAACAACAACTCAAAAGACACTGGCTTCCCAGTATCCAGCTGCTTCCTACCCTTCTGATACCCCTTCACCTCCTGCCTACAAAATCCTTTGTCACATCCCTAGCCCCCCCCCAACTTAAACCAAAAGGCCATCTATGCTAATTTCCTATTAACCAATGCAATTGACACCCCCCTCGTAAATTCAAGCCCCAATCAATACAGAAGTAAATGCACTGGTTCAAGCCCATGTCCCCAACCCCCTAGCTGCGTACATAGCTTGGTTTATTTCTGCACCACCGCCGCATAGCTCCCCCATGTCCGCTCACTCACTGACCTCTGAATCATACATCGGATAAGCCTAGTGGGTAACTGCCCTGCTCTGCTGACTAAACCTCCTTTAGGCGCATCTTCCTCCACCCACATGCCCTCTGCACCTCTTCCTGCAATGCCACCAACTTGTCCCAGGGCAGCCTACACTCTTTGACTGAATCCAATTCGAAACCCAAAAAGGGAAGCGTCGTCCCCGGGCCCTCAGTTTTGTCTGCCGCCAACCGCACCCTGAAACGACCTGCCACATGCTGTAATGTTGCCAATAGCACCTGGCAGACCGAGCTATCGGGGGGTCCAGTAAGAGGAAGTCATCCAAATAGATACACTGGCAACAGCCGAAAAACGGCTTCAATATCCACCTTGGCCAGAGACCCCCTTCCATACCACCTCACCCACCTAATGGCTGCATCAAGCGAAGTATATGCCACTGCACATAACTCCGGATCAATCCCATCCTTCACTAATCCCCCCTGGTAGGAAGGACAAATGATGGATCATTCGAAACTTACATTGCTCTATTTTAGGAACCAACCCTAGCGGCGATACCACCAAACCTTCCTTCAGCACCACCCTAAAAGGCCCACTAATTCTATCCAAACTCACCTCCTGGGCCAGGTTTTTCGACACTACCTCGGAACATCTCAAGGCCGATCCCAAATTTCTTGGCTCCAGACTACATGGAATCCAAAACCCATATACAAATCCCTCCCCCAGCACCCTTGCCACCTTTCGGTCGGGATACTTACTTAAAAAGGGGGCCTTCCTTCCGATGTTCACCGGAGTCCTGCCCTTTTCCATCGCCCTCCCCTCCTCCACCAACCCCTTGCTTAAAGCAGCGCATGAAGCTAAGACCACCCCCACATCCAGAGCACTCATGCCGGAACCTACAACTGCCTCCAAACTTACACCCTTCTTCATTGTAAAGCCAGGGTACTACTTTCTTTTTCCTGGCCGGTGATCCAACAGCAACCTGTTGCCCACTGGCCCCCCCTAAAAAAACTTTGTTCTCCCCTGTCTGTCCACCAACACGATCTTCATCCAATACCATAAAGACCAATATCTTTATGGTCCCAGCACAGCAACGGCCACACTGCCTTGTCATACCGTAACCACGCTGTTCCCCCATAAATCCTATAAGCCTCCTGCACCGTATCCAAATATCAAAACAACCCTGCACATTGTCTTGGCTGTTGTTCCCCAATAATGCTCGCAAGAATACTGAAAGCCTGCAGCCAATTAAAAACGTCGGCGGAATTAACCGATGGCTCCTTTGTTTATTGTCTTCCCTGCGCCCCTCACCTCCAGTGCGCTCAATATTGAATCCTTCCAAGGGCAAAAGCACAAAAATATCCACATACTCGCCTTTCAGAATGTGTTCCCGCACTTCTTCCTTGAGCTGCACCCTCAACTGTCCCTGTAGGCAGACATAGACCTCACGTCTCGCCGCATCTTCCACTCTGTCCTTAGGCGCCGCACTGGCCTGCTCTGCCTGCTCCCCACCCCCCTCCCCTCCACCCCCCTTCACTTAACTCTCAGAAGCCTGTAGACCCTCCATTCCCCACCCCTTTTCTCTCCCCTCCTGGTGGTGGCTGGCCAGCCCATCCTCCCCGTTTCTGCAAAGATTTTACAATTTCCCTGAGCCCCTCCAAAACTTCCTATACACCCCCAATGTCCCCCCTGCCCCTGTCCACCACTGAGACTCCCACCTCCTTACCCCCCCACCACAAACCTCCTCCTCATTACAATAACAATAGCCCCCCTCCCCCACCTTCCCAAGGACCCCCAAGCATCCTACCTGGCTGCTCTGCGTCCCTGGATCCCGCCAGTGTCCTAGGACCACTAACTGCTCCCAGCTCCTGGCCAGTCCTCGCGTCCTCCTCTTCAGAAGAAGAAAGTTCCCCTTCAGTTTGGAAACTTCTGGGAACAGAATCGCATCAGTGTCACTTTTG
>NC_092861.1:46392213-46394980 GCF_032062135.1 Pyxicephalus adspersus
ATTATTATTATTATTATTATTATTAAACAGAATTTTTATTGCACCAACATCTTGGGTAGTTGCAAATGACAGACAGATACAGACAGAGACACAGGAGGCGAGGACCCTGCCCCGAAGAGCTTACAACCACTAACCATAGAACAAAGATTCTTTTATCATACAAGTGTAAAGAACAAGAACTGACCACAATGTATTACATGTTTGTCAATGTGAAAAATGTAGTGTTCCTCAAAATATTGGTAACTGCAATTTCAGATTCTAGAGACCATTAAGGCCTTACTTTTTAACCAACTTTGTACCGGACAGTTGTACAATATTGCCTGGACTTTATTAGAGACGCCAGTGTGATCGTTCTCGTGAAAGTATTTCTGTTCCTAAGTAGTAATAAAAGTTAAGAGCATAAAATAACAATGTAAAAAGTATAGTTCAAATGTAGGTACTTTGTCTATCTATTGTGTGTGCTGTTGTGAGTGTGTGTGATATGTGTGAGAAGAAATGTGTGAATAGGAATGTGTGCTTCAAACTTCTGTGCAGAATCTTATATAATTAGCAACTTACTCCCTCTATTTCACCCATGTAATTAGGAATAGTGATGTGTGCTGAATTGAGTAGTGCCACATTCACAATTCTAGAGTTCAAACCTAACTCCCTTTGTTGACCACCAGATGAAGGTGATTGGAAGTAGGGATGTCCCACCGTTATACATAGTAAAATTTAACTATATTAATCTTTTGAAATAAATAATATTACATATACTGATACAATTATAAACAATGTATTGTTGTCTCTAATATTTTTGCCCTAAATCAAGAAATGTTACTGTACCAAAATAGTATTTATAACTTATATTTGATTTAATCATTTTGCAAAGCCTTATTTTTGCATACAGCTTGATTAATGGGTATCTTTCTAGAAGTTAGCAAAAACAAAATTTTATGGATCTTCACTTAGGGTTCCCTCATTTTTACATAATCCCTGTATAAACAACAACTAATATTGCTAGTACAATTAGTAAAATTTTAACAAAAACCTTCCAAAGCCTTAATATATAAATGAACAAAAATTTCCCGCAAGCCACAGAAATATGTCCAAATTTAAATTAACTACTTGATTGAAATAAAGTGAAACTTGAAGTAAAGTGAAAACAATATGTATCTTAGTAATGTGCTTTGTACCATACTACTTAGTGATCACTTTACACACAAATGCAGACTCATTAAAATAATACAGTAAGGTGGTAGCCCTTCCAGTGTTAGGTTTGGGGAAGTTGAAACTAGGGATGAGCGAGCAAGAATATTAAGTTCGATCTCGCGCCGAATCGGGCCTTTCTCGCCTACCAAAAGTGTAAGCGAGAACAGCCTTCTGATTCGCCGAGAGGTCAAGCTCTCGGCGAGCAGGAGGATTTCCATTTTTCATGCAGCCCTGGAAATCCTCTGCGATCCCTTGGCACTAGAGGTTAGAACCTCTAGTGCCCCAGGGATTGCACACTCTTCTCAAAGAGTGCAGCCACAGCTGCAATCATTGGGAAGATGCCCAGCACAGGAGAACCTCCTGACATTGTAATATGAGTATCTCTTACAAATGATACATTTCTGTTGAAACCATGGTAGTAAAAAAAACACTCTGATTTGCTTACAACCTACAACCCTTGCATTTACAGAAGAGCCAAAATGCTAATCTGGTATAAGACAAATTGCATTACACCTATTTATAAAATATTTATTACTCCTAAATCTACTGCTGCACCTTTGGTACTTACTCTATTACTCTTCAATTTGCTGAAGAGTCAAAAGGTAATCTGGTAAAGGAAGAATCAACTTTTTTTATAAATGCAAACAAATTGTTAATGTATACATTAAAATCTTTGACAGACACTTTTTATTGAAGAAGGAAATATAAATAATGGAAAAACGAAAAACGTATTTCCAAACACATCTGTGGTTAGCACTACACTACATTAAATTAAGTACTGAACAGTGAATTATTTTTCCAGAAGCAAAAATAAAAAGATGATAGACATATTCCTTCTGAACAATAGTCTTCAAATAAATTGATACTCTAAACTACTGAAACTTAGTGGTTATCAAAACACAGAGAACATCAATAATGCTATACCCTCAGATTACTGGATGATTCTTTGTAAATGATGTAATAAATAAAAGGTGCAGATGTATTTTTTCCAGAGGCGTATGCTGCAACTGATTTTGTTTTACTGTTTGTAGTTGCTATGGCTAAGCCATTTTCTGTTCTTGCCAGTGGGTGAATAATATCCAGTATGTGATTTACAATTAGTTTCTTTTTCCTGTGAAAATATAAGGCAACAGCAATGTGTTGTATGTGATAACATAAAATAATTGTTAATTTATGTGGTTAAACAAAATTACATCAGGTTATGAATCTTGCTGTAGAATAAATAAAGCTTTTGTTTTTAACTAAAATTTTACAATTAGGTTGTAATTAGATTTGCCCACCAACTTGTACACATAAACTCTACAGAATTGTTGCATTTTTTAAAATATTTTTTATATTTGTATCTGTATAAGCATGTACGCTAATTAAAACTAATTGTCATTTTCTTTATTTGTTGTACCTATGAACAGATAGGCTACCAGCTGCCCTGGGCAAGTGTGGATTTCATATAAGTTGTTGTAGAAGGGGTGACCTCTTCATAAATGTATATGTATATATATGGTCTTGTGTTGGTTAGATAGTTACATAGTAGGTTAGGTTGAAAAAAGACATAAGTCCATCAAGTTCAACCACTAGG
>NC_092861.1:46397372-46400190 GCF_032062135.1 Pyxicephalus adspersus
ACTTTTTCCTGCTTTTTCTATCTGTGCTAGTAGTTGATTTTCTATTTCTTCCTTAGCACTGGGGGGCATATAGCAGACTCCAATAATTAATTGTGTAATATTTAACCCCACATTCAACTCCACCCTTAATGCCTCAACCTCATCGCTTGTTCCCTCCGCAATTTCTTCTTTCACATTCACTTTTAGATCACTTCTCACATACAGACAGACACCACCACCCTTTCGTTTGACTCTGTCTTTACAAAAGAGAGTATACGCAGAAATATTGACAGCCCAGTCATTCGAAGAACAAAGCCACGATTCAGCAATACCAACTAAGTCATAATTCCCCTCACTCATTAAAGCTTTCCACTCCCCTATCTTGTTTGCTAGACGCCTAGCATTGGTGAACAGGCTCTTTAAACCATTGCTGCTTTGACCATCATTGTTCGCCAAATCCTTTTGTTTTTCAGTACAACTAGTACTGCACAATCCAATGATTGTTTGTAACATGGGAAGCTCCTCACATTTATCCATAACCCTCCCCCCAACTATCCCCAATCCACCCTCCACTATTGTCTGACCCCTGACTAACCTTACTGCCACCTTATTTGACTGTCCCACTCCCCTCTGTCCTAATTAAATATCCCTTCACCATTCCCCTAAATATTTCCCCTAGCCCAGCAGACCCCCTTTCATTTAGGTGCAACCCATCTCTGGCATACAGGTTGTACCCCAATGAAAAGTCAGCCCAGTGCTCTATGAACCCAAACCCTTCCCTTCTAAACCAGGACTTAAGTCATGTGTTTAGCTGCCTAAGCTCCCTCTGTCTTTCCTGTGTTGCGCATGGCACAGGCAATATTCCAGAAAACATAGCCTTGGAGGTCCTTTTCTTCAACTTGAAACCTAGTTCCCTAAACTGATTTTTAAGGATCCTCCATCTCCCATTTATATTGTCGTTGGTTCCAACATGGACCAAGACAGCTGGGTCCTGTCCAGCACCTCCCAGTAGTTTGTCCACTCGGTCAACCACATGCCGAACCCTGGCACCAGAGAGACAGCAAACCATTTCGGTGAAGGGATCTGGGCGACAAACTATTCTATCAGTCCTCCTGATGATAGAATCCCCTATGACTACCAATTGTCTTTTCATTCCTGCTTTTCCCTCCCCACCACTACTAGATGGGCTACTCCTATAAATTAAGACAACTTGCATTTGTATTCCTAATTTTTAAGTAATGCTGGGCCCAGAACGTGAACAGAAAAATATTTAAATGTTGCAAACTAGCAAAAAAAGCACTTACAAGAAACTCTCATTCACAACTGTAGCTCTAAAAATTGTGAAGAATCCCTATTTCATAAAAGAAGCACTAAAATCTCCTTTACTTTATGTGAAGGACACATCTGGCTAATACTGCAAACAAAACCTGAATTTTAGAATGATCTTGCAGGAACTTTGATAATGAATAACTTACCAGTACAAACTGCTAGGAGGTCAGGGCTGCTTGTTGCCTTTGAAATTCACATTTTCACCCCTTCCAGCAATAGACTATAATATTTGGTAGTGATTCTACCTAGCTCTGACTTAATGTTTGGAATAGAGGAGCAAACTGTAGTACAATACACTTTAAGCACTATATTACAATCCGTCAACAGTCCCTGCTGAAAAGGAGGGAGAGAAAATAGTTATGTGTATAGGTTTTTGTTTTTTTTAATTAGTTAAACTCATGCTAATGCTCAGCTACACTGTAGGAAAAAATAATACATTTTAGCTTGCTATCTGCTTAATGTACCCATAGCTAGTAGTTAGAAAATAGAACACTAAAGTTTTTGCTTTGCTGTTTATTAAACCTTTTGATTTTTTTTTTATTGCAACCTTCTTATTTCACTTCATCTACTACTACTACCACCAACAATTATAACAATACCCACACAAGTTCCATGAATTAGTGTTGCCGTTGGAATTTGGACCACAAATAAAACAAAAGATTCTGTTAAATTCTGTCCGAATAAAAACCATCACTATACATCCAAAAAATATGTGATGGTCTCTCCTATAATGTTATGCAGCCTGTGTCTTTATATGCTGCTCCTTTTGTGAGGAATGGTCACCAAAACTCTGCTGGTCAAAGACCCTTTCCAGAGTGTCAGTCTCCTTGTTCATCACAGTTCTCACCAGTTCCTCCTTCTGATCTTCACTTCACTACCAGAGGCAGAACTGATGAGTATTGTTGCAACAATTAGTAGCCAGGCAGCAACAGAAATTAATAAAAATTGAAATTTAATGAAATTGCTTTGCTGGGAAAGTTAATTATAATGACAGATTCACTTTAAAGTGTTCCAGTGTTACACAGTTTTCCTGTCCAGTAGTAGTCTACATGTATATTCTGGTTCCACAAATACAAAAAGCTTTAGAACTACATTGTTTCTGTAAAATTTAAATATATACCTAAAATGTGTTCACTTAGTTTCACCAATAAAAAAAAGCATTTTAAATTCAGAAGATGTTTTTTTCGCAAAATGTGTCCCTATGATTATAAACAGCCATATTGCTCCTATATATGGCTGACTATTGACTGTATTTGGATTCTTTAATGAAAACACTAGCAACCATTTAAACAATTTAGGTGTATGAGTTCTTGGAACACAATGTTTGTATTTTCCATCTTTTTATATTAATTAGTATTATTTTCTGGATTACAATGCTTCACACCAATTGTAAATACAAATTAATTCAAGACATGACCTTTTTGTGGTGTCTGTTTAATCTCAGCATAGGCTTCTGTCTAACTTGATATGAGCGATGAAATGTACCTAGTTATAAATTACTAGATCAAAT
>NC_092861.1:46402644-46409602 GCF_032062135.1 Pyxicephalus adspersus
AAAAAAAAGCTCCAAGAAACAATTGCAAAAAGCATATGCCTTTGTATTCAATGTTTGCAGGCAAAATTTTAATGCTTTATTAAAAGCACCATAAATGGCAATTTTTTGCCAGTTATGTATCCAGATTTTTAGTCATTTTCAACTTAAATTTTTAAAATTTTAATGGTTGGAGATATTGTTAAAAACAGAAAATATAACAAATATGTGCCCATAATAGAACAAGAATAATAATAGTAGTAATGAAATAAATAGTTCATAAAAACATAATAAAAGTGTATACCTGAAAATGTTAAACCTTTACATAAATAACACAAGGCTTGACCACCAAGAACAAGAAGCCTTGAAAGCTTGAATTTTTCAACATTCTGAAACAATCAGCCACAGTGTGTACTTTTTGTACTTTTCCTAGTTTGTTGAATGTTAAGCCCAGATTTGACATACAGCCTCTAGAATGCTTACCACAGATATACAGGTCTGAAAAGTTTTGCAACAGAAAATAACTGTATGACTGTCTTCGATTTATATTACTTTCATTGACACTGGGAAAGGTGCAGTTTTAGTGCATTGTGGACAGTTAAATACTGCATGCTGGTAATTACCCACAGTGGTTCGTGTCAACTCTCACCCCCTGTTTAGGAGAAAAGGCTAAACAGAAAAGAAATTTGCAATGATGTGCAATAAATATTTGAGTGGAGTAACTAAAGAACTGTTCAAAGAAAATTAAACACATTTGGAAAGAAAAATGAATAAAATGCAGTTTTTACATATAGAATATAATTGGTAAGAGTGACTATTTAACAGTAAATGAAATAGGGAGTTTTCTATTGTTGTTTCAGACTGCTATCTTTGGGGAGCATAGACTCAACTTACAAGTGAGAACTATGCATGATAAATTGCTGTTGGGGCCGATTTTTAATTATTTCTTTTCCTTAGATCGGAGAAATCAGAATACCATATATAGATAACGTATTGCTCTGGATTACTGTTGTTACCATTATACACTTTACCCTATCACATAAACCAGTTTGCTTTTTTTAGATTAGTCTTAATTTTTCTACATTGATTGGGCTGGGCTAATGTTTAAAAAATTCAAAAATATAAAGTAATTGTGTGTGCTTTTCAAAGCAGCACGATTGTATTTCCTCAAAGATGAATTTCCTCAATTACAAAATGTGACAGTCAAGTCAATATTCAAATTAAAGGTCCTCAGATCAAAAGGTAATAAAACACAAAAAAATATTTTGGGGACTTTTTGTTGTTTCCTAAATGCATAAAAATAGATACATTTACTATAATTAATATATATATATATATATATATATATATATAATCAGACCCCCTGTTTAAATGCAGCACCAATCAGTCTATAAATGTTGTAGCTGAAAAACTGGTCTGACAAGGGATTTGTGAATGTAAAATGTGCCTGGCAGGTGAAATCAATATTCTCAGACTCCTGCAGAACAGCTGGTGATGCTCACACATATGTTGCCAAATATTTCACCTGTCTCCCAAGAAGGTAATAAAAAAATAAGCATGATGGGATATACACAAATTGATGGTATATTAAGGAAATGTGATAAAATAATGCCACTGATGTACATTTTATTTTAAATAATTGGATATAAAATTTCGATCATACCTGTGAATTGAATTTAAAAATAATTGTAAATCATTTTTCATTTCTCTGTACTTTACTGCTCTTTAGCTACCTAATCTTTTCTTTTTAGTGATTTCAATCAATTGTCAGAATACAGTGAACCCTGAAAAGAAGACAGATTACTCACCTCTTCTACTCCCAACGCTGACAAGAGATTTTAGCAGTGGTAGCTGGATGATTGGTCAGGACAATCAAAAAGGTTCAAAGACGTTATGATTCTGTTTAAAGGAGTAAATTTAATGTGGCAAATGTGATATTCACCAAACATTTACTGCAGGCGTATCCTTATAATGTATCATTTTTCATTTATCACCTTCTCCTATTTGTTTCCAAACTTCTTGAGTGCCTAGTCTACAAATGACTCACCAATTAGGCTTAGTCTACATGGACATTTTCCCCAACGTTTTACCTGAGGCTTTGAAGGCCCATGTTTGAAATTCCGATGCATTCCAATGGGCTAATCTACACCAGGACGATTCCTTGAGGCACGTTTATGAGCGTTATAAATAACGTTGCTTTCAAGGTTTATAAAATTAAAACGCGTGGTTAAAGCTGAAAAACGCCCAAAAACATGAGTAGACACAGGTAAACGCTTCCATTGATTTCAGTTAGGCATTTTCCTGCATTTATAAGCACTTGAAATGTAAACACTTTAAAAATGCAAATCGTGGTAAAGGCAAGCTAAAAAAAGTGCATAAAATGCATATAAACGCAGTAGGAATGTTTACATGTGTTTTAAAAAAAAGTCCATGTAGACCCAGACTTACCTGAGCTCCAACTCTCTTTTTGACCCCCAGTCTGGTTTTCGAGCTGCTCATTTCATCGAAACAGTCCTTACTAAAGTGGCCAATGACCTCATCAGAGTCTCAAGGCAACTTTTCCCTCCTCCTTCTTGATCTTTTCTCCACTTTTGACACTGTTGATCACCACCTTCTTATACAAATCATGCATTCCTGCTCTCTCTTGGTTTGCTTCCGATCTGTCTGACCGCTCCTTTTAAGTTTTTTTCAATGGCAATTCCTACTCTCCTCACTGTTGGTGTTCCCCAAGGGTCAGTCCTTGGACTGGTTCTCTTTTCTCTGTACACCTCCACTCTTGATACTCCCATATCCTCCTTTGGCTTACAGTACTATCTGTTTGCTGATGACACTCAAATCTATCTGTCCACCCCTGACTTGTCTCCCTATGTCCCTTATTATGCTTTAATTCCTAAATAATTATTAACTTTATTATTAAACACGTCTACATAGCTCTAAGTATATAGAATGGTAACATAAACCCTAAATTGTCCATGCCTAGATTCCTGCAATAAAAAAATGTAAAAATACCTTTTTTTTTTTTTTAGCTTTTTAATCTTCGTTGTGTGATTAATCAACTTTTTCCTTTGCTAAGCAGCCCTGGTCTGTTGGTGAAACCAAGCAGCAGAGCGTATGGTGACCTGCAAATGTTCCTGCTATGTTTTGACTTTATATTGTGTAAAGCAGATTGGTGCATTTGAAGTACTAAGACACATTTGCAGTCATGTGACCTTAGTTCATACACACACAAAAAATAATTTATTACACATATGGCTGCTCAGGACACAAATATAGAACACCAGCCTAGGGAGATCAGACTGTAAAGCCATTGGGAATGTGGAAGTCAAAGCCTTACAAGTCCAAGATTTGAAGTCAAAGGGTAGCATACAGAAAAACAATTTTATTTTAGAGCCCGTGATGAAAAACAGATTTGGGGTTTACTGACACTTTAATTAGCAATCAGAGTGACTGTGGTGGCAAAACATGAGAACATTTTCAGTAGACTGCAAAGAGTTGGAAGTCATATTTTGCTCATGCCACTACTGTAATTAGTGCCAGATGTGTGTTTTCGTTTTTGGAGCTGCTATTACACTACCAACTCTCCATTCTTGCCAATTATTGGACTCTCATTCTGCTAGGGTTGCTGCAGGCAGTCATATAATGTCAGAAATGCATAAAGAGAAGGAAACAATGATCTGTAAGATGACATTGCAGTCTATACAGAGAAGGGAGTTTTACAAACAAGTTTTATGTTAAAATGGAACAGTAATAATTCTGTTTCTTGTAGCCTGGCCAAAGACAAGCAGCTTTACTTTGTGATAACACATTTAGGGTATAGAAGAGCTGAGATGCAATGGAAGGATTTAATAAAGAACCCTTAAATAAATATTTAGAAAACTACATTATACTGATGAATTTTGTATAGAACAATAATGTTCATATTTGTAAAGCAGTGAATCTGTATCCATTAAATATGCACTGCAAGTAAAACTTTGAGGTCCATGTGTTTTAACTGACAGTGATTTATTCATCCCCTGTAGTATGGTGAAAGTCACATACACTATATCATATATATTGCAACATGACTTCTAAATAACCCTCTGTTTAACTCCCGTATTATAATAACATCCAACGCCAGATAAATCACAATTTGTGCACAGAGTATGGCAACTCTTTTTGTTTGTGTTTTTAGTGTGTTTATGTGTAATCCAAAAGCACAAAAATACATTTATTTAAATGTGCATTTGATTTGACAATTTTCACTGTTGTGGAAATTGATATATACTTTATTTTGCTTTTGTGCAATGACTTTTAGAAATGACCTTTAATTTACCTATACCTAGGACCCTCATGGCATTTATGGTCCCTCTAGCTTGACATGAATAATAAATTAAAAGGCTAGCTTCCAGCACTTCTCCTCTCCATGTATCTTCAGAAATTCCTTACCAATTGTATATGTTATCCTAAAAATCATTTTTGTATTGCATGTATACAATCTTTTTTTAGAAAATGTTTAAAAAGGTGAAACTGTAATGTTTATGCATCATATATTCGTTCGAAGAGTATCAACACATGGATACAGGTATTCACGCAGACTTCTCTTTCTATTTGGAATTTTCCTAGTAGGGTTTTTCCTTAATACCAGAAACCGAAAAAAGGCAAAAATCTTGTTGTTGTTCATTCATGCTCTTTATAGAATAATTTCTCTGATGTTTCTACACAGGAAATTACCTAGACCCTGTCAATGCTAATTTGTGACACCAACAGATACTTGCTTATGTGATGAATATCTGAAATGACCTGTAGTAGTTGGCGATAATCAAAAATCCCATACACTGCTAATATTGTCTTGTAAACCATCCAGACATTTGGTATGAGTTTCTAACATATACGTCTTTCAAAGGGTTATTATTTTGTTTATAGCCATAAATGTTTACATCTAATGCAGTCACCCAAAACCAAAGCACAGGAGTATTGGGCAGATTAATGTTACTGAATAGAAAGCTTTATTAAAAATAATGGAAAGCACTAGAGTGAAGATGTTTTGTAGTCAGAATAGAGAATAAAATGTTTCATGTACTTTTGTCTGAAAATAAGCTTTTATAGCTAGTGTATGCTAGTAATCTGAGCAAAGAGAGAGAGAGAGTAAAGCTTGTATGGAACAGTCAAGTGTATCCAAAACTGAAGAGGTGCTTGGGTTACATTAATATAAAACAGTTCATTTAGTCACGTTTTTCAGTTCAATTTGAAGCATAAAAAAATCTCTAAGGTAGTAACAAGATATGTGTTTGTGAAAAAAGCAAATGCCAACCAAACATGTAAATATATAGTTAGATTAATGTATACATTGGTCACTTTATAAGCCCCTCTTTATTCCTTAACAATCTGAATTGTTTACAGCCTGGTTTCAACATGGTGTTAGAAATGTGATCCCTGGAGGCTTCATAGGGTTATGCAGTTTTTTTTTTTGTTTTTTGAGATTTGAAGGCCATATATTTATGCTGTGAATCCACCATTCTCTACCTCTTCTATAAAGGTGTTATAATAAGTTGAGGTCTCTAGACTCTGAATGTACAATAATATGTACTAATATGTTACTAGATTGTAAGCTCTTCGGGGCAGGGTCCTCTCCTTCTATATCACTCTCTGTATTAGTCTGTCATTTGCAATCCCTATTTAATGTACAGCGCTGCGTAAAATGTTGGCGCTATATAAATCCTGTTTAATAATAATAATAATAATAATATTATGTACAACAATATTTGTCACAATTATATTTGTGAAAAACAACTTGACATATGCTTTGTTTAAATGAGCATTATCTTTCCTAAAGTAGACTGTGACCATGTTTCAGTGAGCATATTAAGAAACAATTTGTTGTAGAATTCAGACAAAAAATAAACACAACATGCAATATGCAATAGCATAGGCGCATAGGAACCAGAGATACGTTACATTATGTACTCTACCTTCTCCCCTCTAACTGTGTCAGTTCCACTTTAAAAAAAATTAGATCCTTATCTTTTTGTTGTTTAGGGTAGTCCATGAGGAGGCATTCCCAATTTTTTCTTTGGGCCCCAGTGATTTCTGGCTATGTCCCTGACTTTCAGTCTAAACACTGAAATAAGACAGAATGACATAGATTGATGCTGTGCATGAGAAATTTGATGTTGCTCAAAAATAAATAAAAAAAAAATCATTATCACAGGCAATGGGGTTAATTTACTGAAAAAGATGCAGCTGTTAACTTAGCAAAACAAATTATCACTCTGCAGCGGACAATTTACTAACCATAGTGAATTTGAAAAGAACATTCGATCATGTGCAAGGAAAAGGTGTACAATGCCCCCAGCTAGTTTTGTGTATCAGCCACCCTTGTTACACTGAATAAACACTCTGTAATGTACAGAATAACCTCCTTCCCTTTCACAGGATGCTGTTTGGACAAAGAATCACCACTCTACTGACAGTATCTGTCACTGTCTGAGTCAAGCTCTTTTAATCCATTCCATAAGCCAATTAAGTGTTCCAAGCTGTCAATGCAAAGACTGAAAAATGTAGTCATCATCAACATAACTCAACATTCCCTGTGCTATTATCCTCTCCCCCACACACCCCATTATTCATGTCTTTCAAAGCATGTTATCCAAAGGGTTTGTGTATTTTCAAATTTGCCCCCAAAGCTGCATGAACCGCCAAGGATAGCTGTTGGAATTTAGGGTATGTATGTTTTAGTTGCTAATGGAAAAGATAAAATACAGTCACTGTTGAAAGGTAATTTGGGATTTGATTTTTATTACTGACTGAACAAATTGATACTTAACCTCCTTAGCGGTTCATTTCTTTCCGGTTTTATATGTCTAAAAGCGGTATATTGTTTTTCATGAAAATTTATTTTACAGTATAATATAAATAGTATGAGTATAATAAAGTTTGAAACACAAAATCATTTGAGAACAATAAATTGAATAAATTAAAAGATCTATATATTAAAAAAAATACA
>NC_092861.1:46410309-46466360 GCF_032062135.1 Pyxicephalus adspersus
AAAAAAAAGCACACTTACCTTTAATCCCGCACATTAGTTCATCTGTCGGGAGGTTTCTTCCATCCGTCCCATTGGTAACCATCGGGTCATCCTGGTAACCAACTTGGGCCTGGCAGGAGGGGACGCCGGGTGCCGGCATCTTCCTCTCTCTTCGTGCAGGTTCTTCTTCCTGCGTCACCCAATTTCGCACTGCGCAGGCGCGAGTTCGGGTGACCTAGATTGGGAAAAAAATTGCTGATCTCACTGGGCACGCGTAAGGTTGCAATTTTTTTTGCAATTTTTTGCAAATTTTGACAATTTTTTTGTTCTGCTCTCTTTTATTTTAAAAAAGGTTGTTTCAATTAAAAAAATTGACTTTAAAATGGTTGTCTACCCTTTTATTTAAAGTAAAATTTCTGAGTTTAGGTCTGCTTTACGAAGCAGTTGTTAGGTGAAAAATTCAATTGTTAGATTGAAAAAAGTCACACATTCAAATCTATCAAGTTCAAACAAAATAAAAATAAATGAACCTGTTAGAAAATCTGCATATTCTAGATAGAATTCCAATGATCCAGAGGAGGGCAAAAAAACACTTATAAGGCATGCAAAAGTTCTTATAAACTTGAAAGAAACCTTACAAAGCATGTTCAAAATGTTTTTTTTTCCTGTTGCGAAACAAGACAAGAATCCTCTATGGTTTGTTCTACATGGACGGTTTTAAAAACATAAAAACATTCCTACCAAGTTTATATATGTCTTTATTCACTTTTAAAAGCATTTTAAAGCTTGACTTTAAAACGCTAAAAAACTTATAAACCCATATGACACGGTTTACCCCAAATTGACGCGATTTGCCATGATTTTACATAAGCGCCTATAAAAGGTTTACTTTTAACCCTTTCAGGGAATGACTACAGGTTATCCCAATGACAGGATGATTCCCACGGCTGCATTCATGATACAAGCACAGCCGTGGGACTCCTCCTGACAGTGAGGGATCCCCGGGCACTAAGGGGGAAATGAGGACAAAAACATTCACCTCTAGTGCTTTGTGATTGGCTGAGGTTTTCTGTTTCTGAGCCATTTAGGACTAGACTTGAATGGGGAGACTTGTCCCCATTCATCTCTAGTGTGTCATGCATGGAGAGACAGGACCACTAGGAGGCACTGCGGCTTGTATGGAGGTGGTGTGAGACCTAAGAATGGCCAAGGCGCAGAGTCTAAGCCGTAACCAGGTTTTCTCCAGAGCCTCTGATGGTGAGGGTGTTGTGCTGCTGGTTACAGCCAGGTTGCAGTACTTGGACACACCAAGGTGGGCAAGCACAGTACAAAATCACAAGGTAGGCGGATAGTCGAGGAAACCCAGGGTCAAGACAGGCAGCAAACAAGAGAGGTCAGGTCACATGCCAGGGGCCAATTGCCAGGGATCTAGGAGACAGACACTAGTGACACAGGGGCCACTGCAGGTAAAGGGAACACAAGTAACACTGGAAGCAACAGGAGGCACAGGAGACTCTGGGATATTCACAGACTGACAGGAACACTGGAACAGCACATGGAAGTTGACTGGGAACCAACAGACTAGACAACGAGGGGTTAACGCAGGAGCTGGACACAGGAAACACTGAATTAGGCCACAGGTGAACAGGAACTAGCTCACAGAACTAGGGGCTCAAGACACATTGCACAAACACCGAGTGCAGTCTGAGAGCTAACTAAATAGCCAGGGCTGGTCAAGAGCCTATTTTCTGATTGGCCAGCGGCATCGATGGAGCGACAGAACTGCCTGCATGCACTGGAGAGAGATGCCTGTGTTTTACTGATGAACAGGTAAGAGTTACATAGTGCTCTGTGATTGGCTGAGAAATAGAAAACCCTGATGACAGCTCGAGCATCATCAGGATTTCCCTTTCCTCAACCCATCAGGGAGCAGAGCAATCAGCAGAGGTCTCCTATGCTGACAGCTCCGCTCCCCTGATTGCTCCCGCAGCCCTTGAGAAGCTGTAACATGTGTTTTGTATCTGTAGCAACTACTATAGCTAGACTAAGCCTAAAAAAATGATCATCATAATGCAAAAAAAACCTATGTGTGAAGCTTTATATAAAAGCTGACATAATCCTACATAAAATCTGTACATTACTATAGTAAAAGTGAGCCAGTTTTGTTAATTGTGAGCCCTCTCCAGTATGAACACATAGCCCTATTATGCAAGAACCTTTAGCTATCTTTTCAATCACAAATTAAAATACAACATATGTGTCAACAGCACAATATATTTTGTTTTTATGTCATCTAAAATATAAATACATTCAATTATGCCTGTACAATAGGAAACATCTGGAGTGCTTTGGCCTGGCTTGTTTTTTCCTTGTAGACTAACAGTATTGTTCTTAGCAAGTCTTGTGACATAAATGCTTAAAAGGTTACTTAAACCCAGCCAATTGAGTCACTTATAAATTTATAACCACAATGTCTTCCACTTGAAGTAAAATGTTAAGATTTTCCCTAAGCACACAGTTGAAGAGAAGCATTTTGAAGACTAGCACTATTGTAGTTTGTAAGGAGTCCCTGAGGTATTAATTAGGGATCTTCATATAACTATACATAACTTAAGGCCTTTCTAGTTTTAAAATAGATTTCATTTTTGTTCTCTATTGATTAGAGGAACTGAAAATCAAGAGATGATGAAATATTCTTTATGGAATACTTTTATTATGCTTCAAAATATACAATGAAATATGGAAAGTTTGTTCATTTCTGGGTTCTTGTATTTTTGGAACAGAATCCTAGAAGTGTACAGCATAAAAACTGTATATTAACATTAGGTAACCAATAAATATAACAGCTTTTCACATTTTCAAAAAACCCAAAGAATGAATCTGCAAAATATACAATGAAATATAGAAAGTTTGTTCATTTCTGGGTTCTTGTATTTTTGGAACAGAATCCTAGAAGTGTACAGCATAAAAACCGTATATTAACTTCAGGTAACCAATAAATATAACAGCTTTTCACATTTTCAAAAAACCCAAAGAATGAATCTGCAACCCAGGTAACTTCTTTACACCACTACTGAGCATGGAATGTATTATTCTATAATCTTGAACTTTCTTATATTACAGTATATTCAACCCAAGACAAAGTAAATTACATTGTATTTATCTATCTATCTATCTCATTTTTAATATTTACAGTTGTTCTGGAAGCAGCCATTATATATGAATAGGCCATCACCAGTTCACAGGGAGCGCCATATAAGTGATAAAAAAACAGTTTGTTGTTCTGTAACTGTTTACATGGCAATTAGATGCCTATCTTATACATCTCCATAAATTCAAGAATCACAGCAGGAAGCCAAGCGCAGCATATTTTTAGACTAAAAAAGTATAACTATTTCAGGTACTTATGTGTAAAAAGGATTCTGTTCCTGGAAGTACAGAGGAGTTGCAAATTCTACTGGAACAGAGGGGACAGTTTGACTTAAATTCTGCTTTAATCAAATCTAACAAATGCCTGCTATATGTATTGTGCTTTGTTACACAAAGTACAATGAACTGAAATATTATGGAAAATCAATTCTGTTTGTTCAAAGGTTTGCAAATGAACAACAGAACAGCAATGGAACATCATGGGTACTTCATGGAGCAACATGTGCACCTTTTTGGAACTCACAGGTCGAATTCAATCATATTTTGGTGATCAGAGACTCTGAACTCAAACCTACAAAGGTTGGGAGTCAACAATATATATGAGTGAATACCATGCCATAATGAACAGTATACCTGACAAAAAGACAAGTTTTCAAGGCATACAGTGATATAAGTTGTTGAAAGAGCAGGGACAAGGGGAACTTATTGTATAGCAATAAAAAATAGTTACAAAAGGTATTTATAGAGGAGAACTTGACATTCACCTTAGTACAGCACCCACAAAGTGAATCAATATGTTAAGGCTGTTTTAATTTTTTTTAAAAAAAACCTAAACTGGATGTACTGGCAAATATAGCTATTTGATCCACAGTTGCTTTATCTCAGGTCTTTTATGTATAGTAAATATCACAGTAGTGTAAAACTAAAGCTGACAGTGAATTGGACATGGTTCTAACAAAATCTTTGCAAATGCTTTTTTTAATCTGAAAATGATCATGACTTTTCTCTGTGACAGGCAAATTCATAGGTTATGTGAAATTTAGGTGGAGCAGATGTATTAAAAAAAATCTGCTACATATGTGAAAAAACAATCCAATTTATAATTAACTCATGTGAATAGTTGACAATGTGAATAATTGAATGTTCTGACTTTTTTGTGTTCTTTATGGATATAGTTTAAACATTCTGTTGCCATATTTCATTAGGTATACGAATTGTCATAATATAGATAAAACACAGATTTATAAAATGGTTTCATAGTAACTTTTATGTGTCTTGGATTTGTGTTTTAGTGCATCCTAAAACCCTACTCAATGTTGCCAATTTCTTGTTCTGTTAGTTAGGATCCCTTCTAATATGATTGGGTTCAACTGTTCTGCAGCAGAATAAGTATATTTTACTTTCCATGAAATTGATAATAAATCCAACACAGACTTCTGGGTTCCTAAAGTGGACCTAAATTTTACATACAACACATGTGTAGCTGACTCTTGTGACATTCTTGCCTGGTGAAGAACTAAAAAAGTGGAGCCACCTTTAAAAAAAAAAGTTATTTTCAAAATCTTCTTTGAAAGAGGAAGACAAAACTAATCTTGTACTGGATTAGCTTCAGCAAAATGAATTCTGATGGTATATAATAAGTATATATCAGTTATCAGTATATGTGGCTTATACCAGTTCTATAAATTATCTGAAATTTTTATATTTTAATGCCCTTTTGACCTCAGTTTTCAGAAATGTTAAAAAAATGTTTCCTCTCTCATTTACTACTTTGAGAGAAAGTGCAGTTTGCTCAACTGTATACAAAAGTTGTAAAAGTGCTTACGTTCTGTACAGTCTACAACTCATTAACACATGTATTTAACAGTCCAATGAATTGTAGTAATATGTGCAATGCATAGGTTTAAATAGGTTGGTAAGGTGTAAAGAGGAAATTGATCTTTCTCTACTTCTATGTAATTGACATTACTTCTCGATAGAGTATGCATATCTGAACTAGGCATAGGAATTAGCAGCAATAGTAAATTATTAAAGCTCTGAAAGGGTGCAGAAGATACACTTTCATCAGTGAACCTGGGTGATCCAGCAAACTGTAACTGTAACTATTCAAACAACCAATCACATGCCATTTTATCAAAAACCTTGTAATTTTTTTTTTTTTTAATTTAGGGTTATATTGTTTACCATAA
Source organism: Pyxicephalus adspersus (assembly GCF_032062135.1). Classification (NCBI taxonomy): domain Eukaryota; kingdom Metazoa; phylum Chordata; class Amphibia; order Anura; family Pyxicephalidae; genus Pyxicephalus; species Pyxicephalus adspersus. The sequence continues at coordinate 46,415,628 of NC_092861.1, forward strand.
CAGGACTGTATTCTCAGGCTCACTGATCCATGACCTCTAAATCTTTTGTTTTAGGACCAAGACAAGAATCTAGGTTAGAATTACATTTTGCCTTGTCTTGCTTTCAATTTTATTGGTAGATTGTGTTTGATTTCTCTCTAGTTTTATTGAAACAGCGGTGGTGTATATTGAACATTTAGCAGAGCTCATGAAGGGCACAGTTATTAATTTAAATCATATTACACTAATTCACTGTTGCCCTAAGCAGAACAATCTCTAAATGCATCTCTCTATTTAAAGGCCAATTTAAGAGCTCTCTGGAGAATTTCTTATCATTAGGGGAAAACTGAGGGCAAAAGGTTATATATTCTCTTGAGGTTAATAAAAAAAGACCATGTTGCCACCACCAACTCTAAGGACATTTTAAAGTAGCGACAATATGTGAGGATCAAGAATTAAGTGAGAAAGAATTATATCAATTTTTAAAAACAACTAGGAATATCTTAATTTAAATTCATATTCACGTTTACTATTCAATTTGCCATATTCTAAAGACATAATTTGAAATCATTTTTTAAGCACAGTTTTCAATAAAAGCAATACCCAGCATAAAGGTCCTTGGTCAGATATTTCCTATTATAAGGTGACAGGGTTCCTGATGAGACTTCAATTGGCCATCACCTGTATGCATATAGACAAAACTGGCTGCAGAGTATGGCAGCACTTACATGTAACAAAGGATAAAAAGGTGAGACTGATATTTTATTTACAACTTAACAAATGTTACTGGTAACAGAGCATTAGCAAACTAAATTGTCACCTGTTTAATTTTTACAGTTAATTGGCAGTGGACGTGGTAGGGAGTAAAGATTGGGAGCAATCATTGCTGGAATAAGGAACTATAGGAGGTAAGAAAGGAGGTAACAAAAACTTGACTTTTTTAATCATTTTTTTTTCTTCACTTTTATATTATGTAACCTTTATTTTGTCATTTTTTATGTATATGATGTTGGAAAGGAAAAAACAGTTTTAGGTATAAACAACATACTTGATCTCGTCCAGTTCTATTTTTTGGATTTATGTGCGCATTTGAAAATTCTCCCTGCTCTTTGCATGCCAAATGTATTTGGATGCATAGCAAAGGCTGCAGGAGTTCTGTTCTGACAGATGGGATTGGGTGAACATTTTCATGTACAATGACTGATTTAACACACCGTTGGGCAAAAGTTAAGAAATATTTTCTTCATTAAATTCTTCTTTTTAAATTGGTATATAATCTTTGGCTCCGGGCTGCTGTCGGATAAAAAAATTATAAAACATCAAGTTTAAAAATAGTAAAATGTCATGAGTGAGGTAAGGAAAACAATTCTATTAAAAATGATTAAACTTTTGATGTATTGTAGAGTGTACTTTCATAGTTTCCATATTGAAGCTTTACGAAAGGGAAAAAATCAATGCCTATAAAGTGCAGTAGTAGTTGAACATTTGAATGATTGCATTTGATTCTGTGAAATGTTTTATCCTAATCAGATTTTTGTTTCATTTGTATTTAATAATGTAACAGCTGTGGGCTTGTGACTAAACAACATTAACTTTTACCAATACAGTAGTCTGCATTATCAAATTAGTCATTGGCAATTTTGGTTATAATGGATCTACTGTTCCAGCTGTATAAGTATAAAGTATGTTATTCTATATTAACATTTTGCATTTTTCACCTTCAATAAAGAGTTCATATTTTTAGATTCTAACTCTAAAAGTCAATAATGTAGCAAATAGGAACATTTCATTTGCTCTGTCAATAATATAGTATGTATGTGCTTTTATGTGAGTTTATCTATTGGCTCAACAGATATGAAAAAGACATAATTTGCAAAAAACCAACTTTTCCATACCCAATGGGGAAAAAGCTGTGCATAAGCAGTAACATGCAGCTCCACCAACTTAAAGGTGTGCAAGAATGCAATCTCCTGTAGACTGTGGCTTCTATTCTTAAATGCACATTGCAGTGAAGTATGTCAATGAGGTTATTGTAGCACAAATACAATATATGTATAAAAATGCATAAATATATAAACATGGGTGGTCCAGTTATTATATAAAAGGAACCCCCTGGTTTATAAAAGGTAATGGAAATTCTGGTACAGGATGTAATGCAAAATAATATTTAATATTTAATTGTGCTAAACAACAGCCAAGAATATAATTCTCAAAGCTAACACTTTCTACTATAGAGAAAGATAAATCAAGATCGCTAGTAGCTGACCCACCGTATTTTTCGCCGTATAAGACGCTCCAGGATATAAGACGCACCCAATTTTAAAGGAGGAAAATTTAGAAAAAAAAGATTCTGAAAGATTATTCCCCTTCTGATCACCCATGTGCCATTCATACCGGTATTCCCCTTCTGATCACTCATGTGCCATTCAAATTCCCTTTCTGATCACTCTTTGCCTTTCAAATTCCCTTTCTGATCACTCTGTGTCATTCAAAATTCCCTTCTGATCACTCTGTGCCATTCAAATTCCCTTTCTGATCACTCTGTGCCTTTCAAATTCCCTTTCTGATCACTCTGTGTCATTCAAAATTCCCTTCTGATCACTCTGTGTCATTCAAATTCCCCTTCTGATCACTCTGTGCTTTTTTTGCACTGTAGGGCAGTTAGGACAGGGAACAGCAGGTGGCGCTGTGCTGGCTTCTTTCGCTCTGCTTTACAGACAGGAGAAGACACGCGCTGGCAGAGGAGAGAAGAGACAGACGCTGCATGCAGCCAGAGACACACGCAGGATCGGGTATCGGGTGAGTATATTATTTTAATTATTTTATAACACATTGGTCGTATAGGACGCACTAACTTTCCCCCCCCCAGTTTTGGGGAAGAAAAAGTGCGTCTTATACGGCAAAAAATACGGTATATACTTAATTGAAAGTCTGGTGCACTACTGAGCTATTGCTTTTATCAATATAGTGTGCAGGGAGGGGCCAAATGATGGGTGAATATATAATAATCCTTATCCTTGGAGTTCAAAACAAATTAATTTTAGAGCAAAAAAATGGCAAGTAGTACAAAATATAGATTTGATCTGATCATAGTGCAAAATGCTGGGACCCTTTATCTAATTATCAATAAATTTAGCCCAAACACCACAGCTATTCTCACCACAAATGTAGTAGAGTCATTTTACATTCAACATTTAAGAGGAAGTAAACTCAAACCTCACCCAAAACAAAAAAAAAAACATTTACCTTCAATTCCCCAGAGTAGTCAATCGGTCCAGAGGTCTCTTCCATTGGGTCCCATGTCCTCCCAGCATCTGTCTTTGGGTTGACTTCTTCCGGGGTCTTCTTCCTACATCACACGACACAGGCGTAGAGACGTAGTTGGGTGACGTAGATGGGAAAAAAAACTGCCGATCTCACTGCCGCATACATGAGATTGTCAATTTTTGACAAAAGGGCTCTTTCTTTGTATGCCCAAGATGCTCAGGCATGCGCAGAAGGAGCACCCAGGAGCCTCCGGGGATGCGTGACATAGGTATCCCAGGAGGCTTTGTGCTCCCATCCATTCTCCATTTAAAAAAAAGGGTGTTGCACTTAAAAAAAAAACAAACAGAATTTTTACCTTACATAAAAGGATTGACTACCCTTTTATGTAAAGCGAAATTCAGCGTTTAGCTTTAAGTTGATTTCTGTTAAAAAAGTTTAAAAGTACCATTCTCTTCACCTGAGATGTACTGAAATCTCAATCAGGTTTATCTGCCCTGAAAGGATTACATGGTGAAAAAGAAAAATACCACACCCAAAGACGAGTTAGCTGAAATATGTTTTATTATTTTCTTTACGTTTATATTATATACAATTTAAAGTGTATGTAAATCCTAACAACTTACTTTTCCTTTTTGATCCCTTTAAATGTATTACCATTCATTTTCATGCAACTGTAGCATTCACCCTATCGGGGCAGTCAAATATTTCCTAAGTTCTTTGTTGTAGTGGGGCATAAGAAACTTATAAAGACTTGTACATCGCATCTTTTCAGCGTCTTATTGTAATTCAACACATAGGGCCTGAATTATTAAAACTCTCAGAGACTGGAGAAGATAAACTATCATTGAAGAACCCGGGTGATCAAGCAAACCTGGAAAAGAGTTAATAAAAAATATTTTTCTATTCTATTCCAGGTTTGCTAAATCACAAAGGTTCTTCCATGATAGTCTTCAGAGAGCTTTAATAAATCAGGCTCATAGTGCAATCCATACTGTCCACACTGACAAGTGTCCTTTAGCATCCTTGCTAAACCCTTTAAATACATAGCAAGTTATGAGAGAAGCATTCTTCCTCTGGAGTAGGTTTCCCATCTTAATGACAGTCCCAAATTCAGCACCAATGGAGTTCTGTCTTAAATTACCTGTCTTCTGCGTCCCTTCTTCTTTGGCTTCTTCCATTAAAGCTAAACTTGTAACTGAGAACCAGTCTTATCACCTCAGTTATTTAATCCTAAAGCCCTGGAACGACTTGGTTCCATGAAATTCTTCTAGGAATCCGTTGCAAAGACCCCTCAATTATTCACAGATTTAACTATGCCACCCAAAAAGATGCCAAACATTATCATAGGCAATGATAAACAGAAACAGAAAGAAACCAACCATGACTCTCTGCCATGAACAAATTCTAGAACTGTCCATAATACATTAAGCCTCAAGGGGTAAAAAATAAAATACATGTTATAAAGAAGGAGAAAGCTGTGGTTTATACATTCCTTTAATAGCCTTAAGTGTAATACTTGTATGTTGTGCATCCAATGACAAAAGCAGTAAAAGTGAACACAGGGAGCACAGGTTCCCCACTCAGTACTAGAAAAGGTCAAATAAATGCAAAAAAATCATGACTTGAAATTGGGCTAGACAAACTCTGTATATGTACAAAATGCATGGCCCATTTGCAAGTAATTGCAGTTTGCATGGTATACACATATGCATAAAAAGTTTAATTTTTTTGCTTCCTATTGACCATTTCCCCTCAGTATCTGTTTTTTCATTCCCCCTCATCCCCAGCACCAGTAGACATGAAACTTCTCCACAATGCAACACACCACAACATGGTGATAATAAATTATTTACATTTTACTGATACATGTGTTGCTTTTCACTGTGGATCCATTAAAAAAATCCCTAAAGCATACAGGGTTTGGTAGCACAATGAGTGTGTTGTGGCAAAACAAAGATGTTAAGCTAGTGGTGATTGTCACTGTAATAGTGGAGATTGCCACTGTCACTGGAGGGATGGTGGGCCCTCCATGTCACCAGCCCATATGCGTAGAGTGTAAGCAAGGTGCAGAGTCTAAGACACCAACCTCAGGATTCACCAATGTACCCTGCAAGATGTGATGGATTGGGAAGTGGTGCCCAGGCTGCAGTTGGTGAACACACAGGAGCTGGTGACAGCTGACAGTAGCAGAACTAATATGTGGTACAAGATAGGCAGTAATGTAGTCAAACAAGCTGAGAAGCCAGGAAACTGGAGAGACAAAGAGCAATACGCAAAGGTGTAGTCAAGGATGGAGAGTATGAAGGTGGGATCAGAAACTAGGGAAACACACATTGGAGCCTGGAAAGCAGAGACATTAATATTAAACTTGTTCAGGCAACATCCTATTGCCTGTCACTTCCTTTTTAGGATAGATCAGGTGAATGGGCAGAAGATCACATGCCAAGTAGGTACTGATACCCACCACCAGAGGGAGTGCTACAGCCAAGGTACCTCAGATGATGTTTCTTCTTCCACCAGCAGATGGGGTGTGTCTGCAGAAGATTCTAGTTATTTGAGGCAAAAAGAGCGTTTTCAAGGAGTCATCTACTACAGACCAGAAAACAGACATACCATGAGATTTTGGAGATTCATGGACAGCCTGGAGTGTGGCTCATGGTAAGAGAGGCTAACCTGGACACAGATCCCCTACTTCTGTGGGAATCTGTGATAGAAATGCAGAGCATTTTACTTTTATGCAAATTTCATGTGAATTTCATGCTTGTAACTAAGACAATTAAATACATGCAAATACATTTAATTGTCTCAGTTTCAGATATGTTCAGTTTGCATGAAATTTGTATGTGATTTGCATCTCATTGACCGTCTCTAAGGGCTAGTTTGTGAGTGGAGTAGAGTGTGATTGGTGATGCAGGAAGAACAGACTTTAGGAAGTCAACTTTAACCAGCCTTATCTTTTAGAGATGGCCAATGAGATGCAGAAATATGTGGCTTTTATGCAAATAATATGCAAATGACATTTAAATTGCACTTATTTGAAACTCTGTGAGAATACCTTTGATTGGCTCAGCTTCAAGTTTGCATTATATTTGCATTTGATTTGCATAAAAGCTGAATTTTATGCATCTCACTGACCATCTCTACCTCTGACAGTGTAAATTGATATCTATATTCTACGGATGCAGTGAGAGTGCAGTGAGCTAGAACACATTAGTTGCTAACCGAGCAGTACCAGTTGTTGTCTAATTGCTCTTTAAATGGTTTATGGTAATCTGCTTAGTAGTACCATTCAAAATCAGCAATTTTGAATTCTTGCTCTGATACCAATGAGTGATTTACTGCTGCTATAAATTATCATGAAGTATTATTAATCGCTAAAGTAAATATTTCAAGAAAAAAAGCCAAAAAACATTCACTGCAAAACTCTGTTAGGACTTTTGACCCAATGGCGTCTAATCTTTAAATCATGATGGAATGAATCCCTCTGGCAACATAACTGTCTCAATTCAAAATCTGTTCTTTTCACGCTCTGTTTAAACTGAATCATTGTGTCACAGATTAAAGATGCTCATAACAAGGTAAGAGATCAGAGGTTACTTAAACCTTTACCTCTTTGATTTGGAAGGCTGGAGCTTCCCTCAGCAAGAAAGGACACAACACTGTCACAAAAAAACAGGAAGCCGAACAAACCATCCAAAAGAGATTACACATCAGTTACTAGAGCAGAAAATAAACTGTCAATTTCAAGACACTTCTTACTGTTTAGTCAAGGAATCATTGCACTGCATTGTACTGTATCTTCCTTTTCAAATAGCTTAATGTTGCCGTAGAAGGCTATTGATCTTTCATTGTTTTGTATGCTTTGTTGTTTTTTTTTTGTGTGTGACAAGAACAAATAAAATTGGTTTAGCTCCTATTGACTTTCAAAGTCGGTGATATTAGTTGCTTTCAGAGTAAAGAAACTTTAAATTAATATGTGTTTTCTGCTTCTCTTCTTTTTTGTAGCTAAAAGGGATTAAACACTGAGTGGACAAACCCTGAAACTGCCGCAGTGTAAAATGTTCTGTGGGCAAACAAGATTTGTCCGGTGAAGGACAAAACATAAAACACTAGGCCAGGATTATTAAAATGAAATAATAGGAAATCTGAAAAGGGAAGGTATATCCATGAGCATAGAATAATTCAAATGAAAGTAAATTGTATGCTTCTCTCAACAACCTTCCCAAAATAGATTTAAAAAGCCATTGAAAATAGAACTTGCACAAAAAAACTCCATTCAAGACTGCACCAGAACCCATTGAAAAACCTCCCCTAGGAGACATGGTGATGTCATCCACACCTTCCTATTTTGTTGAAAGCTGGGCAGAGGTAAATAGTTCTTCCTTAAATCATCTTTTTCATTAAACGTAATAGTTTTTATTTTTGGTGGGCTATTGAAAGTGAAGTGGACCTTCCATTTTCAGGGAAGCTCTGCTGTTAGAAAGGAAAATTGTGCCTAATAAAAAAATACTAAATATTAGCATAACAGATTTACAAATCTTTCACAATGCAGACAAATACAGACCAGGATGGTTTCAAGAAAGCAGTGGAAAAAAAACTTTAAAGATGTAAGCTACTTTAATGAACATGATATTTTAAAGTATACATAGCACTTGGACCTCTAACTAACTAAGATATTCGTAAGATAACTTATCTTGGTTTACTACTCTAAAAGGATATACAAGTCCCCGCTTTAAGGTCATCTGACATACGGACGACTCCTAGATACAAACACAGCTTCCCTGCTCGCTCCTGTGCAGAACGGAGGCTTGAAGGGAGTATAGGGCAGTTTGCATGACTTTCTGGGTGTTCTTAGGACTGAGCTCTTCCTTCAGCCTCTTAATTCTTTAATGACAAAGACAAACTCTGCAGTTGTTTCTTTTTGCACATCAATGCACAGCTTGCTCCAGAAGTTTAATGAATGTCTAGGTTCCATAATTTTTTTTTGCTTTGTTTCTGATTAATATATATACACAGTAACTGACACCAAGCTGCCTAATAATATGTTGAGACAAACATCTGTCCTAACTCCATTTATTAAAATAATGTACCTGTTCCGACTTACATACGAATTTGACTTAAGAACAAACCCACAGTCCCTATTTCGTATACAACCTAGGGACAACCTGAATTCATCAAAGGCTATATGATAGCTAAATCTATAGTTAGTGGTGTCATTGTAGATAGTTCATGAAATATTTGTGTCCCATGCGCCACTAGTTTATTAAATGTAAGTAGTACCAGTGACATTTTCCACATAGATCACTTGAAACCACAACTCCAATTTTTTTTTTTGTTATTATTTTAGCCCCAATTGGAATGAGCTAGAACTTGTGTTAGGGTTTTATGTGCAGTGTGTATGCCCTATTTTAATAGAAAATCTCCCCAATAGGTACACAAATGTTATCTGAATAAATCTCCTGAATATGTGCACTTCACTTAGTAATTCACTTTTGAATGGCACATTGGGAGTTTTCTTTAATCCTACCACATATGTGATTCATCCTTGGGATCTGCAAACAAGTTTATATTAAGGAACATATAGTTCAGCTTTAAACCCATGTATCAAAACTAACACTGTTAGTAGTTAGGTATCAGCCAGATCTTTGATGGTAAAAATAGGTGTTGGGATGTTTTATAAACAGTAATGAACAAAAAAAGTACACATTTTAATTCTAACATTTTACATATAAAGATTTATTACAAAAAATAATTTGGCCCTTCATAGTTTCAAAAAATATTTAAATCTAACCTCCAACATCCAGCAGATTCCACTATTCACTATTTACCAAAAAATGCAAAAATATGCAAAAATCATGCGTAAAAAACTAGATACACCCCAAGATTCAATAGTTTGTAGAACTTGAATTGCAATACATTTGCAATAACTTGAAATAATTGTTTTCTGTATACTTTTTCAGTCTCTCACAAAAGTTGCACAGTTCTCTTATGTTCCTGACACAGTATTTGGATTGGGTTGAGGTCTGAACTTTGACTAGGCCATTACAACACCATGATTCTTTTTCAGCAGTTCTATTGTAGTTTAGTTGGTGTACCTGGAATCGTTGTTCTGCTTCTTAATCGAGTTTTGGCCAAGATGTTGCACAGATGGACTCATATTTGACTCTAGAATACCATAAAATATGAAAGGAACAAAAATACCACACTTCCACACAAATCCAGTTGGATTTATTAGATCATAGATTAGATGAACCTGCTATATTATTTCTAAATTATGATCACAGTCCAAAATAAAACTACTGCTCATTGATTAGTAAGCAGCAACATGTATATAGCTCAGAATTAGATATTGTAATTGGATAAAGCACTAAAATAGTCAATAAGCTCCTTGATAATCAATCTTTTGCATAAGTATGGTGTCTTGTATGATTAGAGATGCAACATAATTGGAACAATTAACCTCTGAGGTGAAGGAACATGGCCAAATGCTTAGTATTAGGCAGTCTCCTCAATGTAATATAACATGTCACATGATTTGAAGTAAATGATTCCTGCAGAAAAGGTATATATCCAATTTGTTGCCATTTAGCTAAATTAAGTGTTTCTCATTAATAAATCTGAATGTTTAATCTGCTCATGTGGATATAAATTAAAAAAAAATACTAAAATCATCAGTAGTTATTACCAAAATTACAGACTGCCCTTTAGTTTAAAAAATTACTGGGCTACAGGATTTTTGGCATTGAAAAAAAAAAAAAAATAATCTACCACCATCTATTACTAATCCTATTATTATTAGTACTGTGGACAAATCCACCTCCATCCCTCAGCCCAGATCTGGCCTACCTGGGAAGTGTTGAACAATTATCATGATAAGCCACAATATTAAATGCGATATTTCAAAAACAACTAAACGTGGGCTGGCATTTTCTTCCCCTTTTTGAAATCTTAGTCCATCTTGATTTACCAGGGTGGAATGGCAAATATCTGGTGCAGGCACAATGGAATTCATTAATTCCCGGTCCGCACAGTAGAAAGCGGAGATATCGAGTATCCTGGTAATCAAAGCTGATCCTGTGCAGGTGCAGCTCAAATTTGTTGCCAAAAACCTGGACCAATAAGCAGGTAGGAGAGAATATTGCAGAAGGGCCATCACCTGCCCCCTTCTGCAATAATGAACTACCTAATCTTGCATTGTTAAAAGAAAAATATAAGTTCCACAATATCTGCAATACCTGACTGGATGCTATGAAAATAAAGCACACTATTTGTAAGATAAAATATATAAACAGTGGTACCTTTGAATAAGTCCTTAATCCATTCCAGATTCTTGGATTTATACCAAACAAATTTTTCCCATAAGAAATAAAAGGAAAATTATTAATCCATTCCCATGAAAAAAAATCCTATTAATATTGGCATATTATACATTGATGGGGCTGTAAACACTGCCTAATACTAAAATACATAAATACAAAACCAATTAGATGAAGTAAATCAAAATTTACATTGAAAATTTAACCTCACTTTACCTTGCTGAGAAAGTCGAGTGCCTACTAGTTTGGTTCTGAGAAGGGAGGAGGAGATGTTCTGTAATTCACAGAGAGTTATAGCACGGGTTGTTCACTGAATGGTAGCAACTGGCCTACTGACGCTTGTTACCAGTCGTGGCTTTGTCTCGAGAGAGGTAAATAAGGATAGCGTGTGATGTTATGACTCATTTTGACCCATACAAGTTCTAGCACAAAGGTTGTATACCAAGAAAAGGTTGTATACCAAGCAAAATTTTGTGTCCAAACAGGACTTATACCAAGTTGGACTTATTCCAAAGCAGACTTATACCCAGGTACCACTGTATATATTTTTTGTTTTACCAACACAGCATTTTTGTTTGAATTTGATTTTTTTTTTTTGTTTTTTTTTTATTGTATCTGGTTTTTTGCTCGTAGATCCATCAGAAAAGAAAGGTATCATTCCAAGCTGTCATCCAAGCTTCTATTATCAAACAAGCAGTAAATCCTCCAAAAATGTGAATCTTTACATGGTGTCCACTAATAAATGTTTTTAAAGCTCCAACAATATGTTTGTTTTCTATCAGATATACCCACATTTTTAAAGGATTACATCAAAGCAGATGTGTATTTTCAACTTATCAGCAATCTACTTTTTCTGACAGACCTTATACACCAGAGGAATTTTAAAATATTCTTCTTTGAAGTATTTCTACCCTTGGTTGTCAATTAGCTGCAAAAACCCTCATTTTTTTTTACCAACATCTTTTTTGATAGGATGTTTTCAAGGAAAAAAATATTTGTCAAAAATGTCACATTTCCAGGGGTGCTTTATGTATCTGAAAATATCCTTTAAATATGTTATATCAGTATCTAATGCATATTTAGGTCAAGAACATATGTTGGTTTGGGATTCATCTTGCTGACAAATAGAAAGCACTGCAGGCAGAAAACTTTGATTTTGCAAAACAGTTGCATTTTACTCTTTAATGGGATTTTTTTTTTTTTTTGGCCTAGTGAATAAGTTATCATTTTTATGTACACCTTAGATATAATAGCACATCTCTACATGAAAGAGCAAATGTATCTTGAAGTCAAATAATACTGATGTGGTACTGTTTGCTATAAACACCTAAATTGTTTATTACCATACCTAAACAGGAACAAGTACGATGGAACACTTTTGTTCACAAAGCAATAATAGTTGTTGTCATCCTTAATTAAGCCTTTGGTATTAATTGTTGTTCATACTAGGTGTTTAGGGTCAAAATATAGGGGATTACTTTACTGTAACAAATGATGACACATATTTTTGTTTTTATCTTTAATTATTATAAGCTATTAAAATTTTGGCATACATATGATGGCAGTCCAGCAACAACAAAGTTTTCCAGCTTTGAAATAAAACTAACGTTAACAGAAATATCATGTAATCTTAACCTTGATTTTTACTATAGGGAAAAAAGTGATAAAATAAAAGATTTCAATTATGAGCTCTCTTTTTCCACTTGCATTTCTTTGCATTCTATAACCAATGATGGTTTGTGGTTAAGTCAATGTTTATATATTGTAAAAAAGACAAAAAATAAAAGACATCAGCACCTCCCTATTTCCAGATCCTACTTCAAAGCCTTGGCATATGTTGCTTTTTCAGGAATCAGTGCCCACTGTAAAAATGCATAACACAAACAGCATACAGTCTTCATACATAGGATATTCACTTCGCTTTCTGGAACAGTTAGCCTCAGTACCCTTTGCCCACTGCATCCTTCGACACCCCTACATCACAAGTCCACTACTCATCTGCATTCTCCGTAACCCTCATCCACAACTTACCTATACCCACCCACTGCACTCCATTGTCCATAGTTCAGTCACAAGTCCCCTCTACCCATGCATAACCTATACCCCTTTAAAACATTTGTTCTAGTGAAGAGGCAGAGGCACAGCACACATGTTGGGGAGCAGCTGCCTTGGCACCCAGGGTACTAGGGTTTTGGTGCAAGCAACATCACAGGAGTTCACTGCTGATTTTGTATTTCACAATGGTCTCCCTATCATCAATAAATACAAAGAAAAACACAGGTATTTTTAGTCAATAATTTTATTTTGAACATGAAGTATAGCAATATATGTTTCACCAAAGAAAATGTAAGAAACCTATCTGTGGTATAAAAATCTGTCATAGAGGTGATTAGTTAAACATGCCATATTGTTGGATGTCCTTTTCAAATGAAGGTTTTCAGAAATAAGAGCTCATTTGAGTTAGGTCTGCCATGTAACACTAATTGGTTGTGCCAAGTTATACTGCTTGCTTGTGAGATGAATTTGTAAAACCTGTAAGAAAGTAAAGAATAAAACATGTTTTAGGTTTAAGAAATTATATTATTGATTCTAACTTCTGTAATCATAATAAAACTTTCTTGTCAGTTAAATGAAATATATCATTTTTTGTTGTATTGGTTAGACAGAATATAGATGAAGCAAGCATATGACAAGTTCACACAAGTGTCTTTTCTGCACAATGTGAAGCTAGTAATATGTTATAGTTCGTTATTTCTATAAATATAGCAGAAAATATTTTTGTAGATAGTAGGACCTCTACACCATGGGCAAGAGTTCCCTGTGAAAACACATACCACTACTAAGTCCAGATACATTCACATATAACACAGCAGATCAAACTATGCTGGTATGTCAAATAAATGGAGTCGTAGTTCAAGGTTCCAGATAGTAAAATTACCAAAATGTCAAGACTACTCAGGAAGTTGTGTCACAATGTCAAGAACCCATGCACAGCCTGGGCCTGGGATCCATAAAGAATACCTCCTTCATCTGCCTGCACCTAATATGGATTTATCTCTCCTTCAACAGGTTAATATTAATCCTGTCTATCCATTTATGTTCCACTAAAATTTGCATCTGATTCTGTATGGTACATCGTGCATTTTGTATGAACTTATTGCAGAAATTTGAATCTGTCCATTCAATTATCTGTTCACAATCCCTTTGATCCAGCTGACTACTTATTGATATTTATTACCCTGCCAACCCCTCCCCTACACAGGTTCAACTGATGACTTCAATGACCTACTAATCCCTTCCTCACTCATAACCTCATCACACACAGAACTCCAAGACTTTTCTAGAGCTGCCCCGAATATCTTTGAATGGTCTTCCACATTCTATTCGGCTTGCTCCTACTTTCTTCTCATTTAAAAGAGTACTTAAAATCCATCCTTTCAAACTTGCCTATCCATCGGTATCTGTCTCCTAAGATCCTGACTATTTCCTACCACTACATATCTCTCCACCTATTGTGTGTTACTTCCCTCACCTCCTAGATTGTAAGCTTAAGTCCCATAAATTTCTTACGGCTGCAATTATAAGATTGTAGAATATCATTGCCAAAGTTATGGACGGCTTTAAAGAATGCATTTCTTATGTGTAGATGGTGTAGATTTTAAGCTACATTTTAAATACCATGATAATACCTTGATTTGTAAATTATAAAATATTGTTTTATTAAATATTTTTAACACCTTTTCTGCATAATTGCTTCCACCCTATTTGTTTTAAAGCTACCCACAAACATGAGATGGTGATCTGAGCATCTAAATGCCAGCGTTCATTCTTCAGAAACAAATGTGACACATACTAAACATCTCTGTGAACTATTCAAAGTCGTCAGTGAAAAGCATGATTTCACCATAACAATATAATGCTGGTGATTAGTTCCTCTTCTAAGATCATTCAGCCATGATAGCTGCCTACAGAAATCACTGGGTTATGCCATCATGCCATCAGTCATTTTGTAGTTCACATTTCAGAATGAGAGTTTTCTCATTTATATGGGTACCTTCTGAGTGTCTGTTTGCAGCAACATAATTTCTAATGGTAACAAAACAAGTGGTTTAATATAGGCCCCACTGCAAAATACCCATTTGCCAGTCCAACTGGTTAAAAAAGTGAATTAGCAGGTAACAAAATATTACTGGTTTCTGAGATGTTGCAACTTTTTTAGTAAGAAAATGTCACAGGTTTATTAATGAAAAAAGTTGCTGCAGCCTAGAGTGCAGTTTTGAATGTCATGATTTAGCTTATAGCAATAAGTCATATTCAGCTGGACTTGTTCAGTAATGTTCAAGATGATTCTCAGCTTATACAAGAACCTACTTCAGTTCTAATGAGTCTCAAGAACATACATTAGTATTTAGGGTTAGCAGGTATCTCAGTCACCTTGGTCTAATCACCATAGAATGTCTCAAACCACATTAGATAAAGCTAATTAAATTCCATGTTCTGATAGTTACACCATGACCTGGATAAATAATCTTCACAGACACCTTGTCATAATATTTCTTTTCGTTATAAAGAAACCATGTTTTCACTCACCTGTAAATAGTATTGTTAGCAGTTTCCTGCCATGGTATGATGTATCCACCTCTAACATGGAGATTTATGTATTCAAGTGGAGCTGGCAAGTTCACCCATGCACCTCGTACGTTAACTAGTGAACCCTGTAATGGAAAATGCTCATATTAAAAAGAATGCTAATAAAGCAAAAATCATCATATCCCAGTTATAATAATACAATTATCTCCTACCATTCACAGGATGCATAGTGCAAAACAAACTTTCACTGTCCGGTAAAATAAAGTTGTATTTTATGCATGAAAAATAAAAATAGGTTGATGCCAAGTAGAGTTTTATTGCTACACTGAACCCTGCTACACAACACAGATTACATCAATGTTTTCAACATGCATAATGGTACCTCTTGAGACTCTTGTTTTCCTTGGTAAATGTCCAATAAATTTCCTATTATATTAGTCCTTAGTTAACTCAAATCCCCCCACCTGATTTTGTAGTTATTAAGGCAATTTATCATATTATTGTTAGAATTTTTCATTTCATTGCTACATTTCCTAGTTCAGATAAATCTTTTATTGTTATTTCTCTATTTGACACTCCTAATGAATATTTGACATTTGCTTATATATGTCTTTATCTGTATTTGACACCTACCCCTCTATATTTTATTATGTATTCAGCCAAAATAAAATATACTTTTATAATGATAATGCATGTGGTGTCCAGTAAAAAAAATAATATTTACCATAAATGCGTGCACATTGTACGTTTATGGAACAAGAGAACCATAAGAGAAAAAAAGTACAAAAAAGGCATAAGGCAAAGATATTATTTAAGACTTACCGTGTGATAGTCATACCAGCGAGCATTTGGTATATATGCATTAACTGATGTATGTTTCTAAAACAAATTAGAAAATATATAGCATTAACATGAATTAACTTTTACATTGAACACTATTTTGTTTTTCAAACATTCAGTACGTTTAAATAAAGTTCCCATTACAGTAAGGCAAAGCCTCTGTTCTATGCTCATATAAAGTGATTTTTCTTGTTAAGAGAATGTTATCATCAACAGTCTTCTCTATAGTTTTTCACTGAGTCATGTAAGCAGCATCTTATCACAATCAATGCACATACATTTCTTTACGTGAATTATCAAAATCATAAGATATTGCTCTTACATTTATTCATATTTGGCCTTTCTAAACTACTTCAACTTTTAAGTGTACAAACACTACTAGATTAGTGTTTTTTTAATAAATATCTGCATTTATCATTTCTTTTCTATATATTTTTCATATGGTTTTTATCTCCTATGAATAGATCTGGCTGAATGCATTTGAGTTATTGTTATAAAAAGTAGAGGTTGATCATTTTACAAAGTAATTGTTCTCTTTGCAAAACCTATCTTCAGGTAGGAAAGGGAATTTTAGTAAAAAAAAGGTGATAGTTCCCATCAGTTAGAATGCCCTATCATGTATGAAGGAATCAAAAAAACTCATTTGTTGATGTGACAATAGATTTTCTTCACAAAGCTCATTATTCATCCACTTTAGTTAGTGAACAGTCTAATAAAAACACACTTATTGGCATTTTAGTTTAAGCTGTTTTAGCAGTGAATTAATCTGCAAAGCAATTTACACTTAGTTTAGTGAAAGTGATAAAAATTCACTTTGCAAAGAATTTCCAGACTTGTGCAAAGAAATGTAAAACACATGTATATTCTTTTGCTTTCACAGTATTCCATTGTTAATTTCATTCACCAGCTAAGTGATAAGTTCCATGCAATGTGACAATTCACATTGGTATGTAATCAGATTCTATTCCTTTAATAAAATAAACCTCATTGTACTACCCTTTCAGTCATTTATAGGACCATTATTCTTGGGCTTTGGGTTTGAGTCAATTGCATTAGTTTAAGAAGCTTCTGAATTTATTCAGAATGCAATCTTTAAAAAAAGTTTTGAATAAAGTTAGGTTTTACAGATTTGGCATTTAGCAAGTTTAGCATTTAAAAAAACCCTAAATACTTAACTGTGCCACTACACCTACCCCCACAGACCCCATACTTACCTCCAAAGGCAGTGGTCTCTGCACAGCTCAACTAGCAAAGATTTATTACTGGAAATCTAATCCTCCGGAACCATTGTTACCCACTGAACTGTAGACTTTTCAAGGGGCTGCTGCAGATAGGGGAGGTAAGTAAGGACTTGGGGAGGGTTCCTTTGTTTGAGGAAGGGGACTGATGAGACCTGAGCCACTCAAATCATGAAATGTATTTCACAGGAATATTTACTAGGTGATTCGCAAACATGCCAAGGAAAAAAGTCTTCATTCTGCTACATTTTTAGTAGTGTTATATAAAAATAAAAATCTGAGATTAACACCCCCAAAATTGATTGAAACAAAGGGAGAGAAACTGAAAATTGCACTACAGGCTTATTGTTAGTTATTTTTCACTGTGAATATTGCTATGCATTCAAAAAAAATATTGTGTTAGATCTTTATAGATTTAGGAAATATTCACTATCCTAATGCTTTTTTACATGCATCACAGTGGTTTAATGTATTATATGAACTTACTTCCTCTAAAACAGGGCTGATCATAAATGCTGGTCCCCATAAGAACTGTTTGTAAACATCCCAGGTTACTTTATCAGATGTAAACCTAAAAAGTAGAATAAGAAAATACATTTTATATGCCAAATATGCTTAGAAAACCTAGAAGGGGATAGGATTTTAAAGGCAACGGCCTCGTTAAAATTAAACCTTGAAGATAACGGTTCTAATTTGATAAAGCTCTCCATGACTGAAGAAGAATCATGGAAGAACCTGGAAGATCCAGTAAATCTGGAATGAATATCTTAAAAATCATTTTCTACTAGTTGAAAAAAAGATTTTAATAATGGACCACATCCATTCTAGGTTTGCTGTATTAATATGACAGGCTATCCTCTCCAGTCTTGGAGAGATTTATTAAAAGCAGGCCCAGTAACTAATTTAGAAATGCTTATGTTCATATAATAATGCATTGATAGCATGTGGATCAGGGCATCATATACTCATAGTTTTGGTGGCTATGGGTGGCTCAGTGGCTTGTGCTTAAGTCTTGGGGTACCTAAGCCAGGCCACCATCTGTATTCCTGGGTTTGCTTTGGTTATCTCTGAGTACTCATACATCCTAAAACCATACTGGTAGGTTAATTGGTTTCCCCCCTAAAATAGGCCTTAGTTTATGTAAGCAACATACAGCTTTGGTAGAGGCATTAGAATGTAGGCTTCTCCAAAGATTTAATGATATGACAATGGTCTTGGCAAAGGATCGCATAATGTCAGAAGTAATTGTGAACAAATTCCCAGGGTTTCAAAGTCTGTATGCACATGCATGCCCACTTAAGTTACAGTAAGTGTTTGTAAGCGATACATTTACATGTTACTATTTAATTGTCTACAACAGGGGTGTCCACATTTTTTTGGCTTGCAAGCTACTTTTTTAATGACCAAGTCAAAACGATTTAACAACAATAAAAATGCTAAACATATATATATAGGGATATTTATATATATATATATATAGACTATAGGGACAGGAAAGACACAGTTCACCTGTCATAGGAGAATGATGTGCTGCACAAGAAAAAGAACTGCTAACCAGCAATGCTCACCTCAGACTGCCCTCCCACCCTCTCTGCCTCCTTCCCCATTCCCCACTGTTACACTGAGCCTTCTCACACAGAAAGACATCCCCAGCATCCCTATAGATGTAGCAGCCGCCTGCTGGTTAACAGAAAGGAGGGGTAAGGCAGGGTTCTGCAATGGACTTGGGTTGCCTTTGCGATCGTCTGGTACCGATCTACATTTTGGGCACCCCTGGTCTACAATATAAGCATAAAAAATGATTTATTAAAGTTTTTTGTAATTCATTTTAGTATATCTAGCCTGATCTGTCCCAAATTTGCATGTATATTTCACAATATACATTATGGATCTCCTGAACCTGACTTCACAAATTTTTTTATTGAAATTATGAAGCATATTTAGCATATGCTGATAACATGCTTATATTAGTAATGTGGAAATATACCTGATTCACTTTGTACCTAATTTGCATAGTAATAGGGAATATATCTAAAGGATTAACTACATAAGTATATTTGTAAAAGAAGCTTTTGATTGATATAAACCCTAAACCTTTCTATATGTAAAAGCAAAAGTAAATTGGTAATTTACAAAAATGTTGTTTTTAAGGTCATACTCTATTGACGCCAAAGCATTTTTTTGGCTTCAGAATCACTCTAAAAGGACTGCTGCTACAGAGAGCAAGCATATTGAGTCTCTGAAACCCACAACAGCACTCAGACATCATCTATGTTAGTGATATATTGGCATCTAGGCTCAAATATCCATTATATATTTTATTACTTTCTCCCATTTACATGTCTATCTTAATATTAATGGTCCATTCCTCTTTACCATATGCACATCAATATTCACATAAATCTTGGATATTGACTTTTGTGTTCAACAGTATAGGAATGACCAATCAACATATTTTGGCTTTTAGATATCTTTATTGATAGGGCAGGTGTGTTAAACTGTAGAGTTGCTAGGTTTCATGCTATTTAAGAGTTAACAATCACAACAGACTTATCAAGGTATCATTGAACAAATGAGAGAGCATGTATTAAGATATAAATGTGTTTTTTTTTTAAACACAGAAGAACATTATTTGTCCTGCATCTTTTCAAATAATGGTTTAATGAAATGGAAAAGGAAAAGGTAATACTATGGAGATTAAGGTAGAGAAAATAGAGGGAAACTGGAAACCTAGACCCAAACCTACCAACCATCCATAATGTATACATAGTGCATATGATTAAAAACTGCAAAAAAAAGCACCTGTTTGTCATGTACAAAGCTTTAGGAACTATGTGGATCACATTTGAGAAAGGGCATAGGAGCATAGAAAGGGCGCTGCAAACACAACCTAGAAGAACTTACCTAAAATATTGTTAACGTTACATCATTGGATCTGGTAGTGTTACATAGCTAAAGGGAGCCAGTCATGTAAAATACATTTACATGATGTATGAAAGAAATTCACAGAAAATACAACTTACTCATGCAGCAAGGGACGGATTACAGTGCTTCCTTGGGTATGCGCTTCAAACATCAAAGTATATAGATATGGAAGAAGCATGTATCTGATGTTCAGGACATTTCTGGAAAGGTTTTTGAAGTTTTCATCAAAGCTAACAGGATCTTGCCTCTAAATGAAATCAAATTAAATCAATTAATTCATAATAAATTAAATGTAGAAAAAAATAGCTTTTTTAATACAATACTTTTGACTATATTGCACTATAGAACTATTCCAGTAATAATTTTGTAGGTTTACAAAGGTGATTTAAGATAAATCAAAGTTAGGTCATGGGTCAATATTCAATAGGAAGTTTGGAGCAACATCATATTAATTTCTTATTGGGTCAAGCTATAGCAGAAGAGTTATGAAAAATACAGGTAGTCCCTGGGTTGCATACAAGATAAGGACTGTAGGTTTGTCGGAACAGGTACATTATTTTAATACATGCAATTGCAATTAGGACAGATGTTTGTCTCAGCATAATATTAGGCAGGGTGGTGTCAGATACTATATAAAATCCTCATTGTGAGTTAATCACAAACAAAGTAGAAAAAAAAAATCTTTATGGAGCCTAGACTTTTCTTAACTTTTCGAGCAAGCTGTGCTTTGATATGCAAAAAGAAAAGAGTTTCTCTTGGTCATTAACGAGTTACAAGAGGTTGCAGAAAAGATCACCCACAATCTCAGCTATGTTTAGCAAAAGATTTCTCCTGCAAGTCATGCAAACCACCTCTCCCCCCTCCAGCTTCCATCCTGCACGGGAGTGAGCTAGGAACCCCTGTTTGTATCTAGCAGTCATCCGTATGTCAGATGTTTCCTAACTTGGGGACTACCTGTACAGGTGCCCATGTGTCAATTAAAATTTGGTAATGTAGGCCTTACTATATATGTAGATTAAATACATATATTTAATCTGCATATACAATAAATACATCTGTATGAAAAATTTGCTGAAAACTAAACAAATCAGCTGAAGTGGATGTTTTTTCTGCAAGTAAAATTTCACTATTAGAAAAGGTAAAGCAAGGTTTAAAATAAAGAAGTACAAAACTTACAGTGCCAGATTTATGTTTACACATCAGTATACTCAGTATATACACGATCAGATTCATGTTTAAAGTTTGAAATATTTTAGAAGCATACCATATAATCTTTTCCATTGTGGTTTCTAGAATATGGGTAGAATGCTCCTAGCTCCATCCAGCGGGCACACAGTTCATATGTCGTGTCTCCAAAGAAGCCACAAATATCGGCACCAGTCTACAAAAAGAAATTCATGCATATACATCATTTGGTAGAATTTCCTAGATAATATTTATGCTTGAGAAAAAAAAAATTCTTACATAGGACATGCCAAAAAGACTGAACTCCATCATGCCTGTAAAAAAAAGAGGTTTATTTGTAAATATACTATAGAAGAGTAGTGAAATGTTATTCATATAAGTAAATACCATGGATATTGCCCTTTAAAAGTACATGTTCCTTATAGCCACTGTCCAGGCTTAATTACATTTTTCCGATTTAAAGTAGCCCAGAACAGATATTATTTATTTTGCTAAACATACATTCACTATTTTTTCTGATCTTTTCAGTATAAAAGTACTGCTGATCCCCTCCTACATCTTTCAATCACTTTCAGTCTGTTTTATTAACGCTTTCCTAAACTGGAGAAGATAGACTATCCTGGGACAAACAAAATTAAAAACATTTACAAAATATTATTAGCAAATGCTTTTTAAGAAACTTATTCCATATTTGCTGGATCATCCAGGTTCTCCCATGATAGTCTATATTTTCCAGTGTTGGAGAGCTTTATTAAGTCAGACCCTTTCTATCTACATGCATTGACACTATCATCAG
Source organism: Pyxicephalus adspersus (assembly GCF_032062135.1). Classification (NCBI taxonomy): domain Eukaryota; kingdom Metazoa; phylum Chordata; class Amphibia; order Anura; family Pyxicephalidae; genus Pyxicephalus; species Pyxicephalus adspersus. Next base: position 46,437,764 of record NC_092861.1, read on the forward strand.
CTGCACAAGATTTCTCTGGACCAGCAAACATGATGAACCATACCTGAATAATATGTGTCAGTGTGGTTGCCTATAGTCACCACCAGAGATACATGTGCTGGGGTTACTACACAAGAATTGAGTTCATGGGATTTTACGTGTGACTGGGTTTACACATGATTACAATTTTGTAACATATATATTGTTTTTTTGTTGTTTTTGCCCTACTAAATGCAGACAATTGGTAGCAAACCATGTTGCTCATACAAATGTATTTTATTCAATATTGGTTAATTATTAGTTTGCTATACTTTCCTTTGTAAAAAAAAAAGGTTTTACAAATATTATATTCTATAAATTGCTTACCAATGATTGATTTATCTATCTGATTCCAAGCTGCAGTGTTATCTCCAAGCCAGTGTCCTATCCACTGACCAATTGTTGGGAAAGTGGAACGACCAACAACAATTCCTCTTTTTCCGGTTATATTGCGCAGAATCCTAATTGCACAGAAGTTAGCACAAGTTAGCACACATAGAAACCCAAAAAACAAATTCTTAATGAAGAAATAATATGTTCTTCAGCTTTTTTTTATATGCTAGAAATATATGTAGTAAATGCAGTAAGGCAAATAAGTACAGGGGTAGGTACAAAATATCCATTTAATATTTAGAAACAGAATTTGATTTCAGATCCATAAATCTTGGATTTTCATTTTCATTGTATTGTGCTTTATACAAGGGATTTGTTTATGCAGTGAACAAATTTTACTGTATGTGTATTGAAACTTATGTACAAAACTTCTAGAAATCCCATACACAACCTTTCTATGCTGGCACGGCACATAAGGCTGTGAAAATAGAGTGAAAATATCTATGTGATGTTTACAGCCATACAGAGATATCTTTACAATTTACAATTGTGTGACTAATGTTCCCTTTTTGTTTATAAAAAAAAGTATAATAGAATATTTTGAGTGAGCTGATCTTCATAACTGGACACCTATAAATAACTGTTATGTCTGCTTGACCCCAAAAGTTCAAATTACTAATATGATACGTGATTAGTTTTCTTAACCCCTCAGGCGGTATTCCAGAGTGTGGCTCGGGGTGAAATTTCATTACAAAAAGTGGTAACCCCCAGCCCCACTCGGGGTTAAATTGAGGGCTTACCTGGTCCTCACGAGCCCACAGCATCCGCCAGCGATGCCGGCCCGGCATCTGTGTCGACTTGGTGATGACCAGCATGCATCAGCGTCCCCTGGCCTCGCATCCCGGTGTGTACACGTTGGAGACACAAGGCTTGGGGATGCAGATGCTGGCTGGGTATGCGACGTGTGTGTGGGCGGCGTGCAGGCTTCGGGGGGTGGGACCGGTGGGAAATGTAAAATTAGTAGTATTAAATACTAAAACAATCATACCACCAGGCAGTTAAATAAGAAAAATTAAAAAATATTCATCTTTGTTTGGACCACCAAATGAGCCTGATTTCTTTTAAATATTTTTTATTGGATAACAAATAATATAGATACAAATATATACAAGAATAGTAGTTAAAAAATGAAAGAACAAAGAATAACGGAAATTCGTAAAAGTCATTTGCTATTTGTTAGCAAATGTTTTCATTCCTGGACTAAATCAATTTTAGGTTTGCTGGATCACACAGGTTCACTGATAAAAGTGTCTCATCCCCAGCCTAAATGAATCAGGTTTAATAATTTATTACAAAAAAGATCTGATTTGAAATATTTGTATGCATGCATGTATAGAAAAGCTTTAGAGAGATTCTGATCTATGACCATGACTGACCTTCACTTTCTATTGCATAGGATGAGTTAGGCAATTTAAATGTTGAGTAGTTAAAACCAAATTAGAATTTTTTTAAAAACACATTGTTCAGTTACCTAAGCACTACCTAATTTAGAGTAGTTAATGCCAATGCTATATTAATAAATACAGCTATACAGCATATGGCTTTAAATATGTTCAAGCTTTCACCATTTTACAATGACTGACCAGCACAGACCTGATGAAAATGATTTTTTTAGTTGTTCCAAAAACTGACTATAGATCAATGTCAACATTACTGAATTTACTTTTGTTATTAATAGAAAGCAGTTCAATATTCATCTATGGGAGAAATAATGAGGCTAGTTATTGCACTCTCATCATTTCTAAATCTTGGCTGGTAATGAAACATTGGTTCTGTGCCAGATTTAACCTAGTTTCAATCAAGAAAGGGAAGTGACCTTGATATTTTCTTTTATTACAGTTATATTTAAATTAGCAAGGATTTTCAGGTTACAGATACCCATAAAATGCTCCTTTTTTCAGTTCTGATTCATTGGAGTGAAAATTAAACATCCCTAATGTATGGTCATTAAATCCTATATTAACTGTCAAAATACTAATTTTAGAAATGAAAATTAGTAGCAACTCAAATTTTCCATGGAATTTAAGGCTAATGAATAATTGAATTGATCACAGTACAATAAAAGCATATGTGCATAGAGCAGTTTAAAGGTAGCTTGTGCATTTATTTGGCAGTTCAAAACATATTGTCCCCAGTAAAAAAGACAGAATGTGCCAAACAACGTCTCTGTGTGGTAGAAATTAAGTTATATTATTAATGTTTCTAATTATCACACTACCTGAGGCAGAATGGTTTAGTGATGGATTGTTTTGATTACTTGAAGTAATCAGAAGGTAATCAAGAGGTAATTTTACCAGGAGAACACTCTAAGAGTACCAATATTTGGACGCAATTTGTGATTATATAATGTAATGAGATATGATGGCCGAACACTTTGTCAAAATATAATTCACTTGTAGGCTGATTGGTTTATTATTTCAGAATTGATTAAATATAGCTAAAATCTAATAATGCCTTTTCTAAGCAATCAGGAAGATTCATTTTGAGAAGATGATGATGATTTTGGATCAGTTATATAAACAATATGCAAACAAAATGGATTTAAACTGCTCTACTCAGACCCACAGATGTAAGATGCTTTTGAAAAATTGTAAACGATAAGCCAAACCAAATATGCCAATATAAATAGTATTGATAGTATTCACATAAAAAGTGAATTGATTTAGGTAACTGACGTACAAATATTTTAACAGCAAGGGAGTTACCTGGTGCATTTAACTTCTTACACCAGGTTTAAAAAAAAATAAAAATAAAATATATAAATATATATATATATATATATATATATATACAAATATATATTTTTTTCCATTAAAAACATTTCTGCATAAACCAGCACCTATATTATACTGTAGAAATGTACCTTTCCTAGTTATATTCTACCAGTTACTGCTCCATTCAGAGGTTCTAAGAAACTAAGAAACCCACAGTACCAGGTGTATGTATCGATCTAGTTTCCTGCTCTGTTTCCACCACAACAAAAAAGGTAAGCATTTTTTTATTTTTAATTTAACAGGTAACAGTGGTTTAATACTCACTTTACACAAAACAGAGTTAATTATAACAATTAATAGCAACCTACAATCATTTTTTGTGTTCTAATGTGACATTGAATTAGAAGACACTAATTGCAAAATAAGGTTACAAAACATTTGACTTACTCATATGTTGGCCTTGCGTGTGACCACCCATACAGATTGTGGACATCATAGTGTCTCACTGGAGTGCCATCAGGAAGGAATTGTTGACTGTCCATGCATAATGTTTTGTGATTTAATCCCATGTGTTTAGACTCCAGAACTGCAAAACAATAAACCAATGTCTGTATTTAAATGTGCAGAAATAAATTATTGCATTTTTTTTGTTAAGTTGGGTCTTATACTTCAGCTTTGACCAGTAGACCTGCATTTGGCTACAATAGGAACTGTTAAGACCAATCAATCTTTTTGATGTCTGTGTTCACAAAATACTCCAGAAAGTAGGGGAATCTTTCCAAAATAATGGAAAGTTCATTATATAATTATAATTGCAGTCTAAATAAGGAATGCAATAGAGGATCAAAGGGGGTATTCCAATGTTGGCTAGTACAACAATAACAATAAAACACCAAAGGCCTGATTTATCAAAGTTCTCCAACACTAGAGAAGATATATAGATATAAGATCATTGGAGAGCCTAAGTGATCCAGCAATTCTGAACGTAAACTGGTCCTGTACAGAAAACATTTTTAATGAACAGCAAGTGATTTTTTTGGAATCCATTCCAGGTTCTCTGGATCATCCAGATTCTGCCATGATAGTCTATATTCTCCAGTCTTGGAGAACTTTAAAAAAACAGGTCCAAAGTTTTAAATTTATCTGCAATCCCTTTTCTTCCAAAAAAGGAATAAATATTTGATTTGTAGCAATCTACTCCCAAAATATGAGATATTTGCTCACATGATGTCTAATGTTTACATTTATATAAGGTAAAAATTATTTTGTTTTAAAAGCAAGCACATTCAAAATGTCCAATAATAAAATGAATATCATACATGGCATATACGGGGGGAAGTTCAAAGTTTGGTTTCTGCAACCAGTGACTGATCCATGAACAAAACTTGCTGGTTCATTCATGTCCTGAAATGAAAATATACAGCAAATAAATAAACAAACTAGACACTAGAAAAAAATCTGTTCACTTACAAATATATGCACTGACATATAAAACCAATTTGAAAATTTACCTAAGAATAGTAAAGCAGGAATCTTTGATGGACCCCAGATTCAGATAAATTATTCAAATTTCACAAGTTACATGACTGATACTGAAGCTTCTGCCTGGCACAGCTATGTCATGGCTGTCAAGAACTTCCTGTGTAACCTTAAAGCACAAAATTATGAAGAATTGGTTAAAAACTTGCTCTTAAACTTTAAAAATTTGGGTGCTACTGTGAGCATAAAGGTACACTATCTCCATAGCTATTTTCAAAAAATTTCAGAAAACCCTGGCAATTTCAGTGAGGAACAAAGGGAGGGGTTCCATCAAGATATAAAGGTGATGGAAGAAAGGTATCAGGACAGATGGGATAGACACATGATGGCAGACTAGTGCTGGAGCCTTCAACATGATTGTCCTGATCATCAGCAGAAAAGGAAATCATACAAACTGAGTTTTCCAATGACTTCTTTGTGATTAGTTCTGTAAATATACTGAATATAGAATATATTGACATTAAGTATTTCAAAAATTAGGCATAGGCATATCTAGTTTATTTTGCCTAATTTTCATGTTTCATTAGTTTTCTATGAGGTTATTATTGAGGCCATTATTTCAAAAGCTAGAGCCAGTCTAGCAAAACTAATACCACATTTGGAATCTGTGCATCAAACATAATCTAAAATGACTTTAATCTGTTTGGCAAGAAAATGTTTATAGACCAGTGGATTCAATAAAATTGTATATTTTATAGTTTTCAAATATTTTATAGTTTCCAAATATAAGCATGAACAAAATAAGTGTCATCATTGTCTATGTTCATGGTTAATGGACTCTGCAATAAAAATGAACTAATGTAGTTTTCTGAAAGTAGATTGCTTTTCTTGTGAAGTGAAAAGACCATCGATGGTGAACAAGTATTATGGAACCATGCAAATTGCTCTGGATCTCAATCCTGCAAATTATTTTGATCAGAACTGATAAGAATTTCTTTATATTTTTTATTCAAAAAATGAAATATAATCAAGCAAAATCAAGACTTACAATCCATAGGCCATCAAATCTAATATACTTTTCTCTGTATTCTCGCACTTCTTGTTTCCACCATTCTGCAGTGACACTCTTGAAAAAATCTGGGAAGGCTGTGTGGGCTCTAAATCGCTAAAATATAGAAATACAATACAAAAAAATAAAACTATTACTCCAAAATCCAGCCAGTTTACATAAATTGTAAAATATTTTGCCAGGTTTATTTCTGTATGTTACTAAAAAGTAATGAACTCCCTAATGATTTATTTATGAATTTTCATATACCTTAATGATTTCACAGAATGGATTGAATTTCAACAATGCAATACTAGGATTAGGCAGGCGTTTAAAGTTATCACGTATTTAAATGTTATATATATATATTAGTAAAGAACAGTTTTAGGCATTTGCAATACATACCTGAACTTGCGTGTCCCAGTCAAGTGAATTATCAACTTCAACATTAGGCAAGTCCGGCCAAACCTATAAAGAGAATACATTAAGATATAATCCTATTTCTTTTTCATTAAAACCAGGTCTCTATCTATCTTAAATCATTTTATTTTCTACACCCAAACATTTTTTAAAAATGATGCTGTTATATATTAATTGCATGTCAATTAAAAGCTCCAATGACCTACTGTCCCACTGACTTCCTTATTTATAACCTCATCACACGCATGACTCCAAGACTTTTCTGAAGCTGTCCCAACTTTCTGGAATGGTCTTCCTCATCCTATTTGCCTTGCTCCTACTTTCTGCTCATTTAAAAGAGCTAGTGTTGGTCGAACAGCTGAGTGTTTGATTCGGCAGCTTATTATTATTATTATTATTATTATTAATAATAATAATAATAATAATAATAATAATATTGAACAGTGTACTCTAAGTTTTCTAAAAGCTCAAGAGAACCTTACATTTTTAATACGAATTCAGAAATATCTATGCAATGATCCAACTGGATCATTGATTTTATAGCTGATATTTAAGTAAGTAAGAATAAGTAAGACTAAGTAAGTTAAACTCAGTTTTTGAGTTTAGTTTCTCTTTAATGTTGGGACTGTTTGTTTCTTTTGAACCAATTTTAATCCACCCAGATTAAATTGAAAATTGTATGTGGATCGATTTTCTAATTTATTGGAGATACACATTAAGGACTACTTCACCTGGTGAATAACAATATTGGGAGTAAAATTATTTATTGTTCTAGATGAGGCAAAAATCACACATTTCTGAGAACTAGTTTAGTTCTTTCTTAAACTGAATCTTTTTGTTGACAGATAATAAAAGTATGCTACTTTTTAAAACTTTAAAGGTTATTTTGTGCAAGTGGTTATACAGATTTAAGCATATATCGAAATAATAGGATATGTAAAGTATGTACCCATTATACATTCACTCAATGGCCCCGATTTATTAAAAGCTCTCCAAGGTTGGGGAGAATAGACTTTCATCAATGAAGCCAAGACTGAAAACATTTTCTAACAAATAGCTAATGACTTTTAGGAAATCCATTCCAGGTTTGCTGGATTACCTAGCTTTACTGATAAAAGTGTATCCTCTCTAGCCTTGGAGAGCTTTAACCCCCCCTAGCGGTATTCCCGAGTGTGACTTGGGTTGGATTTTACCTGCAAATAGCAGTAATCCCGAGTCACACTCAGGGTAGATTTAAACCCAGTTACCTTGCCCTGTTTGTCGTCCCCCGTCGTGCTGCTGGTCCCTGCAGGTCCTGGGGACATGTCCTTCCTCCTCGATCTCCAGCCGCGAAGTGCAGCGACAATCTCCGGAGTTTTCCGGTGACATCGGTGCATGCGTCAGTGCCGGCGGGTGGATCGGCGGGAAATTCAAATAATTTTGTATTGGATTCAATACAAAATAGCTGTATTGAGTCCAAAACAAAGAAATTTTCATATAATATATATGTATATATAATTATAATATATATGTATTATACATGCTACTGTACACTTACATTACACATTTAAATATTTTTTTTTATTTTTTTTTACAGATTTTTGTGTTTTGTTATTTAAAGTTTATTAATAAATGTATTAAATATCAGTGATTTATGTCTAAGAATTAAAGCCTACAATGAAAAATACATTTCCATGCAAAAAATTGTACCGCTTTCTGCATGGAAATTTGGACGGAATTAGACTGCTAGGGAGGTTAATAAATTAAGCCTAATGAAAAATAATGGGAGCAGAATCTGCAGCTTTCCTGGGCCTAGAAATTTCTGAACCTCAGGGTATTACAAGTATATATAAAAATAAAACTTTTTTTGTTTTGAAACATTTAGACCATCTGTAAAGTTTTGTTTTGCCATTTAAGTCCCTTTTTGTGAGGTAAACTTTAACATCTGAAAAACAGCTTACTCTTTCTGATGAGGTGCAGGTGTAACATTTATTACAGTTGCATCCATTTTCAAAGAAAACCCTGAGGAATGCAGCTCAGATGCACCCATGTTGCAGCCAACAACAGACCACAGCATTGGGGTGCTGCAACAGGAAAAAAATGTTGCATGTCCATGTTTTGTATCATTTATGTGAACTGGCAGCTCATGCAAAATGAACTGACTGCCTTAATGAAATGCAAGTTAATGCATGACACAAACATGTCTGTGTCCAGGACCAATGATACCACTAATTCTCTGCCACATTCCATTTTCAACAAATTTAGTGGGTTGCATTAATGTGTATTGTAAACCATGGTAATATGCATTAAACTAAATTTTGAATGTGCTACCAATGCAGAACCATTAATTTTTGAATTTTTAATGAATGTTTAATGTAAATATAGTGTAGTTTTGATTTTTAGTGCTCGCAAATAAAGATCTGTGAACCTTCCATTATATCATGTTAGTTTCATACATACCTTCCCCCATACAATGTCACTTTTGTCATCCCATTTTATAAAAACATCTTGATCTCTTCCTCTTGTGAAAGCTGGATAAGGCTCAGTCTCATTTCCTGCAATTGCAGGATCCTAAAGCATGATTAAAAAAAAAGTATTAGATGTTTCATGTATGAAACATAAGGCCATAATGCTCACTTGTTCTATTTTCTTCTATAAAACAATTGTTCATGAGATCCATGATTTATCATCAGTCCTTCTTTAGAACCTATTTATTTTACCTTCGTACCTTTTCAATATCATATAGTCCTCACCTAAGCATTTTATCTTGTTTAATGATTCTTCCTTATTGGTGTGGTTTTCAGAAATGTTATATAGAGCGGTACAGGAGATCCTCAAAGAATGTTTGGAGAACCCAGCACAAACAGATGCTGGAAACATTAACCCATCCTAACTGTTATACTGTGTTAAAGGTTTTCATGACGTTTTCCTAAATGTCATTTCTAAACTATTGCAATGGCTTTTGCTGACATTGTATTGTAGTGTATGCTACAGTATATGTAGAATTGCACATCGCAATGCTGTATCACAATGTTTTAATTTAATTATGTTAAAAGTATAATTTTATTTAGGGGAATTTATATTTTCTTATCTTTTTTACTTTTCCAATTTTTCTTAAACTGTTTATTGTCGATTACACATTTTTACTATTTGCATTTAAAACAAAATAGTCAGTTAAATGTTGGTTTCATTGGAATTTTATGTGTGATATTTATCAAAATATGTTGGGAAGATGCAAGCAAAACATTGGAGTTATGGTACTGAAAACAATTTATTAAATCCGCTAATCTGTTCCATTGTGTAACTGCAGCCAGGAAATGGCATAGAGCAACCTTATTTAAACTTTACTCAGGGATTGCAGAGCTTTCTTCAATAAACCTCATGCAAAGACATTAAATATGTACTATCTAAAAAAAGAATATAGTTGCATTAAAAACAGAAAAATGAGAACTGCGTATAGTTATACCCATATTTTTAATAAATTTAGTTTCCAAGCTTTTTTTACCAGGGTATATCCATATTTATTATATGGTATCATGATGCTTAAAATTCAACTCCAGACAGAAATAAAAAAAAAGGTAAAGGCTATGTTAAGACTGGCAGTGAGGTTGCAGTGCAGTTACAGCTTCTTAACCAGCCCCTAAACTGCTTCCTATTTAAAAGCAAACTTGGGTGTGCAGACAGCTGAGCAGCTGGCAAGGATCCAGCTGGCATAGGCCGCATGGTAACACCTACTTTATACCATCACAAGTCTGTCACTGGTTAAGGAAAGGAAGGTTAAGGAGACTGGTTAAGGATAAAAGTGAATTACTGAATGGGACCCTCAATTTTAATTGTCAGTGAAGGGGATGCCATTGCTGAAAAACACACAAAAAAAATACAAAGAAAAACTTGCTATTGCTTATAATATTTTTGGCTGTCCTGTACAGGATATATTTTTGGCAACTGTTACTGCTGATCCCACTTCTAAAAAAGTAAAATGTGTGTTTGTTATGCTAGTCTCTTGGTTTTACAACCTTGAAGTATGCTGATAAGAAGAGCCCACTATTTTTTGATTCTTCTGATTTGCAAATATGTTTAAAGTGAGCAATTCAGTTCAGCATAATGATCAGGTAGCTAGCAATTGCAGTTTCTGTACTTAGCAGCATGACAGGTTTACTTTAACAAGAACATTAATGATTAAATTAATAAATAAAGAGATTTGCAAAATGTATGCTGTACATTTATATTATATGCCTGAACTTTGTATATATGAAAATATTGTTATGGAAACAAAACCTATGTACATGTGTTTAAACATTTTCCAAAATTTCTTTTCATGAGATGTTAACGATCAATAAAAAATAATGTTGTACGTCATCCTCCCTGGAATGTCTATATATTCCTAAAAGGGTGGTAAACTTGTACATAATTAGGTATTTGTGTTTTTGTTAAATTATTTTGTAAAATAATACAATATTGTAACTATATACAATACCATGAGATTTCTTTGGTGGGTAAATAAATGTAAAGTCTAGATATACAGGTTATATACTTCTTCAAATAACATTGCTACAAGTCTTGGCTAAGCAATCCATCAATACTCCACATATGTCATACCAACATGATGATGACTCTCATTCCATCTAATCTGATTTTATCGAAGATGTCAGGAAGTCTTGAGAAATTTTTGCCCAAAGTAAAATCCATTTGCCTCTCCATGTAATCAATGTCAGCATACTGCACATCCTAAACGTACATAATACATAATCAGTGCACAGGAATGAGCTTTGGTAGTAGTGCAAAGGTCATAGTAAAGCATAAAGGGAAAACTCTTTTTTTCTTAAAAACGAAACTAAAAATATAGAAAATGCAGTGCGCAAGAATTCATAAAACTTGTCAAAGCCATCTATCATTAGTCTGCCTTCAATAAGCCACTGAAAGGTGACTCATTGGCAGCTTGGGTTAACCATGAACACCTGCATTTTATAAATTTACGTTATAAAGAACAGTACTGTACAGTCGATGCTACCAAGTAGTAAAAAGAATGATATAGTAATAAATATTTATTACTACATGAATTACTTTGGATTTAAGGCCATTTTCAGCCCACTTACTTGTCCCACTCCCCTCTAACCCTTCCAATGTGTTTTATAATGTTCTTTACCTTGTTTAGCAATATCTATTCACCTAAATTTGTCGTCCAGGTCCTTTGACAAGGCTTTCTCTGTGGGGGACTGCTAACCTAACACAGCTGATCTGCCCATACTACCTGGTCCCCAGTGGTCCCCTTTCTCGGATATTGCTCATTTTTTCCATTGTTAGAGAACTGAACCTCTGGGCAATCAAAAAAAAGTGTCAACATCAAGCAAACAGGGATTTGGACCAGAAGAGTGCTTTTATGGAATGGAAAAAGAAGAAAAAGAGGATACAAAGTTGATGCATCATGTGACAGCGGCTTTTTTTTACTTCCTCCAGTCGGGGAGGGGGTGTAAAGAGGTGTGGGAAGGGGATGTGGTTTTGCCAAGAGGTCCATGTTAATTATAAAATTTTGCTAGTAGCAATTGTCATCCATTGTGAACCAGCTATATTATTCTATTTCCTGCAATTGTGCTTATACACAAATAATGCTCTTATAAGAGTGTACATAGATGCATACTGCTCTATGAACATTTTGTAAAACTGTGATGGTCACAGAAAACCTAGTACAAATTACAGAAATGTTTAGGTATCAGTAAAACATTTTTTGTTTGAATGAGTTTTGGATAGTGTTTTTGATAAAGTACAGGGAACAGAGTGAGCCCTGTTTAACAATAAAATTAAATTTAAATAACAAAAATCTATTTTGTACATGGGAGCACCTTGGGGGCATTTAGTTCTATAGCATTGTAATATACCATTCACAACATACAACTTCACTGGCCTACAATGAAATTGCTAGCTGCCATTTTAATTCATAAATTAAATAAATGTTTACATTCAGTACTATCAGTGAAACAGAACCAGATAGAGTCTGAAATGTTATGCCTAAATCCAAGCAGCAATACTGGGAGTAGGCATTTATATATTATTTGGTATACCATTAGTAAATGTTTCTTTTCAAGCTTTAGTATGACTTACATATGGAATTTGGGCTGCCACCATGTCATTATAGAGTTGTTCTATTTCACTGTCATTCTTATAGCCATAGCGGCATAAGTGGAAACCAAGGGACCAGTAAGCAGGCATTACGGGCCGTCCTATGAGCTAAAAAACAAACAAACAAAAGAAAAACTGTTAGAGCATTCCAAAAATGGAGAAGTAGATGAAATTTTGTTAAATGTTATCATTCTTACTTTGGTGTATTGCTGAACTACACTTTCTGGTGTTGTACCCAATATGACGAAAAAGTCCAAAATTCCACCAATTGTACGATATGTTATAGCTGGGGTTGGCTGCAGGGTTACATCTGAAAAGAAATACATTTCAAAAAGTAATCAGAAAATAATGCATTTTACACAACTGAATACTGAAGGAAAAATATAGACGAACATATATAAAGTAAGTGTTATAAAACTCACCCATCGCATTGCTGTTAAGCAGGAACACTCCATGAGCATTGCCATCATCTTCAAGTCCCATGTAGAAAGGATGTACTCCATATGCATTGTGTTTGTACTGCAGAGAGAAACATCAAATGTAAGGAAGTCCTAAGGGTTATGTCAGCAAAATGCATGGTAAATGTATCTCTTCTTTATTAGATTACTTGTATACATAGTATGATGGTGGGGGTACACCAAGGTACAGTTAATTACTAGTATTACAAGCCTGTGTTTGAGTTGGAAACCCAAAGTGGAAGCATCTACCTACATTTAGGGAGAGACAATATAATACTTTAAACACACAATAAGGCCAATTTTAAGTTGTTGAAAATTCTCATACAATAAATTGTGTGACTACTGCTGACACATAGACCTGGAAGATTACCATGAAACAATGTTTGAGGGAATGTTGGATCCTTTGTTTTATAAATAGAGCCCAAAGAATGCTCTGCACCTAAATTTCAAACATTTAGTTATTTTTACTCAAAGCCAAATTTAAAAAAAAAAACATGACCACTAAAACATATATTATCTGAGATGCATTAAAACATGATGACTAACCATTTTAAAGGGATTGTGGAGAAATGAATCTTTAAACTTGAACAGAGTGTTCTGTAAAGCAATCCCAGATGTCATATTTCTTGTGTGCTGTATCAGACTGGCAAGTGTATAGGAATTATAGGATTATGGAACAAAGAATAAATTTAATTCGCTGCCCCAAATCAACTGTTTAGCATTCCATTCTCTTTTGAAAATGGAATCTGGTTCTGTATATATGTTAAAAAGGAGAAGACAATTTGGGCCTGCTTTATTAAAGCTGTCCAAGGCTGGAGAGGATACATTTTCATCAGTGACACTGCGTGATCCAGCAAACCTGAAATGGATCTGGTCCAGGTTGAAAACATTTGCTAAGAAATAGCAAATTCCATTTAAGAAAGCCATTTCAGGTTTTCTGGAACACCAAGCTTTACTGCTGAAAGTATCCTGTATCCTCTCCAGCCTTTGAGAACTTTTTTAAATGAGGCCCTTTATTGGAAATCCATTGGAACACAGAATATTGAAGGGAACATCTGATGGTAACATAGTGTGTGCCATTATTGTATGGCTTTATTTGACTATTATCTTGGAATCATATACATTTTATGTTTTAAAAATAGATAATATAGGCTTATTTTAGCATCATTGGCTCTGCTATAAAAAAAGGAAATCTAAACAGTTGGTTTGGGGCAGCAAATTAGGTTAATTCTTTGTCAACAGATTGTGTATGACTTATTGGTAATCATACACTGATTTTATTAAATATTTATACATTATATCAAGTGTTTTAAAGCATATCCTAAATTTGCTAAATATATTTACATTTCTTTAAAATATTGTTTTATTTTACAGTTTATAATATAAAATCAGAATCACATGTAAACTGTAAGACAGAGCTAGTCCACATGACATGCTGACATGGGTCATTTGATGAAAATTGTTGTGTGTCCTGCTGACTGTGGCGGAGTCAGTTTATGAGAAAATATCTTACTGCCTTTGAAGGAAAGGTCGTATCTAAAAATGTTGCACAAATACTGACATGAAGTATCTATGAGTGGAATATTCTGCAGTCTGAATCATCAGTAATAATATCTCCTGATGACATCTTTTGCTGTCACCTGAGAAATGTCTGCTTGGCTTCAAAACAAATTTAATATACTCTTATGAAGAAAAATGGACTTAAATTGCACTTTTTCTTAATATCATGGCATGTCTGGTAGTCTGACAGCTAAACATTCAGCAGACCAAATACTAAATAAAAACTTTGTCAGCACATATGTAAAGGACCTAATTTAAAGGATGAATATGATGGATGTTTTTAAATTCATGTATAAACCACTAACTTTTTAAGTTGATTTTTTTTTTTATGTTTAACATACTTAAGGGATGTAACTTAGTTTTACAGAAGTACTTACTCCAGGAGGCTGGTCTTTGGCAAAATATCCCCAGGTATGCCAATTTAGGTTAATTCGGTATGATTCATGCTCTGTTTCTCCAAGTCCATATATATAGGAAGATGGCAACCGATTTGAAATTTGGATGAACATGTCTGAGAACGTGAATCCAGGGAGCTGTGAATTCCAGCTAAAGAAAAAAAAGTCACTTGTAAGCCTACGTCCATGGTAATCCTTTAGGCTATATCATGGACCTAATATTTATACATGGTTTTTAATTTTGTTGATAACAAAGAAAGCTATATAATTTTATTTTATTGTAAATGCTAGATTTTTGTTCAATAACCCATTTTGCTTTTTGTTTTATAATTATTGAGGCTACATCTTTAAAGCAGTGATTCTCATCCAGTGAACCCTAGGGTTCCTCGAGCTATGAGCAGTTTGTGCTTTCAGGTCAGTTTAAATGGCACCAATGAGCTTTTGGGCTATCTGTAATCTTCCCACAGGCTAGCAGCTGTGTATATAGTAATTATAGCACGCGTTTCATGATGACTTAATATTTAATATAATAAAAAGTTGTTTTTTTTTCAAAGGTTCCCTCGTGTTAGGAAGGTGGAGAAAGACTGCTTTATAGTGCAACTCCCAATATTTTTCAAAAAATAATTTTATAGTTTTAAATAGTGTAGGAAAGAGTTAACATCCTTAACAATTTGTTTGGCTCCAGTTAAGAAGACTTTAACTTCCTGTCCCTATGACAGTGAGATCCCATGAAGCATTTCTGAAAAATTGCAGAAGTATCTGAAGTCTGAAGGACAGCCAGTCTTTGAACGTGTAAATTGGCTGTGTGGGCAAAAGTAAAATGTAGCTGTCTTTAATGCAAAATGGAGCCGATAGAATTAAATACTTTGCATTTACATGACGCCTGAGCTTTTTAGAATAAAAGCAGTTTGTGGCACACTATATGTAATTCCTTGGCTGCTCTGAAGCATTGCAAAATATTAGACTCGTCAGCGTAGTTTAGATACTTTACTATAACTGGTTTGGGCAATTTTCTCTTGGGTTGTAGTGCAAGTTCATAGACAATGTACATACACCACACCATTATATTGTAATCCCATGGTCCGTTGGCATATGGAAAGTGCATAGTTGAATCAAATAATCTATATATATAAAATTGTATGTATGTATGTATGTTCCACCATCACTCGAAAACGCATTTGAATGTATGTATGTATGTGTGTATGTCATCATTAGGAAACGCATGGAGACATTTCAACCAAACTTGCAATGTTCCTCCATCACTCGGAAACGCATCCACACATTTCATCCAAACTTTCTAGACATATGACTCAGACCGCTGATCTTTGTACAGCCCTGTGCTATATGTCAGAGCTATATTTGGATGTATGTATATACATGTGTTAAATATATAGATGTGTGTATGTGATCACTAGGAAACGCTTGGAGACATTTCAACTAAACTTGCTATTTTCCACCATCACTCGGAAACTCATCAACACATTTCAACCATGAGACCCTATATTATAAGCTGAATGCTTTGGTTGGTTCATAGACTTTTGTACAGTAGCTGTAATGGTAGGTCAATCATACAGCTACTTCAAGAACCAACTTTTTGCCTTTATCATCTAAAAAGGGAAGGGGAAAGGATGTGCTGTCTCCTGTGGTTTCTATGGCTCAGATGGGGGACAGTGCAGGCAGTGAGATTGGCACAAACCAAACACACACCAAATGGAGAAAAGCCCAACACCACAAGTTTCAACACTCTAAAGGGTTCCCTAATGGTTCTCTAAAAAATCTGAATACAAAAACGGTTAAAAACAATACCGAAGGTGTTAAAGTGTCTCCCACCTTCTGTTAGCACTAAATAATCTTTTAGGGTTATGTTTACAAATATTTCAAAAGAAATAATGTAGAAACTACTTCATGAAAAGCACTTTATTAAAAACATCAAAACAATCTATTTGTGTCTTATCCTAGTTGCAATTCTTTATTCATTTTTACTTTAATGCCGCAGCAATGGTAAACCTGAATAAAATCTTAACAAAGTTCTTAACAAAAAATAAATTATTGTTAGTTAAGGCAACTTTACCAACAAGGAGAGAATATTGTCATACAAAACAGCTGTTGATCTGTGGGGATCAGACATACACTAAAGATTATCTTTACCTCCCAGTTGCAAGCTTCACTACACGTGTGTACTAAAGTCGGACAAGTTTAGGTAATTGGTATAAATTATTCATAAGATCAACATAGTTAACACAAAAGATACATTTTGCAATCATCAGTACTTACACGACTGTTCCAGTGCTTCGTCTCCTGATTATCACTCCAAATGGGTTGTTAACAATTTCTACATCATACAATCTTCCTTGCTCTGTGCTTGTTGGATTGCTTGGAATATTTATTGGAACTGGAACTTCATATCTTTTGTTATTTGGATCAAATATCTGTAATATTAGATACATTTGCTTTATACATTAGATACATTAGATAAATAAATGCTTTATATCTTTATTAGAGCAGTTCTGTAAAAACTGTTGAAGAAAACTAAGGTAAACTAAATGTTTTTGCTTTAAAGTAAAGAAAACTGGATACTTGGACATTTAAACGTTGATGGTATAATATTTTTACTGAGCTTGTTTATGCCAAACCACGTAAATTTGTAAAATGTTATATGATTACCTTTTAACTTTTTTTTTCTAAAGTAAAATTTAGCTTAAATTACCTTAAATTGAAGCATATTATTTTCATGGTAGGTGACAGTAAGACGAAGGTTGTTTATTGATGGAGAGACGTCATAACGTACAAAAGCTGGAGGGTTGCCTAGATTTGCTGTTATCCCAGTAGCTGTGGATTGAATATTAGTGGCTGTATATCCAAAGGTATTTGGATAGAAACAGTAAGGTACTCCAGGAGTACTGGTGGCCTATAAATCAAACAGAATGACAGGAAATAAAACACAACTGAACATGTGACATAGATATGACTTCCTAGCATAAGCAATACAAGAACAAGTTTAAAGATAACTATAAACTTCTGCAAATTATTAGGGGTTAACTGCCAGCCATCAAATTTGCAAGCAACTTAGAGTAATATACTAGAGCAGAACTATTTTGCTTAGCCAAGTGATCCTGTATTTATTCTAAAAAATAACCACTACACAAAATTGGATTTGGTGAATAATCCTATTAGGACTGTATCTAGAAAAGAACAGTGTGGTCATTTTAGGACAGGATGTGTCCTAGGATTACAGAACACTTCCTTGTCTCCATAACATAGGGAGGAAGTGGAACCAAAATTAATGAAAAAAAAGGGGAGCCATTTCTCAAAATCTAGTTGTTTTACCATGCATCTTCCCTTCAACTATTACAGTAAACAAATACTTACCTGCCAGGTGCATCCACGATTTTGACAAGTCTGCTGATTGCAGTTTTCTTCAGGATGGCAGTCAATTCTTACATTTTCATTGAAATCTAGAGTATATGATTCTCCAAATGTCAAATTAAGACCTGTGATATGACCAATCTGCAGAAGACATTCACAAAGATTTTTTTATATTACTCCTATTAACATAAAATTAATTCAGAAAAATGTTACTACGGCTCATTAGCATAACAATCGAGCAAAGTTAAAAACACAACCCTAAATCCTCTGTATGTATTCTACTTAGAGGTTTGGGAATGTTCTGAGAAATCAAATAAAGTTAAAATCCAAGCATACCCCTACTCTCTTATTGTTAAGCATTTATGCTATGGCCAACAGAGTTCTGTAAAGTCACTCTGGATTTTCTGCACACCTTTAAAAGGGCTTATCTGGGGATTTCTGTAATGCAAAATGGTCTGGTCCAGAAGACCTTCATGGGATTTAACTGAATAATCATGGAACAAGCAGGCCATTGCTGTATCATCCCCTCCTTGGTAGGCTGGTCAAGCATGTAAAATTACATTTAATTATACTATAGCATTTTTTTATTTGTTTTGCCAAAACCTATATCTGAGGGTAACAAAAAATTGCTAAAAAAAGTAAGCTAGGATATTTAATTCTAGCAGTTATAGCAGATATATCTAAAAATATCTACAGGAATACGTTGGCTAACCCTCCTTTAATATAAGTGTCTCCAGCTTTGTACCCAAGATATTGAGTATATGGTCTTCATTCAAGTATATCACAAACATTGTGTTAACCAAGAAATGTATGCATTGTTGGCAGCTTTGTCATGCAACTTACAACTCAAAATGAAATAAAAAAAAGTAAAATTCTACTCAAATATTAAATAGATCAGATTCAGTAGATAAATGAAATACCTAGTAATGTATAAAACTTATCAATCAGTCATTTCTTATTTCTATGACTGTAGTGTATATATGATTTTGTATAATTACCTTCTTAGCAGCATCATAGGTAAAGTGATGGTTAGATGCTTCCATAGCACCATTCTTTCTCACAATAATGTTCTCAATGAGTCTTGGCAAGCCCAAAATTTTAATTTCATCAAATTTCAGATTATTTGGATCAGTATAATTTTTATGTGTAACTCTTAGAGCAATTGAATTCTATAATAAATAAAAATCAAAGTTAACAAAGTAAACAAATATATGCACACAAACAGAAAGGAATATGGAAAATAACATTTGGCTTGTCACGATAATGTAATAATTGTAGAAGGATGAAAGATTTATTAGCAGAAGCTTGTTGAAGGCTGGTCAAGTTATTGCTATATTAGATTTTCTATAGAATACAGTGAAATAAATATGTGTAGTCCTCAGGCTCAATATAAAGTTCTAGCTCTATTAAACTTTCGTTTATAGGGTTATTGATTAAAACAGAAGATAGAGCACAATATTTTATTTTGACTGCTGACTACCATTCAATGGTTTTGAAACTTGAAGCAGAACTATTTTTTCATTTTCAAATGCAAAATATAAATTGTGCTTGCATTTGTGTTACCTCTTTTATTATCTATTTTTCATATAAAAATAATTAGCCATCTTACCTAGTCTGTTCCTCAGCATTTTTGGGAGTTGATGAAGGGTTTGCTGCTATCATCATTCTATCTTAGAAAGCTTGCAGGAAATAGGTATGCAAATAGGGAGGTTCTACCCACCCCAATATTCCCTCTCCTCTGTTTAAATTCCTGACTTTGTGGAACTAGAAATTCATACAATGTAGGGTTCATTAAATAAAGCTGTTGACAATTACTTAAATTACTGATTTCTTTATAGTGATGTGGAGGCAATTATATATTTATATATATATAAATATATATATATATATATATATATATATATATATATATATTTATGTATATACACAATATTTGGGGACAGTAGATCACTGATCATTCATGCTGGTATTTGCTTTCAATTGTTCTTTACCTGTAATCGATCTAATAAAAACCTATATATCAATTCAGTATGATTTCAAAGTTTAACGTAATTTACGACAATTTTTTTTTTTGTTTTTATTAAAGGCAATGTGCTGAAATTTGCCTTAGATTGTTATTGAAGCCTGTGTCACCTCTGTGGAGATTCACCTTGTCTATATGTGTGTCAGAAAAGTGTAGTGACTCTGATGAAGTTGCCCCAAAAACAAACATTGTTTAAATATTAATAAATAATAATATTAATGATAATATGTCATATACTTACAGGTCTTGCTTGAAATTCATACAGAACATAGATACCATGCTCAATTGAGTCTAGAAAAAAACAAGCATAGATATCTTTATTTAAGAAGTATATCAGAACTGAGAATTTAAAACAATTTAGTGTTTAGTCATTTGGGGTTTTTTCCATTTAGACTATGAATAGGTAGCACAAATACTGTTTCCAATGTGAACATGAAAAATGTAACTGTACATTGCAGATAATATGCTTATGGTATTGTCTTGGTCAGATATCAGACTATACTGAAACTTACCAATGCTGACACCATCATCCCAGAAAAGATGTCCATGAGCATTCTCATTGTTATCCAGAGCAATTAGAAGTTTCATTGGATTTAAACGACTAAAAAAAGTAAGAGAAGTATGAATTAAAAAATCTTACAAAATTATGTGTAGAATTGTGATTTTATTTATGCATAAACTACCCACTGACTAAATATATTTGTATCTACTAATGGATAACCACAATGTTTACCAGAACCAGAGATCTAACTTGTAAAGTTTATTTTACTGTTTTGTTCACTTCAAAAAAACTAAAGATAGCACATAGACCTATATATGCCTAAAGTTCATCTAAAGCCATTTTTTGGTTTTTCACTACTAGCCCTCCATTACTTTCCTCTCCCTGTTAGAATGAAAGCAATGGAGATTCCCAAATTTCTAGTTGTCACTAGAAAGGTAAGAGGAGAAAATTCCTCATGTAGACTCTTGTTCTATTAATGACTAATAGAGTATTACATTTGCCTTTATGATCTTCCAGGGGTTTTATCCCCTCTCACTTTACCTGAAACTTTACCTTTTCTGTTAAAGCAATTTAACTAGAGGTATGGGTTTCTTCTGAGGTTGGAGAATTTATATATCTACAACCAGGGTACTTATCATTAAACCTGACACATTTATCTTCTATATTTAATTATAACAGATTATTGCAATTTTGCATTTATGTAGTACCACCATATTTCATAGTATTGTACTCAATAGTGGATAACATCACCTACATGCACAGTTGGAAGGGCCAACAAGACAGGTAAATACAAAAGTATTAAAACTTATCAAAATAACATCCAGCAATGGAGTTACATGCTTAGGTAGAACCATTACAGCAATGTCAAAAATCAATATCAGTGGAACCCTGCCATCTCAAAGTTACAATCTAGACAGCATATATTTACCTGTAACGTGTGTTCAATGCAGGAGCCTGTTGTGGTAAAATGTATCCACCCCGCACATGAAGATTGATGTGCTCAAGAGGGGCTGACAGGTTTTTCCACTGACCATTGGATGCAACTTCTTCTCTAGCACCCTTAGAACAAAATAACATACATGCTAACAACATGATTAGGTATAAACATAAATTTTTTCATTTCTGACTTATAGACAGGCATCAAAGTAAAGAAATGTTGACTTTGTGGACAATGTATGCAACAATACCCTAATATGACTGTTTAAAGGTTTATTAACACTAAATCACTGGAGTGATGAGTAAAATGTGTGCTTTACCATGCATTGGTATAATGCACATAGTTTTAATGGCACAGTGCTTGGATATGGAGTACTTAATGTACATCAAAATTAATTTTAATTGTATTTTAGGGTGTGCCCTAAATTATATATACAATGTGATTTTAAGCGCCACTGTATGGTAAATTTACTGTGACTTGGGTAGCCCCCATATTCAACAATTGCTATCCTTATGAAGAAACTGTTTTCTGTGCATTATAAAGGCTGTCTATGGCGTACTATGTAATTTCAACAGAAATTGTCCACTGTACAGCTTAAACAAGTCAACAAGCAGTATACAAGGAGCTTTCCTATAGAGTTACTCAATACAAAATAGTAATAAATCACACCACACTCTATACCAAAAAGATCTCAGTGAGTTGTTGCCACAGTATTATAAAGGTCAAGAGGCAATTCCAATAAGGATACATTGGCCCTGATTTATGAAAGCTTTCTAAGGTTGGAGAGAATACACTTTCATTAGTGAAGCTGGGTTATCCAGCAAACCCGGGATGGATCTGGTCCAGGAATAAAAACATTTGCTAGCAAATAACAAATGATTTTTAAAAATCCATTCCATGTTTTCTTGATCACCCAGCTTCACTTCTGAAAGTGTATTCTCTCCAGCCTTGGAGAGCTTTTATAAATCAGGCCCATTGAGTGGCCAGTCTTGTGTTTAGCCTTGAGAAAGATTGCAGCCCCACTGTCAAAATGAGGCAGCAGTACTAGGTTACTGAATCACTCACTTTAATCCAGGAGCTTCATCACACCACTAGGCTTCAGTCACTGTCCAGGACTGCATGTTTTTTATGTTATAACCATTAAGGTTAATAGGAGTGTGCTGGCTGGATGAAGTCACTTGCTTGGGTTATGCACACTTTGGCTTAACATTACAGAATCTGTCTGATGATTTTTATGCATTTATACCTATGTAAAGTTATAATTATCTATAAGTTTTATAAATATTTACATACTGGAAGCATTAACTAGTCATACTTTTTCTTTACATTAGTTGTACATAGTAAATTATTATTATACAGTATTTATATAGCACCATCATATTACACAGCACTGTACATAGTCATGTCACTAACTGTCCCTCAAAGGAGCTCACAATCTAATGTCCCTATCATAGTCATATGTGATTAATGTAGTCTAAGGTCAATTGTTAGGGAGAAGCCAATTAACCTATCTGCATGTTTTTGGGATGTGGGAGGAAACCAGAGTACCCAGAGGAAACCCATGCAGACACGGGGAGAACCTGCAAACTCCAAGCAGATTATGTCCTGGCTGGGGATCGAACCTGGGACCTAGCGCTGCAAAGGCCAGAGTGCTAACCCCTGAGCCACCGTGCTCAGGGGTTAGTCAGGGGCTAGTCAGGGGTTAGTAATAAAATTACTTTATGAGATTTGAAGAGCTGTAGTTTTGGAATGTTAGGTTTAGCTCATACAAAAACAAAAAACAGTGCCACAATTGAAGAATGAAATTGGAGGGCTCTAGTCTACAACCACCCACTAATTATTAAAAAGCACATGATGCTTCTTGATATAGTTACCAGATTTCCAGACCTAGCTTTTGTAGAAAGTTTCAATACTCTTCCTCTTGTGTAAAGGAGGTATTTCCTAGATACTGCTGTTTTTACTTCCTTAAGTATTACATATTTGTGCATTGCTTGCTTACTTTGCTTCTGTATTTGGTTTGTGGGTCTCATACAAGCCCAATTTAAAAATAAAATCATATTTATATTATCCTTTACATTTCTAAAGTACTCTAGAGCATGTAAACCAGACTATGTTATTGCAAATTCATATACCCCAAAATACACACTTACCGTGTGATAATCATACCAGACCGCGTTTGGAAAATAGGCATTTACAGTTCTTGCATCCTAGAAGATATTCATAATGAGACATTTATTTTTTTGATGACAACTTGATACAATACATTTTTACAATTTACAATACACTAAAATGTAAAAAAGTATTTAGAGGCCTCTTTATAAAGTCTCGAATCTGACATTTACTGTAACATTTCCTGAGTCTTCCAGGTTGATGTGTTTTAATGGCAGCAATTTATTCTCCATAAGGTAAAGTTTCAGTGAATGTCTGACTCGGTGCTATATATCTGGCTGTCTATCATGAGCATGGAAGCACATCAGTGATAGTATTATCCACTTTGTATTAGCATTGTTTTACACATGCCTTTAAAGCAGAGTTTCTCAACCAGGCATCCTTCATTGGTTGCTAGGGGTTCTTTGAGCAATGTCTATCTCTTAGGTCAGTTTAAATGACACCAATTATCTTTGTTTTGCCTATCTGTAAGGATGGCATTCATCCTACTGGCCACCAAGGCAATGCACTGTGAGCTGTGGATAAAGTAGTTATAGAAGCGCTTCACTGAAGGTTTGAAAGTTATTTCAAGGAATCCCTATTTTAAAAAGAAATACAGAAACACTGCTTTAAAGTGTCTTTTTCTGAACACAAAGTTTGTTTACAAGTAATAACTGGTCCAATACTGGTCTCCTTGAACATGTTACAGAAATGTACACAAAGTTTGTGGGCTCTATGTAGCAAACAGGGAATCAGACATTCCCTCAAATATTCCCTCATGAGAACCTTACATGTGTTTTCATTGCAGTAATTGATTCTCACTAGCGAATGTTTGAAGAAATATCAATTCGCTAATTTATAGTTAGAACCCTGTGTGAACTTGAAGGTTATCTCACCTGGTCAACAACAGCACTAATCATAAATGCTGGTCCCCACAAGAATTGTTTATACACATCCCAGGTATTCTTATCTTCAATAAATCTAAAAAAGAACAGAATTTGTTATTGAAATAATAAACTTTCACAAACCTTTTAACAGCATTGGTAAAACCATTAGTAACAGATACTCACTCATGCAGTAGAGGTCTCACCACAGTGGATCCTGTAGTATGAGCATCAAATAATATTGTATACAAATAAGGCAAAAGTGTGTATCTAATATTCAGGACATTTCTTGATAATTCTTCAAAAGTTGTGTTAAAGCTTACGGGATCTTGTCTCTGAAATAAAATATGAAATATAAATAAATAAAAACATATATATATGCATTTTTATTTTCTGTCCATTTGCGCATCAAGTTCTTAACAATACAATTTGTGCTATATTTCCAAACTATCCTCAGCTTTGTATGTTTACCCATATCAGGAGAGTCATATTTGTGAATATTATATATATATATACACACACACACTTTATATATTACTATAGTATCTGGCTGGGTTTTTTGGAAAATCCACTGTTAGCTGAATGTCACATACATTTCAAGCAATAACACAAATAAAAGCAATATTTGCAGTACAATTTGACAGAACTGTACATCTATTGTTACGTGACATTCAGTCCCAACTATTGTTTATATATCACAAAATTGTCGGTGCTGAATTATTGAAACAGTGAATGCTGTCATAGATAACGTTCAGTTCTTGAAAGATGATGGGATTTTTTTCATCAGTTCTAGGCTGAGAAATAGTAAATGTGATCAATCTCTTTAGTTATAGGAAAGAATTATAGAAAAACATACCTTCCATCCTTTTCCATTGTGGTTCCTTGAATATGGGTAAAATGCACCAAGCTCCATCCAACGGGCACATAATTCATAAGTGGTATCTTGAAAGAAACCGCAAACGTCTGCTCCAGTCTACATAATAAACATTTAAACTGTGTTATTATAAACGGTTCTGTTTTTTGAAGAACACAGTAAATACACAATAAACACAGTAAATTTACAATAAATTGTAAATGATAATACTATATATTTAAATGATGTACCTGTATATTTTAAAACTGATCTGTGGCCCATGATTTTTTGGAGTATATCTAAAGGTGTGAAGAACAAAATATGTGTGTGTGTCGTTGCCCTCTTATATTACTGTTGTCAATACTTTGTATTGAAGGCTTTGCTAGATTTCTTTTTCAGAACTCTGATTCTGAAAATTATTGTTTGTCACAGCAAAACTGTCATTAAAGAGGATACAAAATAAAAAAAGAGTGCTGTAGATTCCTGGTGTCCTTTATTATAATAGAAGAAAACCAAACATATACTTATAACAATAGTGTTCAGGTAGGAGCAACCAAAAATTCTCCTCAATTATTATTATTATTATTATTATTAATAAACAGGATTTAAATATCGCCAACATATTACGCATCGCTGTACATTAAATAGGGGTTGCAAATGACAGACATATACAGACAAGTGACACAGGAGGAGAGGACCATGCCCCAAAGAGCTTACAATCATGTAGTTTTTTAGTACCTAGGTTTCACATGTGATGAGAGTGCATATCTTCCTGTTGGCATTATTCAAAGTACTTATGGGATGAACAGGATTGTTGTGTATGTAAACCCCAAAAATATGTGATTTTAAAATTTGCGAATTGTTCTAATTTCTTAAAAATATGATTTTTTTGTTACTTACATAAGAATATCCAAAAAGACTGAAATCCATCATTCCTGCAAAAAAGGAAGAAACAGAGGTAAGATGTTGCCATATATAAGTGATTTTTATGCTATTTAAAAAAACTTTCAATTTACAAATTCTATTTTTACCAATATAAATTTGTAAATACCTTTGTTAGCATTTTTAAATATAGTGCATTCTGGGAACATTACAGAATCCTAGTTCTGGCATAATTCCTTTTCAAGATGCTTACCAATAATAGATTTATCCACTTGATTCCAGGCAGCAGTGTTGTCACCAAGCCAATGCCCTACCCATCGTCCAGAGGTTGGATATGTAGACCGGCAAACAACTATTCCTCTTTCTCCTGTAATATTGCGTAGGGAACTAGAAAATATTACATTTGTAATTAGTATTAATGTCTTAACCAGACCTAACTCACAACTAGTAATATACTCCGATAAACATAAAATGGTGTATAAAAAAAGACAGTAAAGAAGCTTGGTGTCATGTTAGTTGACATCTGCATTGACCAATCAGGTCAGTTTAATTTCATTTATTGTGATGAAGGCAAAAATGTTGCATGATGTTCTTTTCATAATTAAGGACTCACTCATAAGTTGGTTTGGAGTGTGACCATCCATATAAACTGTGGACATCATAGTGGTCTACTGGCTCTCCATTTGGTAGGTACTGCCGACTTTCCATACATAAGGTTTTGTGTTCTAAGCCCAAATGAGATGATTCCAATCCTAAAAAAGTAAAAAAACAAAAAATCAATTTATAAATCTTGTTCATTTTTTTAACATTATACTGCATCAATAACCTGTTTGTTAATTGATTAGATAGAAAAAGTGATGTTTTGTAGTTGTAATCAAAAGGATCTGACTGCCCTAAATGTAAAATCACAATTTAGATTAAGGTCAGCAGAAATAAAATCAACCAACCACACAAACATATCCTCTGGATCTCTGGTCTAACTGCCTGTTTAACTAAATATAAATCACATAAATAGCACAGGGGACAAACATTGTAGGTACATATTACCAGAGCTGACCGGCAAACATCTATGGGCATTTGCCACAGATATGTAAAACATCAACCACAGCTTTTCTGGTCAATCCTTACCATGGTTGCTCCTTCTCCTGTACCTTATGTGGCATTAGGAAGCCACTGGGGGATGGCAGGAGGCAGACCTGGGCTCAACCATGAAACGCTAGGCAAAAAGAGTGCCAAGCTAGTATCTGGCTGTATAATCTGTGCATCTCATGAAACATTTATTTATTGAATAGTTTCTCTATAAACTAAAATAGCTACAACACTAGAATTCCTCTGTGTTATTTTTTCTAGAGGACTTTTTCATACCAACTAATGCAGGGACTATAAACTGAATCTTAGGAAATATGGGGATGTTCCACCACTGATTTGATCGCTCACAAAGATCTTTATTAAAACATTAATCTTTTTCGGCACTTCTCTAGATTCACAGAGGAAATATTGTAAGATGCTGGTAATGACTTGGAAAACAGATTCATGAAAATGTTGGCATCCCATGGAACAAACATTTTTTTTTAAAGTAAGTAAATAAGAAGATAAACCATAAGTTTTGTTCATACGTGGCATATATGGAGGTCTGTTCAGGCTGTCATTCCTACAACCATTGACAGATCCATGGACAAAACTGGCAGGCTCATTCATATCCTACAAAGAAATAAAAACAAGGACTGAAAAACTTGACAGCTCTTTGTCAACCAGTGCAATTTCTAACATGGCTGCACCTGACAACATTGCACAGGTTGATTTGGTTTTAGCACAAATACATTTATGGAACATGTTTTTGTATATTGTAATTAATATTAATTTAGTTGTTTAAAAGTTTACAAATAAAATATATGTTATGAAGCATCAACAGCATTATTATTTCTTTATTCAGTACATGCAAAAAGACTAAAAACAGCAATTTGACCAACAATTATTTTACATGTATCGGAACATGTGTGGATCTTAAAATATGAGGACATAACTCTCGAACACAAACATTATTATTAGCATAACCTTGATGGAGTCCCTATTTTGCCTTATATTAGTCTAGATCTTTCCTTTATTGCGTAATATTAATAGTTCTACTCACCGTCATAAAACTGCTAATTTACTAAAAAATGGCCTTAAATGGTTTCTATGATTTCAATCTAATGGGTCAGTAAGTTCCTATAGGAATAATATTAAGGGCACATGTCAACATTGATGTTTGTATTTGGGTATGCCCTAGATTTGGGTATTCAATACTTTTAAAAAACTTGTTCTGATACACCTGAAATATTCTATGGCCTAATTATGGGTTTAGGGTTTTTATGTCCTTATATGTACTAAACAAGGATGTTCTGAGCTCTTCTGGATATATATATATATATATATATATAT
>NC_092861.1:46466491-46558732 GCF_032062135.1 Pyxicephalus adspersus
TAAGGCTGTAATGGGGTTCCCTGTAGCAATCCCTTGATGCTCATATCTGCCTAATTACCTTGCCATAAATTGCAAGCTCCCTCAAAAGACATCTTTCTAAGTATTTATTCCAATTAAATTCAAATTTAGATACATCTCCGCCATTTTAAACAGTGAAGTGAAGATCAATCAGTTGAGCTCAAGAGGTCTTAATAATAGAATATTTAAAAGCCTTTTATGGTGGTCCTCTACAAGACTGGGGGTTATTTGTTAAGTGGTCTCTTGGATCAAATTCCATTTGATTATTAATTTGATTGCGCTTAAAAATTACTCAATGTCAAAATCAGTGACCCAGGCCAGATTTGTAGCCAGTGAAGCATGGGTATGACAGCCAGTTTAAAAAACAACATGTTTGATAAAGCAACTTGTATATTTTATAACAGGCTGGCTTTGCTTAGAATTAATTGATAAATAGATGGTACTATAATACCATATAGTATACAAAACATATATAATATATATTATATATCTTTTCAAGTATTTTTTAGCATTGAGTTTCCATCATCATCATCTTTTCATTCTTGATAGTTTTCTCTATGTTGCATTCTGGTCTATGTAATCTATTATTTAATAAGCAGTCTCTCCCTATTGCTTACAGCTATAGACACAGGAATACAAGTTACCCTCAATCACTGAAATCTGAAATTCTTAGTGACTGCATTGTTACCAGCATGACTTCTCTAAAGCCCATAGAGGAGTTTGATGCTTCCAAACCATCATCATGAGACTCATGCTGAAAGGCTAATTTCTTGCTAGAAACTAATAAGGTCACTGAAGCTGCTCAGTAGCAAGCTGTGCTGCTGATTGTCATAGGACTAAAGACTTTTTCAATTATTCACTTCTTTGTGTCCCCTGGTAAATTAAATGACTGGTCATTTAAGGGGATTGTTGGACTTTTTTCAAACTCACTTTTTACCTGCCCCTGTTTGCCGCTTAACACTCTCAGTACATAGCAGGAGTGGAAAGAGAGTAACATGTAAATAGATTTTATAGTTTCTTTGCAGATGTTACTTAAAACTGCTTGAAAACATTGAAGAGTTATATTTTACAATATCTAAGTTTTTTTCCTTTATTGTGCATCTCATTATATATTTTATTGAAACCACCAACATTTTTCCCATTTTAACACAGGTAAGCATTTCACATCTCACGACAAATAAAGCCACTGTTTTAGTCTTATATACTATGTGGAAAAGTGTCCATTTCAGTTATATAAATGTTTTGGATATCCCATCAAAAAGCCATAGGCATTTATATGCAGTCACTTCTTAACACCTCCACCTCACCTCCCTCTCACCTTGTAGCCATATCTGCCTTCAAAGGTCTCCCCTTTGCGAATCTGTCCCTATGCAGCCAACAAAGCATTTGTGCTGTCAGTTGGTATTGCAAATTATGCCTAGTAGGGGTTGAGAGTTCTGTTCAAGACACTAAAATTCATCCACAGCAAACTCAAAAAGCCGTGTCTTTGTGGATCTGGTTTTGTGCACAATAATGCTCCGACTAAAAGGGCCTTGATATTGTATGCTGTTGCATTAAAATAACTCTCCACTGAACACACCTGACTAGTGCATAACAGTTCACTGGAAATACCGGCACCACATAGATAAGTGGTGTCCTCCAACTTTAATCAATACCTTGTATTTGGGTAACTAACATTTTCAGGAGAAGAGATTAGCATTGGTAGACCATGTGTTTCTCTCTGCACATGTGAAAAGGAGTCTTATGAATGATAACCAAGTACTGCTTGCTTCTATACTAGCCAACAAAATCATGTAATGGTGATTCATTATTTACAATACCATTTATAATACTCATTGGTTGCATAGTAAATATAGTGAACTCCCTTTACATGACAATTCCTTACTAAAATACAAACATATATTATTACAGTGACATTACAGCACACTGTGTGGTTAATTCATAATACTGCATGTATAACATACAAAATAGCAAAATACCCTATACAACTTTAACAAAGAAGTCAGTCATTAAAAATGTTTGTGTGATGTTAATTATATTCTATTCTATTGTTTTATTCCTATGAGAATGTATATCTGTACCACAGGTTGCTAATAATTTTTTAATCATAAAGGCTTGGACTGATGTACATAAACTATTAAGATTAATTTGCTAAAACAATAAGGCTTTTTTTATTTGTGTAATAGCATTTTCCTTGGTTAGATTCTTCTAATTTAGATGTTTTCATAGAATGTTTTCATCTGAGAATTACAGTACATATTTAATCTCATACTCCCTTGGAACATAGTGCTAATTATAGGAAATTATACAACTGTGGGGGCGTTATGATTTATGATATAGAAAGCTCAATATGGTGACTTCTTTATTACCAAGCTTTACAGACACCCACCAATAATAAGTAATATTACTGCTCTTTAATGTTAAAGGACCAGTAAATTTAAAGTAAACTATATTTAATAACAATATAGCTGTTCTAACAATGTGATGCCAACATGCCATATAAATGATCTAAATATCACATTATATTTATATATTATATGGGTTAATATCAGATAAATGTTTAGTGACTGCTGATATGAATGCCTACAAATATCTGTTTGATATAATGGTGCTAATTTACAGTAAAAAGGTGTGTAGAATGTATCAGAAAATTCAGAAACTATTTCATAAGGAGCATCCAGTAATATTACTGTAGCCTGTAACTGTTTATATATTACCAAATAATACACTGCAGGGGTGTAACACACATTATATATTTAATATACTATACATTAGATATATGGGTATATACAAATATATATATATATATATATATATATATACAGTTAAAGTTAAAGGTTGTAGCCCCACAGTGTATCATGTGTATCATTGGGTAATATATAAACAGTTACAAGCTACAGGAGGCCATCGCTGTACTAATACTTTACATTATATATATTTGTATTTGATACATTTGCAAGAATGGATTGTAAAATACAAATTTATTGATTACAAATGACACAGTTAGTAAATATTCTGTTTTACTTACAATCCACAGTCCATCAAATCTAAGATGATCCCTCCGATATTCTTCAATTTCCCGATGCCACCACTTAGCAGTTTTTTCAAGGAAGAAGTCAGGGAATGCTGCATAAGCTCTGTAAAGCTATAAGAAAGGAACATGTTACATATCACCAAATTCTCAGTTCAAAAAAATTTCTAAACTTTTATGTTTACACATGTACAAACAATAGTCCTATTACCACAAGTAAAAACAACACTGTAAATACTTATATTTAACACAGGTAATTGCACTAGTTCCTTTGGTTCCCAAAGAATTAAAAAATATATAAAACAACACTCTCAAACAAAGACTCGTCAGTGGTTACCTATATCCAGTAAGTGTTTTTTTCCACATCTCAGCGCAGCTGACTCAAAGGTGGATAACTGCACCTTGATCCATACTACCAGTACCTAGTCATAAAGCCTTATGACTAAGTGTTATGTGATATATATTGTATTATATATATGCTGTTATCTATAGTAACTAAGAATACTGCAGTCACTCAGCATACTATGGTTGCTATGATTGTTGTTATATGGATTTATGCCTCATGGCACACTACTATTAGTATAAAACACATAAAGGTGATGTCAGGGAACCTGTGTTGGGATGTGAATAAAGTATGTGCTAAATACTTCATACATCTAGTGACTAATTTTTTGTTAAACACTTTTAAATTGTCATTCGCATAGACACTTTTAAATATGTTTATTTAAAATGCTGTAAGAGGAGAATATGTTGGCCTAATTGCTAGCTAGAATTGCCGGGTTGTAGCTCTGGTTTTCATCTGATTGCTAACAAAGTTTATCTAATAAGTTTTCCATGTACTTGTTCTTTGTCATAATACTCCACCTACTTTCAATCATCTGCATAACACTGAAAAATGTCAGTGCTATACAAGATAATATAAATATGTAAAATATTTAAATTATTGACATCGATCTATGCAGAATTGGCCAAGTGTTTTTGGATAAAGGATGAAAAAAATACTCTCACTTCTACAAACCACAATATAGTCACAACTGCTGTGCATGTTTTAGATTTTTGTTCAAGCTCTTCTATCCATAAAAGGTCCCCCGGAATATGTATTTTCTCAAAGGGAAGAGTGTAGAAAGTGTGTCGCCCATTCCCCTGCTTTTGACAAAAAACAGACCCCTGCCTCTTCCCTACAACGTGTCCCTTGTGTTGTGGGGGCCTGTCATGATTGTCTGTACAAAGACTATGACAGCTCTCATAGAATGCCAGCTAAATTAGCTAAGCCATGCTCTGTGTAATGTTGATTTTGCCTCATTGACTTTGATGGAATAAGTGTTCTGTAACAAATCAATCCGAACACTGGTTAAATTTTTTGCCCACAAACCAACCAGTGGCAAATTCAACCCTTTTGTTCAGCATTTTATTATAAAGGGTTGAATTATGAATAGTCAGTTTTGAATGAACAATGGCAATCTAATACAGCTGGCTATATCTCTGCAGATATAAATATGTAAAAAGGATATGCTTTTCAAATGATTAGATAGTGAACATTTACATTATTTTTGTGAACATGAACATTTATTTAGGCGGTCGAGAATTTAAAACAAAGAGTGTTGCACTTAAAAATACAAACAGAATTTTTACATTACATAAGGGTTGTCTACCCTTTTATGTAAAGTGAATTTTCTGCGTTCAGATACGCTTTATATCAAAGGCCCAACTGCTTTATATTGTTTTTACCACAACTGTATACAAAGTTTGTTTTTTTATTTTTTGTAAAACATTTAAAGTACCTGTGGCTAATTTCAACCTACAAATATTTATTGATATGAAAATGTTTATCACCTGCACTTGTGTATCCCAGTCCAATGACTCATCAACATAGACGTCAGGTATATCTGGCCAGACCTTAAAGCAAATAAAATCTAAATTAGCAAATTAATAATTAAAATGTGAATACTTTATAATAATAAAGATGACAGAGTCCTATGTACCTTTCCCCATATTATTTCATTGCTATCTGGCCATTTGATAAACACATCATCTTGGACACCTCTTGTAAAAGCTGGGTAGGGTTTGGTTTCATTTCCAGAAATGGCAGGATCCTATATATGACCCAAAAAAAACAGAATGTAAAAGCACTAAAAAGAAAATGTTTAAATGCATTAAGTTAGGTAGACAAGGTTATAATCTGTGAAACGTGTTGAAAAGAAAATAAGGAGAATATTCTTGCAATATTGAAGGTGCAATCTTTTTAAAGTATTGTACCCACAGTTGTTGTATGTCCATTGTGAGGATTTTAAATAAACATTAAATAAAGTTTCATAGCAAATATAACACTGTCACCCTCCCTAATATAAAGTTTGAATCACAAGAAGCACAATACGGGACTTTAACGGCAGTTGATACCATGAAACATTACATATTTTTATTTACTTCTTTCTAAACGCAGTGTTTAAAATCATGCGTGCCTCTTCCCATAGACTAAGATTCAGGAAGAGTTTAAATAACACTATAACATAGATGGGCTGGATACATTGCACACAATACATTTCCCAGCTGCTGTTTCTGGGATAAACTTTGTGCCAATGTGTTTCTTTTCAGCACACAATTCTACCACTATTCAAAGTCTACAAATAGATTTTTACCAAAGCATAAAAGGAAATAACTTTTAAATTACAACACAAAAATTCACTGAAAATGCACAATAGAACCTTGGGTTGTTTACTTTGATTTTATTATATTTTTTCTTTGCTGCATCAAAATCAAGCCTTACCAAATTAATAATAAAAGTGATCATGTAATGCACTGCAAACTATAATAACCAGATATATGTATTTGGAATATTGGAACATACCAGGGTATGCTGTTCACAGAGAATAAAACATAAAGTACAAAAAGTACACTAAAAAGAGAGTACATAAAAATGAGAGCAAAAGTCAAAATGTATATTACAATTTTTGTATTTTTAAATGTGCATTTTTCAGTAATCATCACCTTCTTGAGCACTTTGTTAAATGATAAATTGAAAGTTATTATGACTGGATTTTAAATGCTCAGTGGAGTGGAATCTTCAGTTTTTATCTTAATTTTCTTCTAAATGTAAACAGTGTTCCTTTCTGTTTATGTATGTACACATCACTTACCAAGAGAATAATAAATCTCATTCCTTCTCCTCTTATTCGGTCAACCAGAGCTGGCAGTCCTGAGAAGTTAGCACCAATTGTAAAATCCAATTGTCTCTCCATGTAGTCAATGTCAGCATATTGTACATCCTGTAAAGGGAAACATGAACATATTTCCTAATAAATACTTTATTTCCACACAAACCACTGCAAACTAGAAATTACATGTATACCGCATTTTTAAATGCTTTACAGATTTTTCTTGTTTTGATTACAAATAAATTAATAAAACAATAAAGTATGCAAAAAAGACTATGTCACACTATACAGAATATTTATGGATATTATAAGTGTTAGTTGATACAAGAAAAGGCAAAATGCAATTTCTTTGAAGTATCGGTTCAACTCAAAAATGACCTGAATATGTTCTCTGTGTAAATTCTATATATGTTGCACATGTACAAAGATAGAAAGCGAATTGTAAACTGCACACTGCAGACCATGTGACTCTTCTTAGTGCAGATTTATTATATGGTTCAAATATGAATTACCATGCTTGCTGAATACTAAAATCATATAGGGAAGTGAGCAAATGGGGCATTGTGAGGTTTCGTTTAAACAGCTCACAGGTTTTATCATTTAGTCATCGTGTTTGATCTTTCTAAATGTTTTCTGTATGACAATAGGAACAACCCTTGTGTAACTCATCCTATGAGGGGAAACCCTGCAGCATGTGCCCCTTTGTTTGGCTGCTGGCCCCTTGGACAGTTAAAACCACCCCTTCTGAATTAAGCACCCTTCTGTTAAAGGACAGAGGACATATGGCCCTTAGAAAAGTGAAAAACAATGGAGGGTAGTGAATCCTGAGTACAGACTTTATAGAGACAGTTAATCCAGATATGATATATCTGTGTTAGATAAACATCTGCGAGCAGTTATCTGCAAGTTAGTAATTTTTTTTTATACAGGTTCTAGTGTTAGAACCTTCTTCCTCTGACAACTAGTTCAGGGTTAGGAGTGTTCTTAATACCTCAAGGAGTTCATATTATTCTTGTTGTATTTTCTGCTATAGAGGTTTACAATCCAAAATCCGGTCTTTGATAATCCGGCTCTTCCGGCATGAATTTCGGATCGCATTTTCAATACAGGGACTGCAGTACACTGTTTGGCCACTAATGTTTTGATGGCGCTGTTCTGCAGAAACAGCTGTTAGGTATTGATTGCTAAACTAAATACACGCTGGGACGTCCCTGCTGCCTGCTCCCTGGAACTGTGCCAGATGTCCGCGGTGCTGCGAGAGGAAGGCTAGTCTGTGTGTGGAGGTAAGTAAAAAAAAAAATCTGGACTTTTCAAAAATTGGGCACTCCTCAGGTCCGAAGGTTGCCAGTTTTTTGATTGTCAACCTGTACTATTCTTAATTGTATTCATCACAAAATGCAACCGGAAGAGATTTTTTTTTTTGTTTTTTAACAAAAATTGTTAAAACTCTGCTTTCAACACAAAATGTAACCATTCTTGTACTCACATATGGAATCTGGGCCCGTTTCATATTTTCATATAAATCACCAATTTCTGAATCATTCTTGTATCCATATCGACACAGCTGGAATCCAAGAGCCCAGTAGGCTGGCATTACTGGGCGTCCAACAAGCTGAGAACGTAAAAAAAAATGACTGTAAATTCTTTTATATGTGCTTAACAAATCTGGTCAAAATAAAAGATTACTTACTTCTGTGTATTGCTGGACAACAGCTTCTGGTTTAGGACCTAAGACTACGTAAAAGTCTAAGATTCCTCCAATAGTGCGATAGGTTAATGCAGGTGTTTCCTGTAATGTCAGATCTAGTGGTAAAAAGTTTAAACGTTAGAAATACAGAACACTTGCACTACTCAAAATAAAATTATACCTGAAATTCCAGTTTTTGTAGATTAAAAAATTAGACTAAGACAAAGCATAACTTCACCTTGCTGAAAAACTAAAGCCAGCCATGAGCAAGAACAGTCACTGATTATGTTATGCTATGTAGGAAACAGGGAGGAGGTGACGTTGGAGAACTGACAGTACATTAAAATGCTATATAAAGGTCTAGACAGCAGTATGGAACCCACAAAGAGAATATGAATACCTGGTGTGGTTTAGCATATAAATAAAAGTAGTGAAGCCTCTATACTTCTCATCAAACCATCAAATCACTAAAAAAGCACTATAAATGCCTCTATCAAACAGGCATTTTGAACTTATAAAAAGCAGATTCAGTCTTAATGAGAACAGGATGTTTCTGGATATAGTGTGCCTGTCAGGGGGCGTGGTACTTGTCAAAAAAACCAAAGTGGGCGGATTGACAAGAGGTATAGATGCTTCACTACTATAAAACAATTATTAATATTATATAGTGGGGTGTTTTACTTTCATTGAAATTAAGACCAAAGTCATCTTTTTTATATTCTCCACACACGGTATGTTCTGGAGTACTCTAAAAGATGCAAGCAACCTCCCAGTGTACAGTTTAACCTCTTCTCTCCATTGAAAACTTGGTAATAGTACTTCCTAAATTGGTGGTTTAACTGAATTAATTAAAGCACTTGTGTAACTATTACAGCATTGGTCTAAGTTAATAGATGTGTTTACAAAATTATGGGCATTAGTTTACTTATCTAACTTTTTGTAAAAGGACTAAAACATTAATTCTGGGTATTTCTTTTGGACCTTCACAGCAAGTGGACACATATGTCAACATACCCATAGCATTGCTGTTTAACAGAAGAACACCATGTGCATTGCCTTCCGTATCCAGTCCCATGTAAAATGGTTGAACACCATATGAGTTCAGATGATCCTAGGAAAGAAACAGCAAAAATAAAACTATTTGTTAATTGTATTCAGATT
This sequence comes from Pyxicephalus adspersus, assembly GCF_032062135.1. Taxonomy (NCBI): domain Eukaryota; kingdom Metazoa; phylum Chordata; class Amphibia; order Anura; family Pyxicephalidae; genus Pyxicephalus; species Pyxicephalus adspersus. The sequence continues at coordinate 46,475,541 of NC_092861.1, forward strand.
TAATTTTAATTGTGCTCAAGAAAAACCTGCTTTTGCTGCTCTCTAAATCATCTTTCGATTACCACTTTCCACCACTTTTGATTACCATATTTCACTCATAAAATTAAAACAAGAAAATAAACATGGGAACCTCAAGAACCAACTGTGGGAGTGAGTGCCAAAGTTTTGGAGCTACATGAAAGATGGATGTATGTTTTTGGGGAATTTAGTCAAAGGTGTGTGTAGGATTCTATGGTTCTAGTTGCTGCTCTAGGTAATTTTGACCTGGATTATTCAATGCTTCAAAAATTAGTAGATCCTAAACATTATTTGCAAAACTGGGGAGATTTGTGAGTTTATCTGGGGCATCTTTCACTAACCAAGAGGATATATGTTTTTTTTTTTTGTGAAAAGGTAATTGCAATAATCCGGGTGGTAGGATACAAAAGCATGAATTAGCTTAGATAGCTCATCAAGTGGAGTGAGGTGTATGTCACATTGGAAACGTAGGATATAACAACAACTAATACTTGCTGTCTTCAATTTAGCTTTCCATTAAAAAAGGAGTTTACCTTTAAGCTTATCATGATTGTCATAATGGGGAAAATGGGGATAATGGATAATGGGGAAAATGTATGCATATGCCTAAAATATATATGTAAATCACCATCAAAGCAGACAGATAAAACACAACTCATTAAAAAGTTTTACATCTAGTTTCCATATTTCCTCCTTAGCGCTAAAACGTAAGGCTAGACACTGCTACTAAATCAAGGATTTGATACAACATATCCACTTACTCCTGGAGGCTGATCTTTAGAAAAAAGACCAATAGGTCTCCGTTTCATTTCTTGCCGGAATGTTTTATGTTCTGTTTCTCCAAGTCCAAAGACATAATCAGAGGGAAGTCGTGTAGAAATTTGAATAAACCTATCTTCAAAGGTCATTCCAGGCAAATGAGAGTCCCAGCTGGTGAACAAAATATGAAATATATTATAAAATATGAGATTTAATAAAGTATTGCACACTTTTGTATTACAAGCTCATTAAAAATATTTTATTAAAAAAATCTTTATTTGTAGAACCCAAATGTAATTATGGAATAATGATGTCTATTTACAATGCGTGGCTTCCCTGGTATCAGAGACAAAATTTACCAATTAGATCTCTGCCAAAATTAACATTTTCTGTCTAAAGGATAGTTTTAATGTTTAGATTTTCTATATCACACTGTTATTTGCAAAAGGCTTGTATCAAATGGTTCTTCATTTTGCACAATGTACAGGAGAATTCTCTGTAGACGTTTAGATTTCAGGTGATTACTTGTACCTATAATGTGAAACAACCAACTGAATAATAGCTTTAATTTTTTTTAACTAAATAAAAATGAAAAAAAAAAAAGATTTAAGTGGTTGATATGGTCAACATTGTTTTTTTGTTTTTTTTTCTTAATGAGCCACTGTAAAGAATTCCAGATCACCCTTTATTGTTTAAAAAAAAATACAAAATGCTGAAAATCCACACTCTCAGATTTTAAAAACAAATTATGTTTTTCATTAATCTAATTTTTTTTTAAAATGTTTTAAATAGGTGTTCATATGTTTTTGTAGACAGAACACTTTATATAAATTACATTTATATATATAAAGTAGGGAGGAACAATGTCATTTACCCTGGCACACATGTAAAAGAGCCCTGCCTGCAATCATAGAAATTATAATTTAAAAATATAGGCAAAATAGAGTGCAATTACTTTAATGTAATTAAAAAATTATAAGTAATATTTATGCTAAAAATGTGTATTTGCATTTTAAAGTTTGATAGACAGCGGGTCATCTAGAAAAAAAATCTCTTATTTTTATTTTTGTTTTACTAGCATTTGAATCAACAGAATAATGTTGTTCATAACAGGTGTATGATTCATCTGCTTAGACTGTGCTAAAAAGACTATTTGGTAAAGTATATCAGCTCTAAGCATTTCTATCAACATCTCTAATCCGAGTGTCTTAAACATTTCAGACTCAAAGGACAGATGATACAAGTAATAATCCCCCTGGATGGAAGTCTAATTTCTTTTTGTTTTGAATTTGAGTAAAAGAGAGAGTCTGACATTTTACAGAGGAATCAACTGGTTTCAAAGCACAAATGAGTTTCTTAGGAAGTGCTTGAAAATATTCCCTCTAGCTTACTAATGGTCCCCTAAAATAACAGACTTCTTCAAAAAGTAAAAGCTTAATTAATTTACTTAAGAAAACACTTTTATCCCAGGAAAACTGTAGGGGCTCTTACTCATAACTTACAAAAGTATTACATAAAATGAATTAAAAACAGGTCCATGTTACTTTAACTACCTAATAATACTACGTTGAATTTTAAGTATGTTTAGATTTTTCCTAGCTTAAAAGAACATATGGAGAGCTAGTTAATGCAACAGACCTAATTAATGGAGTATTACTCAGTAAAATTACACATCTAAATAAAACAAACCTCTCTCCTCAAGTAGCAGGTGCTTTCCCTGGCAATATAAATGTTAACAAGACATGTTTCTTTCTAATGATCCACCTGTTGCAGTGCCTGGGTCACAGATTGTACATGTCAAGAATATGTAATAGATTTTAGTTGTTCATAATTCATTCTCCATAAACATTGCTACTCTGTGACTTTTATACCTGAACTTCGTTAATCTCCTATAAAAAGACCTTATTGTAAACTCGTTTAACTTGTTGCTCAGTTGATGTGATCTGTCAGTTTGTATACCACTTACTATACAGCACTTACATTACTCCCTGGATATTCAACCTTTCCCTGTGATTGATTCTTTGGGCTAATACATGTCAAATGCACTTGCTGTTATAGTACAGATAAATGCCTATCAATTGCTAATCAACCACCCCTTATACGTGCAAATTAGTCCTTTCTTCTGTCTGCTGGGTTTTTCTAATTATTGTTTTTTACCTTGTTTTTGTGTGCATTGACCTTTTTTACATCTTTGTTTTACTACCTTTACATCTTGGGATTTGGTACTATGTCTGGTGCAATGCCACCTCCAAAAGTTGCTTCTTGAACATCAGCAGTGCAATATCTGCACCACAAGTAGCAAATGCTTTTAGGAATTGCCAACATGAAAGGCTGGCCCAACACTGATAACAGAACACTAGGACATTAAAAAGCATTAGTTTATAATCCAATATTGTGTTTGCCAGACAACTACACAGGTGTTCTGTCTGCAATAAATGTATACAATTGAAATAATCCAAAAACTCATAACATAATTTTAGTTCTCCTTATGAAGCTACTAGTTTTACTTACATGACAGCACCATTGCTTTTCCTTATGATGCGCAGTCCAAATTTCTTCTCTTTAACAACAACTACTTCATACATTCGCTGATCTGTACTACTTGGGCTGCTGGGTAGATTTAGTGGTACTGGGACTTCATATCTTTTGTTATTAGGATCAAAAATCTATAAAATAGTTATATTTAAAATTAATATATAATATATAAAAATTTAAAATTAATATACAATATATAAAAATTAAAAGGATTTGTATAAATGTAGTAGATTACTAAAATGATTTGGGGTTATTGGGTATGCACTATTAAAGACCAATTTGAAAGCATTAAACTAGGTCTAAACATTAACAGGATGACAATAGTTTAATAAAACACTATCAAACAAATGCACTATTTTAATTCATTGTTTCCATTTTTGTAAATGCCATCACTGCTGATATCCTCCAGCCCCTTAAAACACACCTTGTTACCTGTACTTTCTTTTGCATAAGGAACATGAGCTGCAGTCCAGTTTTGGTGCACCATTTCACAAAAAGGACATTGTGGAGTTGGAGGGAGTGCAGAGAAGGGCAACTAAACTAATAAAAGGAATGGAGGAGCTCAGCTATGAGGAGTGATAAACTGAACTGAATCTATTTTCCCTTGAGAAGAGACGTTTAAGGGGGGATATGATCACCCTGTATAAATATATGAATGGTCCATATAGAGAACTCTCTTCCCAAGTATTCACTTTGAGATCATTACAAAGAACAAGAGGGCACTCTTTGCGTCTGGAGGAGAAGAAGTTTAAGCTCTGGATAAGGAAGGAATTCTTCACTGTAAGGTCTCTGAAAACGTGGAATCAGCTCCCTCAGGAAGTAGTTTTAGCATCTACTTTAGATTACTTTAAGAAAAAGCTGGATGTTTTACTAGAAGCACAGAATATAACTGGGTATTAAGGCTTTAAAGTAAAAATAACAGAGACTGTTGATCCAGGGAACATCCGATTGCCTCATTGAATCAGGACGGAATTTTTTTCCCCAGGGTTTTTTTTTTGTTTTGCCTTCCTCTGGACCAACTATGTCTTATAGGGTTTTTTATCTGCGATATGTTTATTTCCCTAGTGGTTGAACTTGATGGACTTTTTGATGTCTTTTTTCAACCTAACCTACTATGTAACTATGAGACAGGATAACAATGTAGGAGAACAATCTAGAGATTTCCATCACCACATTATAGGCAGTGGCTGTATGAGAACCTTAATGGCTGGATTTCCATTTTTTTAAAATAAAATCCAATTAAAAGAATATTTTAGAAAATTAAATCCAATCTCTAATGGGAAGGGAGAAAATTAGAGGTGATGGTCATGGCAGAAGTAATGTATAGATAGAATTGGCTTCTTTAAGGTGGATTTGTCTGACATTTCAGGCATTTCAGTGCTGCTATCAAGTGGAACCGCTAGCTAGTTGAAACAGTATACCCATATATTGTATACCTAAGGGCTAACACTTTAATGTCTCAGTTACCAAGAAAGTCATGTGTGCTTTCCAAAGCAAAGAAGATGCCACAAGGTAGCTTTAAATCTGCAAACCCACAAGGCTAAAAACTCTTTGGTTACTGTGACACATGAATCATATGGCCCTTTATTCTTCTAGCTTGATATCTTTTCAAAGAAGACCAGAAAAAATCCCCAATTCATCTCTGTACGCACCCCCTCTAATATTTTGAATATACCTAATAACCCTGGGACATTTAAATTACATTGCAAACATTGTTGGTAAAATAGTACTATTATAATGTTTCACAGTATATTTGATATAAACAAAATTAAACACATTTACCTTAAACTGCAGCATGTCATTTTTATGGTATGTGACTTGAAGACGTAGTTTATTAATTGGTGTAGAAATTGCCCTGTATCGTCGTGCAGCACTTGGTGGCAATGATAAGTCCACAATAATACCATCTGCAGTGGACTGTTCACTGTCAACAATGTAGCCATAATCTTCTGGGTAGTAACAATATGGTATGCCATCAACATTAGACTCCTGAAACAGAACGTTTAAATTAATGAATATGTTGTGTTCAAGAAAAAGTATTTTTATAGTTTGATTATGATTAATGTGAATGTGTTGGCAGCACAGTATTCAGCATAGATACATCCTGATGAAATTAGGCTGCACCTTAAGGATCTCCAGACAAATAAATGCTAACATCACAGTATGATCACAAAGTATGCAAGAAGCACTTCCTTGGCTCTCTTACCCTCTTGGCTATATACTTCTACCTAAACCTTAATGTATACTCTACAATTTAACGCATTATGTGAGTGAAAAACATCAGAGAGAGGGATGTAGGTGAATAGCATGAAGACCAAAAGAATAACATTTATGTTAAAGATTATGGGAGTTCGCCATTAGGTTCCCATATTAGCAATACAATAGAACAATGCAACTGCTTTGGAATATAATTGAACACAAGCAGTTGATTTCTTCATTACTGTCAACTGCCAACTTTATTAGTTCAGGAACTCGTTTTTTTTAATGCTGGCAAGCAATTTTTTATTACTTCTACCTAAGACAATACAAGACAACCATTACAGAGCAATTCCTATGCTCTAATGTAAAATCTCAAATAATTTTATCAGCTTTTCCATCCATCTTCCTAAAGCTGCAAAACACATAACCATTATATAATGAAGAAGAGGAGGGGCTTGTAATCCAAATTTGAGATGCTGCCTAGGGTGACAAAGCCATTCCTTCATAGATACAGCACTGTCAGCGCACCCAAGGACACCCTAGAAGGAGGTATGTTACTAGCAAAAAAAAATGTTAAATAGGGGGAAAAGGAGGAAACCAATTCAGCTGCTAAATACAATGACTGGTAAACTGTAATATAAACTGTACGTTTTTTCTGGCTTTGGATACACTTTAATACTAGCCACCCTTTTTTTACTATCTATCCATAGTACTACTTTTAAATAACAAAAAAATTATTCATTAATATTTTAACATAACAAATAAAATGCCTTTTTTTTACATACCTCCCAGATGCAGCCACGATCAATGCATTTCTGTGCAGAAGCATCTGATTCAGGGTGACAATCAATTTTTTCAGAATCATTTAGACCTCCAGAACCCAGCTGATCCCATTCCACAGTGTATGATTCTCCGAGAGTTAGTTTGAGACCAGTTATATGAAGAACCTACAGTGAGAAAAGTTATTTTTTAATAACAAGGCACTGGTCTACCCAGAAAGATGCTCTAGAATTTATGCTAGGACATAGTAGGACTAAGGAACTTGGCCAATCACTTCCCTTAACATCTACAATGTATCAGAAAGTAATATTAAGGCAATGCTCAGACTGCCCGTGAGGTTGTGGTGTGGTTACTGCTTTCTCACATCCCTGAACTACGCCTTCAGGTGAGAACTTACATGTACATGCGGCTACCCATAGAGAATAAATGGGGGTGGCAGCAAGTGGTTCAGTACCCTCCACTAAAAAAAAAGTTCAAAACACCGGTTCTTTAAAAATCAGTGCAGCAATACAGACAGCCAAGAGTCTGGTAATGTACCAGCCACATAGGAACCGCTTTTACCACCGCCATTCCAAACATAGCCTTATTAAACCAGTGCAGAATACAATGTGGAAAATGTAAAATTCTGCCCTTTATTTATGAAAGCACAGAAATTATATGGCTTTAGGCATGGATTTTGTTTACAGATCCTAATGTATATTTTAAAATATTGACATATCATTTAATGCAATTATTGTTTATTTTTATAGTTATGCATATAAAACAGTACTTATTATCTAATCTTTAACTCTATAAACAGAATTGAACATTGGCACTATAAGCAGGCTTTGAGTATTAGAGATAAACAGTTTTTATTATGACAAAGATAATTTCTGAATAATATTCTATACACAGAGTATATTTATTAAATTCTTCACTAGATAGGGACACTGTTAACAAATTCAAGAGTTCAGGTAACACTGATACAGAGACACTGTAAAAACTTTAAGCTAAATAGGTACATTTAAGAGTGTAAAGAAAATTGAATTAATCTAGATATGACAACGTTTATAATAAAAATAAATGTAAAAACATAAGGATTTTTTCTTACCTTGTTAGAATCATATCTAAATGAGTGGTTTGAAGGCTGAATGGCTCCACCTTTCTTTACTGTCACACTGGTAGTACCCGTAGGAAGTCCCATTATTTTTATTTCTTCAAAATTTAGATTGTTAGGATCGTTATATGCAGATTGTTTTACTTCAAGAGTTAAAACATTCTAAAAAAATTAAAAAAATAATTCATGTAAATTAAATATATAATAACTTTTCAAAGAGCATTGTTAGGAAATTGGCTGCTTTCCAACCATTTTCTATATGGTTTCATTTTATTGATTAGCAGTGTTCACAATGAATCCTCAGAGGTGTAGGGATTAGGAATATTGAGAGGTATTGAATCACTAAAATGTCAGCAACAGTTTGAGACAAAATGGTAAAGATAGGTGCAATAGCATTTAATGCTTCTAAATGGTCATCTTTTATAAGCTTTACTGGACCTGATTTTGAGTTTAAAATGCTAACGTCAATTCTAGTGATAAACTGTAAATGATTGTAGGTGATCTTGGGAACAGATTTGTGATTGAGGTAACTTTGATTTGTTGATAAACAAGGCCCACCAGTTGCTATATCAGTGCTGACATGATGATCATATGACTTTATTATCTATCAACACCATGTGATTTTCATGCCAGCACTTAACTGACACAAGTTATCATGGAAATTACATTTTTATCAAGAAATTTATAACGTTGACAGACACAGCTATGCACGGTAAATGCAGAAGGCTATTTTAACAAATAAAAAAATCTTTTAACGGTGCAGATATCAATTTATGATAAATTTAATTGAATTTACCCATTTAGCACTGCCCTTAGAAGACAAAGTTCATCTTACTCTAAAGCTACCACTCTGAGTTTATCCTGTTTGAGTTTAGGCTGGTAACTTATGCAACCACATTCTGGAAATATCATAGAGGACCATTGTGATTCAAAAGATATCACAGAGCAAATATGGATCCCATATTTTTTTACAGTGAAAATCAAGTTAGAATACTTACATTGAATACTGAAAAATTATAAAAAATGTAGTTGCCATTTTCAATGGTACCTATTTAAAGGAAAAATACAAATTTAGTTGCTTTGTTTTACCTTACAAATAAAACAATGTCAAATATTGGGAACTTAATATTGTTGTTTTCATGCAAAATTCTGTAATGGAGCTAGCCTTAACTAGAAAATAAAAAACCTCAACCAACGTGGTAAAATATTCTGATTTTTGTTATGAATTGTTGTCTTTTAAAATAACTTGTTGAGAGGTGGACGCAACTACAAATTATCCACAGTCACAGGCATGGGAATGAACTGTAGCTACACTCATGTTTTAAGTAAAAGATGCAAATTTTTTGCTATTTTTTTGTAAGTTCAACAGCTTCTTGCCCTAAAATGTTTAGCTGCTAGCTGCTTTTTTGGACCATAGACCTTTTATTAGGAAAAAATATTTGCAAAGTTTATTTACCTCTCTGTCTTATTCTATAAATGTAGATTGTAGCAGACACAAACATAATCTAATATTATAGTGGTATAAGGTTATTGATATGACCTCCTTTGCAGTCTATAAATATATCACTGTAGGTTTTTAAAATTCAAATGTAGCTACCTTAGGTGAATGTTAGTGAATTTAAACTCCCTCTGAAGTTAGAGAGACTGTGCTACCATCATGCAATGTGGGTTATCATTTAAGTAAATCAATTTAATTATTCTGCTCTGTAGTGTGAAATAAGCAATGCTTCATACATACATAAACGGAATTACACGCAGGCTATACAAGTTTGAAAATGGTTTGCGGATAAATATGTTCAGCTGCCTCCCTCAACACTATTAAAGTAATCAGTCAAAAATGTCCTGTGTGCTTGGAAGAAATTAGAGGGTAGAAATGCAATAGTCAGGATTTTTGCATGATATGTTATATAAAACTATTTTATTTTGATCTCTATTGATTCATTTTTGCATGTTTATATTTTCTTGTTATCAATTTTTAGTACTTATGATCGGAATTCAAAGTCATACTAGTAAAATGAATGAGTTATAATGAAAGTGAGTAAATTTGCCTGGGTTCAATTCCTGCCATGTCTGGGAAGCATTCTTTTATATTCAGTAAACCTGATGTTCAATGAAAAACCCAAGTATATTAGAGATAAATTTTGCCTTCACAATACATTCAGTGTTTAGGGTGTATAGACAAACTCCTCACAAGTTAATCTCTTCCAACACTGAACACACTGACAAAAGGCTGTGGGCCCACAATGTTTATGGTTAGAAAGCTGTTACAAAGAAGCCGTTTTTGGCCACTGTGACCCTTCTAATCACTAATAAAAGTTTGGGCAAGTCATTCTATTTTCTTTGAAGTTCATACTCTTTAAATTTCTGCATGGTTTATGTAAGTAGCAAATGACAAATAATGGAAGTTTGAGTCAATCCCACCACGGAATCAAGCATATTCCTAGTTAAAATGTTAAGTGACTGCTCATATGTAATCTAAAGATTGGTTAAAAGCAGCAATGCACTATAAACATGAACTGGTACTCAGCTACTTATGCTTGCATCTCTAACAGGATTTAGAATGTTTCCACATCACAATTGTTACTACCTTACACCTTTCTTGTTCACCAATTTGACACCCTCCCCATCCATATGGTTTTTGTTTAGTGCCATGTCCTTTTTATTAGAAATATGCATTTGAACTACATACATGAACTGTCAATGAGTCAAGATAATGCCTGTTGCTATGCATGTGCTTATTGGTTAGTGTGGTGGGCCACAAGAAATGCATATTATGGACTAATGCCTACTGGAGGAGCACAGCCACGCACACCAGTATGGCACCCTATTTTTGGAACCTCTGTTCTAAATCTTGATTGACAGCAGGAACATATTGACATACACTAATGCAAGACTGTGGATCTTTGCTAACAGGGAAGGCATATCTTTTCGATTTCTGATATAGCAATATTTATCTGTTTGCAGGTTACTCAAACTTTTTGACAATTACTGTCAATTAAAATAAAGAATTAATTGTAGACAGGTTGTCATTGAAGGGAGGAGCCACTCATAAACCATAAAAAAAATAATTACACCCACCACATTCCAATTCCACCTACTATAAAAATATTAGGGAGTTAGGAAGGAAAGCAACTGGAACAAGGGAATTGAGAATTACATTTTAAAAGACATGTTTAAAAAAGGAAAAAGGTTTGCTTGTATTTTGGTTGCTTCAGTTTTTCCTTTAAATTCCTTTTTACAGAGGATTATTCCCAGTTCATATCATATTCAAGTTAGCTGCACCTTAAATCTCAAAAATACAGTACTAAATGTATTTTATTAAAAATGCTATGCTAAACTTCAGTGTATTTTTAATAAAAGCTTAATTATTGCCATCTGGTAATCTGATTGACAGTGTGGGTATGCAAATTAAAAATACATTTGGGTGTCATTTCTAAAATATATGGTCAATAAATGTAACTAGGAAATTTATCAGAATTCGCATATGGAGACAACATTTTTAATTTTTTGCTCATGTTATAATAAATTCAAGAATTGATTACTAGCCCCAGGGCAAATATTCTTAAATATGCTAATAAAGCATTTTATACATTTATGCTGTATAAAATATGTGTAAAATATTTTGAGTCTCTGACTACATAGAACACCAAGAATGGATGCTAAATCTACAAGGAACATTGACAATTATTTTGCATTTACCTCTAGATTCAAGATCATCCCAGAAAAAATCTCCTTTGGCAGTCTGTACATCATCCAAGGCAACTAACAATCCAAGAGGATTTTTACGACTAAAATAAATTGATGAATAAATAAAGATGTTTATTAATTCACATTTTAAACAAACATTTTAGTATTACAATATGTATATTTGGTAAAATACTGTACGTATTTGTTTTAGTTTTAGGTATTTGTTTTAATTTTAAGTGATATATAAGTAAATGTCAGATAGAGTATAAACATTACCAATATAACAATCACCAGTTAAGAATAATTGATGCTAATATCCATTTGTTATAATCTATGACTAATTTAACGAGATAGCAAAAAACTGTACCATTGTTAAGTATTAACATAACAGGCATCACACATCTTTTATATTAACTATGGAGACAATAGCAATCAATTTAATAAGAAATGATATGGAAAATGTGAAAAAAGACAGGTACAAATTTTAGAAAACACTGAGAATAAAACAAACTTGAAAGAGTTGAAGGCTTTGGATATTTTTAAGAAAGGCTGCATGTACATAGCAAATATCTGTATCTCTCTCTCTCTCTCTCTCTATATATATATATATATATATATTCTTCTTGGTTATCTCTTTGGATATAGATTGTTTGCTTTAGCTTGTAGCTTTTTTTAATAAAGTTCAGGAAAGGTTTTTGTTTACAGTAAGCTTTAATTCTCAAGTTTAATAACACACAGTAACCAATTTTCTTCCCGGAGTCTAATCAGTACAAGATTGATTCTGATTATTTGCTACTAAAGAAGGGTGTTAGAATGTAAGGTGATGTTAAATTGAAATGCCCTTTGAAAACTGTTACTTAGTGAGCTAAATAAAAAAAGAATTGTTATGCGATTTTAAAGTAAACCTTTCCTAAGTATAGCACTTTCCGAGTTACAGACTTAGAACATTTGGTCTCATATGGTGAACCCTATATGTACAGTTTGGTCCTGCTTTTTGGTGTGGGTCAGGAATAGTTCACCCTATTATTTGGCATTTATTTTTTTACTATAGGTTGGATCCCTAGCTCTTTACCTTTAATCACCCAGAGGCCTTTTGTGGACTTTTTTGGTTTTCAATTTCTTTTTGGGGCAGTTCTATACATGTATGAATATGCCTTCCTCCTGCTTTTGTGCTTTTGATATAAAGTAGTGTTTATTTGTTTTAATGATAAGTAATGCTTTTATGTTTTGAAATAATGGTTTTCTACACCCATTTAGAAACACGCACATACTAAATGATGTCAAGATAGTTTAATCTAGACTCTTGTCAAATCTTCAGTGGGCCTCATTTGGAGAAGCTGATATGTTCACAAACTAAGAAATGTGCCAAAAATAAGACTATTACAATTAGAAAGAAAATGTTTCCTCAGCATTAGAATATACTGATATAAGAATTTTGTTTTTATATTTTCAGCATTTGTTTTCAAAAAATTTAAGTGCTTTAGAAACATCCTTCGGTTATAAATTAAGCTTTTTCCTAAAACTTTTATACCTGAACCTGAATGGTATGTCAGTAATATCATACATTTTTTCCCAGTCAAGAAAAGACAATAATAATTCCGACAAAACTATTTTATGAGTGTTGAGTAGTTTAGGGAGATAACGAAAAATTCCTGAGACGGCTTTCAAATCTTCCAATTACTAAACCAATGTTTTATGGGATCATACCTAATTCTTGTCTTTTCATGAACTGTAAAATAGTTTTCCACCAGGCTATGACAGGATAATGAAACTGTTCACCTTTCTGGAGACATTTAACTCTGAACAAATGTCAGGCTTGACACGTAACATTTCTTTTATTGGTGGTGTGTTTTGGGATTATGCCGGATCAAGTTCAGCTGCACAAGCAACTCCGGTACTGAGACCCTGTATACTTTTATCTCAGCAAAACTTTTGTTCTCCTTTTTCACATTAAATAGCTTTTATATTTGCAGATGCCTAGCAGACCTCTGCCTGATGATTAATATCAGTCTGCTTGGAAATCATCTTTTGCTGGAAAGTCACTGTGTAATGCTGAGATGTTGACATAATGCATAATGTGATGTCCATTTGAATGGTTAAAGTAATATTTTATAAAACTGTAAGGGAATTATCCTCTTAACATAATTACTGATAAGATGCAATTACCATTCTGCTAACTATTGAGGACTGTATAATAAGTCTGAATTATCCGTTATTCTTTTTACACAGTATCACTTAAGGCATTGTTTAAAAAATTGAAGCTAAAATAAAAGTATAAACCCTACCTTGAATGATCAACACACAATGCATAGATACAATCCATCCCATTTTACATATCTAAAAACAAAGTATACCTCCAAAGGTCTTTGTGAAACCTCTCTATGGGAGACTATATATAAAGGGTGAGCATGCTGTTTTTTGTTGTCTAGCTAGTATCACCTTAACCCCATGCTTGGGCAACCAAGGGGTAGTACAAAGTTGAATTAAAAGTGGACTGATAACATATTATAGTTTCAGAGAGACAATCTGAAAGATTCATGCAGGTAGATACAACATTAGGTTATCAGATGTATTAAGTCAATGGCATAGCTTGGGGCAGTGCAATCATCATCATCATCAATTCAAAATGAGACTAAAAATCAGTAGTTGTCAAAGCCATCTGACAATTTGAGGTTTTACTGGAAAGGTTTGTGCATTTATACTGTACATATTTACAATAAGTGTTGAAAAGAAAGAATTATTTATTCCAAAATGGACATTTCTAGCTTTCATTTAGAAAATAACTGTTGTAAAGTATCTGGCCACTAATAGCAATGGCTTTTATTTCAAGCTGCTTGAAAATCAACCTCAATATATTTATTTGTATTCCATGTTTGTTATTATCAGCATGTACAGAACATAATTACTATGTTGCTTATTACAACGCAGTGTACTTAAAAATTAAAAGAAAAATAGTCTTCCTAACTTAATGACTGCAGATGGTACAATCTATGCTTTGTAAAAGGTACAGTGTTTCTGTTCTAAAGAATCCATCCAGAATTTGTTCTCTTGTATCTGAAATTTAAGTTACATTATGTACTTTCTTTTCTAAACAGATGAGAGCATTAAGCAATTGAATTTGGCCACAGAATCAGAACAATAGTCTGTGATTAAAATGATAGAATGAGTCCAGAGGAAAGTTATACAAGGATACATAACAGACAGACTGGCACAGAGAGCTGGTCTGAGGCCTTTCTCCTGCAGGTGCACAATTAGCACAGATGATGATTGCATACGACAGACACTGAATTAAGTAATAGGAGTGTTATTGCTTTAGTGTAGTGCCAATATTAGACAACACTTCCCATGTCAATCAAGCTTGTTTTTTTATACCTGTATTCTGTAGTGCGAGCTGGTTTCTGAGTGGGAAAAATGTAGCCTCCTCGAAGGTGAAGCCCAATTTTGTCTGCTGGGAGATACATGGAAACCTGCTGATTTCTATAGGGAGACTTTGCACCCTGTGAGAAGATAGATTCCATTATATCTGGACATATTCCTGAGCAAGTTTTACTAAAACCTAAAAAAATCAAAGAGGAACAGCAAACAGGACAGCATTTTCTGAATGCGGGAAAAAGTATATATATACCTACACAACACACACACAGGAGCTCAGCGGGACACTGTATTGGCCACTGGAAAACTGTACTGTCCCAGATAGAAGCTATGCTATACATTGATATGACAGGTGATCAAAATAACCTATTTTTGAACATCCATTCCACGTTTGCTGAATCACCCAGTTTCTCCCATGAGAGTCTATCTCTTCCAGTCTAAGGCTTAGTCTACACGGACTGTGTAGAGTAAGCTTTATTTGTGGTCTTGTTTGAAATCCCCATGCATTACAATGGGTTAATCTACACCAGGACATTTCCTTGAGGCACTTCTATGATATTTAACTTAAACGTTGCTTGCAACGTTTAAAAAATTAAAACGCTGGGTTAACGCTGGAAAACGCCTAAAAACATCCACAAACACAGGTAAACATGGGTGAACACTTCCATTGGGGGGCGTTTTCCATTGGTTTCTTGCTTTTTCGAGCACTTAATATGCTTATTAGTTAAAAACATTGTAAAACACGATAAAAACGCAGGAAAACATGAAAACACACGGCATAGGTGTTTTTCAGCATTTTTAACGGCAAGCTTTAAAACCCTAATAAATGTGCATAAAGATGCATATAAACGGAATAGGAACGTTTACACGGGTTTTTAAAAAAGGTCCATGTGGACCCAACCTTAGGGCTTTAATAAATCAAATATCAAATGTGCTATTAGGACAGCCGTATCAACTATTATATATCATATGCCAAGAACTATAGTTAACAAGTACATGAAACGCATACATTTCTCTTTTACCTCAGTATACCATTAACAGATAAACATTTTAATACTTTTTGTACTTTTGAAAAAGTCAAAGATTGTCTCTTTACCGTCTCATAGTCATACCACACAGCATCAGGGATGTAGGCTGTAGCATATTCAGAGCCCTAAATTCAAGCATATGTTAAGACATAAAAAAAACATATTATTATACATTCCTGTAATACATGTGCATTTCCCTACATTTATACCACAACACATTGCAAGTGCAGAAAAATATCTACTAATTTGCCAGGTATATTGTGTGTTTCTGCCTTCCTCTTTATGTGATGTGGTGTCATTCCTGCTTGTTTAATTTCTAATGCACTTGACAAGCAGTCGCCACTAGTGGTCCGCGGGAAATTTAGGGGGTCCACGGCTCTAGTCGGTGCACCCCCAAGGGTCAGGACAGAGACCCCACTGGGGGGATGCAGCAGGCAGAAATGCGGACCATGTCCCGCGTACAGTTCCTGCGCTCAGGAAAGTGGGTGGGCTGTGTCCCTGGACACAACCCACCCACTCTCCCATCACAGGGCCTGATCTACAATGGAAGAGTGGGTAGGATTATGTAATCATGACATCACTATGGGGGAGGTTTCTCCCCCTTTGAGTGACAACCCGCTACTCCCGCATGCAAAAAAAAAACTTTTAATGGTATCAGGGCTGGACTACTAGGGTTCACATTTGTACTGCTAAATGTTTGTAATTTTACCATTATAATACAAAAAAAGTGCTTAGCATGGAGCTGTTCTGCCCACAACCATCATGGCTCCCACCAAGAAAAAAATGTGTATTTAGAACCATCATGAATCAATGTGGGATAATTATAACACCAATAAGTAATGTGGGTAAATATTTAAATCTGTTGTTGATGTAATATCAGAACTCCCAGATACAATTAAAAATAAGGTGAGGATGTTCAAAGGCTACACTTAAGTTTCAGTAAGCAAAGCTTGACATACCGCATCAAGAATAGGTGTAATTAGAAGGCCAGGTCCCCAGAGAAACTGTCGATCTAATGCCCATGTTTCACTATCAGAAAAGAATCTGAAAGAACAAAGGTTGAGGTTTTAGTAGTGCGAAAAAAGTTCCCTCTTTACATGAATAGTTGTTCTTACCCTTGTAGGTTACTTGGAGCATTGCTCTGGATACCTCTTAGCAGGTACTATACCAAAAATGCACCTTAGCAAAACTCAGAATAAAATAACCTAAAGGCACAATCTACTTACCCACAGTTTCCTTTACCCCTATATTTGCCCTCCTCTCCTCACCCAGTTTCACCATATATTCCCCAAATTCTGGATGTATAGTAACACTGTTACAAATATAGTAGTACAGAATTCCCATTTTTTTTGAGGGTTTTGTCATCACTTGTTTCTTTGCTACCTTTACAAAAATGTTTACAACAATTTGTTTCTAAATTTCATCTGTTCCTATTAAGAATGTTATATATTCAGTGACTCCTCTTTTTTGCTTTATCATGGTATGTTACCTTCTCACACCTCACTACAGTGGTTAAAGATCTTGGCAGTGGAATACATTTGTTTAAGTAATTACAAAAATGCATAAAATCAATTGTATATATTATAGTATAGCAACTTAATGTGTATTTCACTTTCAACAGAATATGAAGTTTGCATTTAAGATCAAAGGGTATTCAAAAAGTATTTTAAAGACTTACTCATGGAGCAGAGGCCTCACCACAGTTTCTCCTTTGGTATGAGCTTTGTAGAACAAAGTGTACAGGTATGGTAGCAGGGTGTACCGGATGTTTAAGTAATGTTTTGAGGAGCTTACAAGCAGGGAATCAGCACCATAAGATGCAGGGTCTTGTGGCTAAAATGATAAAACCAAAATAAAACAAGCTGCATTTAAACATCTGAATGCCCAAAAATAATATATATATATATATATATATATATATATATATACACAAGTAATGTGGTGTAAATAGTATTTAAATGAGAAAGATTTAATTGTTTAAAAGAAGTAAAAGTAGTAGTTGAGCATTCTAGTGGCTAAAATACCGTAAAGTTAATGAATATTTAGGTTCAGACTGGCAGTGAGGTTACATGCAATAACGACTTCCTCTTGGCACTAAACCACTTAGCCACCCACAGCAGCCCAGTAGAGAATGAATAGGGGACACCAGTGGGCCGTTCAGTACTTATTAAGCAAGCGCTGGTTCTCTAATACAGGGTGCCAGCCTCTGGAAGCTGTGCAGGAATGCTTGTTCCAGTTCCCACAGCGGGTCTAAACCTAGCTTTAGTGATAATATAAAATAATTTTCTAGTATGGAGGACACTACCAAGACCTTGATTACAGAAAGTAAGTGCCAATGTGTAAGCACATGTGTTTTCTTTTTGAGATACAGCACTACACAGCTGCTATAAGAACAGACAAATATTTCCAGTCTACTGCTTCAAAAGCTCAACAGAAAGAATATAAATATCCATCTTGGTAAATGTTTCAAATTTCAGAATTACCTTGTAGTTTTCAGCATTGTGGTTCCTAGCAAATGGATAAAAAGCTCCAACTTGCATCCATCGTCTGCATAGCTCTTCAGAGCTATCATCAAAAAAGCCACATATGTCAGCCCCAATCTAAAAATAACATGAGAAAACATGTAATATTTATAAATGTATTATATATGTATAGTGTAACTATCAACCAACAAGTGCTCAATATACGTTTCACAATAACTCAAAGCATAACAGCTTACCACACAAAAATATAGCAGTAAGTTCTGTTTATGCAAACCAACGTTTTTGTATTTTACCTAAATATAGTCACAGGCTGTGAATTTATTTTAGATTTTAAAATACTAAGAGATATGCATTTATACCTGCAGTTATCTAAGTAAATAAAAAATTGATGTGAATATAAAGCAATCTTCTAGGAAAATTTTTAAAGATAAAATCCTGACATGTTGGAATATAAGGATGGACAGACCAGAGTTTGCAGCTCTATCTCTTTTGCAGTGAATAACCAATGACAATGACTGCATACACTTAGGTCCATAAATATTAGGACAGAGATAACTTTTTGGTTCTGTACATTACCACAATTAATTTTTAATAAACAACTCAGATGCAGTTGAACTGCAGACTTTCAACTTTATTTCAGTGGGTTGAACAAAAAGATTGCATAAAAATGTGAGGAACTAAAACATTTTCTTAACACAATCACTTCATTTTAGGGGCTCAAAAGTAATTGGAAAATTGACTCAAAGGCTATTTCATGGGCTGGTGTGAGCAATTCCCTTGCTATGTCATTATTAATTAATCAGATAAAAGGCCTGTAGCTGATTTTAGGTGGTCAGGGGGGGTGCTTGTATGTGGAAGATTTTGCTGTGAACAGACAACATTCGGACAAAGAAGCTCTCCATGCAGGTGAAACAAGCCAATTTGAGAAATTGCTACAATATTAGGAGTGGCAAAATCTACAGTTTAATACATCATGAGAAGAAACAAAGCACTGGTGAACTCAGCAATGCGAAAAGGCCTGGACGTCCACGGAAGACAACAGTGGTGGACGATCGCAGAATAATTTCCATGGTGAAGAGAAACCCCTTCACAAGAGCCAACCAAGTGAACAACACTCTCCAGGAAGTATCAATATCCAAGTCTACCATAAAGAGAAGACTGCATGAAAGTAAATACAGAGGGTGCACTGCAAAGTGCATGCCACTCATAAACCTCAAGAATAGAAAGGCTAGATTGGATTTTGCTCAAAAACATCTAAAAAAGCCAGCACAGTTCTGGAAAAACATTCTTTGGACAGATGAAACCAAGCTCAACCATTACCAGAATGAAAAAGAAAAAAGTATGGAGAAGGTGTGGAACACCTCATGATCCAAAGCATACCACGTCATCTGTAAAACATGGCGGAGGCAGTGTGATGACGTGCATGGCTGCCAGTGGCACTGGGACACTAGTGTTTATCCATGATGTGACACAGGACAGAAGCAGCCCAATGAATTCTGAGGTCCAACATTATTTTAAATCAGAGAATGTGTGGCCCTCTCTCCCAAAACAATATCTGCTCAGTACACAACATATTTTCACTTGTTTATACAAAACTGGAGAATGGGTAATTTGAAGTTCTTTTGTGTTCACCTAATGTAATGTGAACAAAAAATAAAAATACATTTTTATTTTTTTTTTCTCCTCCGCCCCAGCCATCGCATAGTAAAAAAGATTGCATTCTGTCTCTACCTGCCTGGCACCAGGTCTCTTTCTGCCAAACCCTGTCAATCATTAAATTTCAGAAGCATCAACTCCACATGTCTTCTCCCAGCAGTGAAGCTTTCAAAGCTGTCAATCTTATTAACTTTAATAAATTAGTAACATAGCTCTTTTTTCTATTGAATGAGTGACAAAGACTAACAATGAGGAAACAGAAGCATTGTAATCTTCCAAGATTCTGCAAAGCAGTGACTCCAAAGATCTCTTTGAGTTATTTTGTAACCTAAAAAAAGAGGAGCAGAATAATAGGAAAAAAAAAAAGTAGGAAAAAAAAACTTTACTGACATTTGCTGGCCACAAGTATTCCAATTGAAGCCCAGCTCAATTCACTTTAGTTTTTACTGGCTGCTCCTCTCATTGGTTAACAAGGTTTGCTGTCTAGTTGCAAGGCTAAAATATTTCTCTGTAATCTTTGCTTATTTTTTGAACTGCTCTCAGTGTTGTCTGTTGCACAAACATCCAATTGGCAATAAAATGGATCATGTTGTTCTACACAAATAACCACAATTTAGTGCTAATTCCCATGGATGACCATTTGTTTTACAGGCTTATTTATGTAATGTGCTTACATAAGGTATTCCAAAAAGACTGAACTCGAACATTCCTGGTATAGCCCATTTAATATCATTCCAGTTGGCAGCATTATCTCCAAGCCAGTGTCCTGAGTATTTGCCTGATCCAGCAAAAGTAGATCGAGAAAAAATAATGCTTCTTTTTCCAGGGAAAACAGCTTTGATGGCTCTGAAATTGAAAACCCATTAGAACAATATAGTTTCTTGCAACTGTTTGCCTAATTACATTTATGCTATTATGATGCCTTAGTTTCAATAAACCTTTGTGAAACCGACAAGTACAGCAAAAATTCTAGCAATTTATAATGCATGTACGGAAATTACATTCAAGATTCCACATAGTTTACAAATTTATGAATACAGCATAATCCATCTATATTTTATAATGTCTCATCTAGTCAAACACTTCACAATAAATGTTTAACATAAATCGCCTAATTTTGGGGAACATCACATAAAACTATGCAGTATATTACCTGCTGGGAAGTATAATTATTAATGCTCATGATAAGATGCAGATGTATTGCAGACCGCGAAGAATGTGAAAGAAAAAGGATGTGTTTAAAAAATGACAAAGACCCTGGTCTACAAATAGGAAAATGTTTATAATATAAATAAATTAATATAATTACAGACAGTGCACCCTTAGCCCTTTTGAAGCAGGGCCCTAACCATTTTTTCTGCATTCTGCAAGCTTTCTGCCAATAGAAAGGATCAGGACAGGAAAGAATAAGGACAGACATTATTGCAAAATACAGATGGTCTTGCTGATGCTATAATCTTTACTTTTAACAATTTATTTTCAAATCTCTCTGATTTCCAAATGTCTGTTGAATTGAGAACAACCTAACAGAGTTCATCCTGACAGTTTTGAGTTTGGCTACCTGTTGTCTGTTCAGTTGTCATAGTCTGTGTAGGGGACTGCCTTTTTCTATCTGCTAGCTGAGTTGGAACTTTGTAAATTGCAAATAAAGTTGTTGAAGTGTTTCCTGCCCCTGACAGTGGCCTTATAAACCCCACCAGGATATAAGTAAATACAGGAAGTACAGGGACAGAGATGAGAACATGTGCTCAACCAGGGTAGGTGCCTGCATCCCTTCCAGAACACACTGACTGCTGTGTCTGTGTAGTTACATCTAGCATAGGTTAGGCATCTGATGGCCCATAGGTAGCAGAGGTCCGGTTGCATTGGCAGATTAGTGTGATTACTAGGGTATAAGTGGTAGGGCAGATAGATTGTTCCTGAACTCCAGAGACTTTGCCTGCATCCCTGCAATCCGGGATCACAGCATACACAGCCCAATTGTCAGTTGGAGGAATTCCTTGCTGCTGTTTCAGGATCATCTCATCAGGACATCTTTGTTACCATCAACTCCAGAGGCCTCTGCAACTCATCCTGACACTGATCATAACTGGAGGTATTTGTGGTTATAGACTCTATATATACCCGGGTATATCTGTGCACAATTCTCCTCAGGACTCTGCTATGTGCTTGATATGTGTACTCATTGATGTTTATTGGTTGTATATTTTTATTAGTGAACCTGTGTGTTCATTTAGCTGCAATGGTTAATGTTGTAAGCTGGGTGTAGTGGTTCCTCGGGTGCTGTTTTTTATTACTGTTAATAATTCTGGTTAATGTCCCAGGAAGGGACCCAGTCCTGGGTGGAGGCACTGCCAACTTTATTATTATCCTTACTCTTCCACATAGCGAAGGCCCAGGATCCTCCCTGTCATCTACAGGTTAGCGCCATAGCCTGGTTTGTGAGGGCTGTGTGTGTGTGCACAGTGGTCCCCCAATGTTATTCATCAGCCAGTCCTAGTAGATTGATGAACAGCCAAGCAGGTACAGGTGCTATACTTTCCCAATGAAGGGAGCACAGTGGGCAGACGCATGCTCATCCTCGCCCTCTCCTCTCAATAGAACAGAACTGGGTGTACAGCACTTGTTAGTTTTTCTTTCACTGAAAATGATCACAAAAGATCATCACAGAAAGCGACAGTAATCTGACATCTATTTGACATCTATACAGGGCTTTACACCTTGTACAGACACTGCAACACAAATCTGATTGAGGAAGCTTGTGATAAAAACAATGTGTTTACTGAGCACTGAAGGGAGATCACAGAGAGCAGCATTATATTTGAGATAAAAATGTGTTTTAATGTTTCCTAACATGCAGGGGTGGTAAACAATAAATTAAAGGTGTGAGATTTTAGCTAAGCCTAAAGGACTGGGTTTCTTTTTCTAGGAAAATCTTGGTTAACAAATATATAGAAATATAGGATACCATAAAATAATATAAGTGACCTTGGCAAAGAACATAAATAAATCTTACTCTTCAGTAGAAAGAACCATGGAATGTCCATATAAGCTTTGGACGTCATAGTGATTGCCCCAGGCTTGCTTTGCATCCATACACAGTGTTTTGGAATACATTACTCTGTCCATAATTGCTGTATGGGAGAAGACAAAAATATGCTTTGTGAACAATAATTCAGTGCATTTTATATATTTATCTAATCCCTACAAAGAGTGCTTTCTTGGAAGACTGAGTTACAAATGTGCTATTTCTTTGATACAGGCCATGTAGCTTTCACAAAGGCTGTTTAATGAACACCATAGTTCACAGTGATCAATAAGTCAAGCTACAAACAAACTCCGCCATTAACCTTTATGGCCACTATTAAAATATTTTGAAAACACTTGTGCTGTGACAGAATAATAAGTGTTTCAGTTTAGATTTTGTTGAGTAGCTTTAAAATAAATTCCAATCAAAGAACGTGAAGACAAATTCTAAGATCAGTTGAGATAATCAGTTTAAGTAACCGAGATTTTATTGTGGTGAGAAGAGAGCAGCTAATTTTCCTTTAAAGCAAAATTATTCAAAGAAAAACCTGTGCTTGTGCTGGTGAATAAAATAATGGAAGTTTGGCATTTTTCTTTATTGGATTTGTCTACAGAGCTTACCATTTTTTTGCATTTCATGCTTACAATGCTGTATGGAGTCTTGCTAACAACCTATAGCTCTGTGCCATTTGTTGCATGCAAGGTTGTGTCCTATACTAAATTTATTTTGTTATAATGAGCAATAATAATGAACAATATTAATTAATATTAATAATGTTCAGTGTTCTAGATAAATACATAGAATGTCCATGGCAATGGCAGGGTAAAAGATACAAAAGGCTGATTAAAACGTTGTGCCCTACAGTGCAAATCAACATTTTTTTAGTGTTTCAGGAAGCTGCCAATATAGTTAATTTAGTAATTAAGGTATGCAGCATGGTGGTTCAGAGGTTAGCACTCCAAGACATCAAATCGTGAGCCCCTTTGAGGGACAGCTAACATAACTATGGACTTTGTATGTCGGCGCTATATATATATATTGGATAATATTAATACACTGGGGTTATTAAGGTATACTCACTTTAAGGACAATCAGGTGCAAGGGAAATACCAGGTATTTTTTTTAACACCCTCACTGTGTTCTCTAACGTAAAGTAAAGATAATATTCTCTAGTCCCATATTAATCAGTGTGATGTTGAGTTTTGTGTAGGGAGAAATGCTTTTTGTTCCATTTTACATTAGTGCTTCAATACCAGTACCTAACTTAGTGCCATTGCCACACTTCAATGTAGTTCACTATATTTTATATTCACTAAATTATATTATGATTATCACATATTGACAATGCTACAGTCTACAACACCCCATAGCAAAGATCTTTGAGTGCTGGCCTCTTTAATAATGGGATTTGTATGGTACCACCACTTTATTTTGTAAAGAGTTTCTGCAGTACAGTCTGCTGTCTTCGTGCATATCCATATCTAAAGATAATTATTCTATTTGATTTAAACATATTTACATTCATTTTTCTATAGACATCTATTTGCACTCTCTTACCAGGTGTATATGGAGGATAATTTAAATTGTTGACAGCACAGCCTTTCTTTGATCCTTTCACAAAGTTGGAAACTTCATTCATGTCCTGTTAAAAAAACATCAAATTCTTTAAAAATGCAACAGCATTTGCATAGTAAATATCTTTTTTTTCTGCTGGAGCTAATTTTTTCCCATGTTTACCACACATGCTATAATGCATGCTTTAAAAGACTTATCAAGACTTATCAAACTTATCAATTTAAAGTTTTTAGTATTTAATTTTTTTGTTTTTTCTCATGCACAGTGATCGCCAATATGTATATAACATTTGTCATTTTCAGGTTTTAAACCTAAACTCCCATCTATTTTCTCTCCTTTCTCATAAGGGTATCATTCTAATTTCTAAAAGTCTGCACACTTAACCTTCCATACAATAAGCATTAAAAACTGCAGCAGGTACACTCAATTTCCTGTCTGGTAAACTACAATAATTATCAAGCCTTCCCCTACTGATTCTTTAGTACAATTGTCAGTGTCCTGTGGCCAGTCTGGCTGAACAGTATTATACTCATCATTGGCAGGTATAATACAGCTTTTAAAAACAGGTGCAACAGGAATTTAAAAATCTGGTTAGATTTTGCAACCAGCCAAACCGTAATCGACCAGAGGCAGAATTTATTTTGTTGTGTTCTAAGTACCTCTCTGATTATCAAATGATGTTAATATACTGTAGCTAAAATTCCAACTAGTTAATATAAAAGCTGTTGATTATGAAGTTACAGTATATAAAGGTTACATATTTTATGATCATGATAAATTTATGTTCATACATATTTTACTTACAATCCATATGCCATCGTAGTTTACTTGGTTATAGAACAAAACACACTCATCAACCCACCACTTTGTGCAAGCTTCATTGGTATAGTCAGGAAATACTGTAACTCCAGGCCAAACCTATTGTAGAGGCAATCAATATATCAATATGGTTATGTTATGCACAAGCCACCATTTTTTTGTAAAAAGATAAGCTTACTATGCTAGATTTCATTAGAGGTATAAGTATGCACTTTGACAACCAGTCTAGTATGTATTCAGTCCATTCCAAAATTCAGCATTATGAGTGAAAGAGGAACTAAACCCTCATATAGTCATCTGTCCCAGTTCCATTATGGGCTCTGATCATTTTTAAAGTAGAACTTTTTGATCCCCCTTTACAAATAACCTACTAAATGCATGTGTTTCTATATTTCCATTGGCTCACAATACAAACACCTATGACACCCTCTATTTTGAATACAAGCATAGAAGACAATCCAGAGACATGACAAAAATGTTCATTAAACCACATTTTAACATTCAAAGAGCAAGCACAAGCAAAGCAATTATTACAAAGTGAGAAATGTATAAAAAAACAGCAGAATCACAAAAACATTGCAAAACATGCTTTCTTATATATAGCAATATTGTCTACATTAGTAGCATTGTTTTGTGTATTTAGTAACTCTTAGCCTGCAATCCTGGAAAGCTTACTAAGACAGATTTTTAAAGGAATTGAAAGCTATACCATTGTAGATAAGACATATTTTCATTTAAACACACACAATTGAGAAGTAGCCAGGAGCAAGTTTTATATTGTTCCAATTGATTGAGTATGAATAAAGCTGCAATCTAGTAAATCAAGTAAATCTTTCCAATAATCTATTGCTGCTCCTATTTATCTGTTCACATTGCTAATGAGCCCCTTGCTTTATTATCTCAGTCTTGACTCAAAAATCCGGATGGGTGAAAGAATGAATTTCTTACTCCAGTCTCTGCTAGCCTCGTAACAACCCTATGGGATATATGTGCATTGGTTGTTTTTCTATTGGAGAAAATTGTGCTGCACCTGGGACTCTTTCCCGTTTCCTATCTTTTCTAGACCTTTTCAAACATGAAATAATGCTTTAGATATTCTTATAGATATATAGATAGAAAATGATACCATACCTCTCCAACAAGTGGGGTTTTTCCATCTGTCTCATTTACCCACACACCTAGTTTGTTTCCTCTTTCGTATGCTTCATAAGGACCATTAATCAGGGGTGTATTGGCAATAGCAGGATCCTAATAAGGAAATTACAACATTAGGAACTGAGATCTAAACCTTCAACCTCCTTCCAGTCA
Organism: Pyxicephalus adspersus; assembly: GCF_032062135.1. Classification (NCBI taxonomy): domain Eukaryota; kingdom Metazoa; phylum Chordata; class Amphibia; order Anura; family Pyxicephalidae; genus Pyxicephalus; species Pyxicephalus adspersus. The sequence goes on from NC_092861.1 coordinate 46,501,884, forward strand.
GGATTAGGAATTATCTCTACATTAAAGCCTTGTATACAGTTTGATTCTAGGATTCAGAATTGTTCCCAGGAATATACAGAAGAGGCATTTGCTGGCTTCACCAGGTCTGGACTTAATAATAGTCTGGACTAAAATATTACTTTGCACCAAGATACATATCTACTCACCAATATGATGATGTATTTTTGACCATTGGCATGAAGATTCTGGGCAAAGTTAGGGAGATCAGTAAAGTTTTCTTTATCATAGGTGAAATCCTTTCTGTGTTCCATGTAGTCAATGTCAGTAAACTGAACATCCTAAAAACAAATATAAAAAACCTCATGTCCTTGTTTTTTATATTATAAGCACTAGTTAGCTTTATGTTCATTGTTGTGGCTATATATAACCTTCTCTGTTGAAATAGCCTAATAGCATTGCCTTACATCGTTAGGGCATTTACATCTAAATCAAGAATAAACAAGAACAGGAAGATCCATAAATAGATCTCAGACAGAAGACTATCAATAAAGCGTTAATGTAAAGAAAAAAATGAAGTATATGCTGGGTTTGCCATAAATTATTTATACAGCATTCTAAGTTTGGTTGAAGTTGTTTTTCATCTGATCTAAAAATCGACAAATACAATGTGGACTTATTAAAGTTGTACCAATGTTTAAAAATAGAAATAATTGTTTTTTAAAATGTAAGAGTTTCCTGGTAACTGGCCTTTATTATTCTCATTGTATGAGTTAGGCTGGGTGCACACGTCTAATGGAATCTGGTGTGAGTACAGCGCCTGTTGTCCAGTGTCCGAACGACAAACGATCCTAATGGAAGAGAAGAGGGGGAGCGTGCAGCACGGTGCTGCTCCGTCGCTCTCCCCCTTCCTTCTCTATAGAGCAGAATGGGGCTGTATGTACAGCACTCATTTATGCATCGTGCAGTCCTTAGTCGGAAACGATTGTGAAAGATCCTTTAAAATGACAACTGTTGCACGTGTGTATGTAGCTTTTGTGAAGCAAAGGATTTTACATAAAACACTCACTCCATTGCCAGATCATTCAAATTGATAATCCATAGTTAATGATGGTCTGTAGAGAATGATTTTTCATTAGTTGGTTCAATAATTGGCAGTCTGTCAGCTGTTTGTAAATGTCTGTGTACAACTTTTGCAAACTATTTGATCTACAATATTCGTATAATAAAAAAAAAAAAAGAAGGAGCCGTAAAAATGTTTAAAATTGTCTACTAAGTTTAGCATTTTTCTGGTTATTTTTATTAGGAATTAGGTACATTTGCTTTAAAATGTATTATAAGAAGGTAAGTCATGTTATTCTGCCCATATTCTTTATATCATCACTCAGATTTATCCAAGCAAGATATCATTAATGATGCATTCTTCAGGCTGTAACTATTCTTAACTATATTTACTTTTGTGTATTTGCAGATACTTTTTCTAATTGAAACTTAACTGATAGATGGTACGTTAATTTAGTGATTATATTGAATACTACGTAAGAAAGAACACAAGGCTATGACAGTATGCCTTTATTAGGGAATCCTCAATCATGAAGGTAAGAATGGATAATTTATAATACATAGTTACATACAGTAAATAGACTGAGCACCTTGTATAGCTTAAATACAGTAATATAGACAATTTTGTGTTTATAAGCATGATGATGCATGTGTAGCATGTTGTAACTTACATAAGGAATGTCAATGGCTCTGTTCCTTTCAACCACATCTTTCACCTCATTCAGTGTCTTGTATCCCCAACGACTTAAATGGAACCCAAGAGTCCAATACGCTGGCATATATGGCCTACCAATAAACTATTACAAAAAATAAAAAAAATGATGAATGTAAATTTGATCTCTTCCTATGTCTTTAAATAAGAATATCATGCATAGGCCATTTTCACAGATCAGGAGTTAGATTAGAAAAAAAACATTAATATTGCTTGCTGAAGTGGGCTAAAACATTTATGGAAAAAGAGGAAAGAAGCAAGAACATGGGTTGAATTCTTGTAGTTGAAACACCACTGCTTTCACAAGAAATATGTTTATGAATATTTATGAGAAATTATTTTCTTCTGCGTATTCTTTTATTCTAGTATCTGATCCAGACACCAGTAAACTAAACCTGCCACAAACTTGGAGTATTCAAACTAAGCATATGGTAAACAATAAGCAGGGGTCACCTTCAGTAAAAATTACTTATCAACATTGTTAATAAAGACCGAGACATAACTGGTTTGTTTTACACACAAATCATCACAGTTCTAGTAAACATCTGATTTGGTGCCATAATGTCTTACTCTGAAGGCTTCCTATTGGGATATGTTAAAAACCCACAAGAACTCACAAGTTCATATATTGATAACATCATTAGGATTTTTAATTATCATTTTGACATGCAATCTATGCATAAATTACATGTAAAGGGTTGGAATTATTAGACAAGAATTATTTCTACATAAAGTTGTAAAGTTGCAAAGTTTTTAATCTAAAAAAAATTAGTTTACCTCGAGATACTCCATAACCACATCTTCAGGTGTGTTACCCACAAAAACATAAAAGTCAAGGATTCCTCCAATTGTCCTGTATGTTACTGCTGGAGCTGGCTGAATTATTACCTCTGTAATAAAAATTAACAGTAAGACCATTTATAAACACATTTCTTTTCAGTACTTAGGGTATTAAGAGCAGCAGTATTAGCGGGCAATGGCTCAAGAGTACAATTGTTTGTTGCTCTATCCTGTATTTTTGACATATCCAATGATCTCTAGTAAGGTGAAGAATAATTTAACAGAACTGATGAAACAAGAAACAAACAGTAGTAAGGAGATGCAAAAATCTTTATTGTTCAGATAATTCTCGGGTGGGTTCCATTAACCATACATTCATCATAAAAAAAATAGAATCTCTAGTAGCACATTCTAATTTTTATTCTCTTATAATGTTGACATATCACTGTTTGTGATTATTTGGAAAATGTTCAATATAATTGTTATTGCTGACAATATCAGGGGCAACAAGCATTCTTAATTGGAATCTAGGATTTATTCTGTATACCATCAATACTATAAAGTACAACTCATGTAATTCATGTAAGATTTCCCACGGTATAGAGAAAATCTAGAAAGTTTGTCTACGCATTTTCTTTTACAAGTATAAATTCTCTTGAATTTATCCTAAAAATATGCACCCCTGGATAATTTTTTTTTAAATAATAAATACTTACCCATTGCATTACTGTTCATTAGAAAAACTCCAAATGAAGAGCCAGTTTTATCTTCCAAACACAGGAAAAATGTCTGTGCACCATATAAATTATTGCCATCCTGCAGAATAAAACACATTGATAAAATCTTGCATTCTTACATAAAGTTGTGTGTACAGTTGTCTCATCTAAATATGAGAAATGAACATACTAGTGATGGCAAATTTAAAAAAGAAGTATGACTGTTAGTTTTTTTTCTTTGCGGTGCTGGGTTCCAGTTTCAACGCTATCTCGGCCAGGGCACTATCTGCATGGAGTTTGCATGGGTTTTCCTCCGGGTACTCTGGTTTCCTCCCACATTCCAAAAAGCATGCAGGTTATTTGGCTTCCCCCCAAAAATTGAACTTAGACTGTATTAAAGTCATATGACTATGGCAAGGATATTATATAGGGAGCCCCTTTGGGGGACAGTTGGTGACATATTTAGGGACTTTGTACAGTGCTGTGTAATATGTTGGGACTATATAAATACTGTGTATTAATAATATCAGGAAGGTAGAACTCCTGCAGGTATCCAAGCCACTCACAGCCTTGGGTGTTCTCGAGTGGTGCTCTGTCTCCCTATGAAAGGAGAGGCAGGCAATGTCCAAAATAGTTTGCCACTCAATTCTCTTGACCTTGCCTGACCCTGTACCTCTCTATTTGACCAGTATCTATATAAAAACTGCTGTTGCACATGTCCATGTTGCCTGTGTTAAGGTAGTTTTGTGCTATTTTCTGGGATGTGTGTTTTTTTTTGATTGTCAGTTGTTGACCTTGATGTAACTATTGCTGACCCTGATTGTGACTATTCTTTGCTTGTTGCCTAGACCAACTTCTGACATCTCAACAACAAATTCCTAACCCCCCCCCTTGGATTATCTGCTTCGCTCACTGACCTCCAGAGCAAAACCTCTGTTGTCTTCTACCCTTCTGACCATGAACTCCCTAACTATTTGAGTTATCCTCTCAGATCACTGCTTTTCAGTTTATGACTCGACCTTTTTACCTGACTACATTATTCCTGGACTTTGTAGCTACCTCAAGCTCCATTCCCAGGAAGATCCCTGGTCATCTGCTAATCCATATCCCCCTCAGGTGCCCTACCTTGGATGTGATGGCTTGCCTTGCCTATATTTGAAGACTTCAGGGACCGATTGGGGGATTAGTGCTTGGGCAAAACACTGGAACACAACCAGAGGCCGTATAATTTTAAAGGTGTATTTCTAAAATCTTTAACTACATTGGCTCTTTAGTACTATTTACTGCAATTTAATGTGTTCTAACTTTTGTATTTCTTTCCTGTTATCCTATTTTTTTGAGTAAGGAAACTGACATGTATTAACTGTTATGTCCACATGGAGAATTCTCTTTCCTATCTTTCCAGCAATGTCCCCATAGTTTCTCTCAAAGTCTGGACCTGATTTATTAAAGCTCTCCAGGGTGGAAGAGATTACACTTTTATCAGAGAAGCTGGGTGATCCAGCAAACCTGGAATGGGTTTCTTAAAAGTCATTTGCTAGCTAATGTTTTGAATCCTGAAACAGATCCATTCTAGGTTTTCTGGATCACCCAACTTCACTGATGACAGTGTATCTGCTCCATCCCTGGAGACCTTTAATAAATCAAGTCTACTTACCATTTCTTGGCCTAACTCATTTCTAACCACATTGATTAATGCTCTAGTACTTTCAATAAGCCGCTCTTCAAACTTCAGAGCTAATAACTGCATTAACTCTTTCAGCAATATACTTCAGTTTATTTGTTATGTACCTGTAACTTCTAGTATAAAATCAGAATCTTTTAAGTGTGGAGGAGTGTCAGAAATATACGTTTAGATGTCAGCAATTGTGTTTTGTACACAGGGTTTTAGTTACTGCTCTGACCTCTGATCTTTAATATTCTCTTAGAGTTAGCCTGCGGTAGAACCTGCCAACTTAGTCTGTCTGGGCTTTGTGGTCTAAACATAGATAAAATTGGAATGTAAAGCACATTATAAGAAAGTATTATTCAAGGACAACATTGTGAATGGATAAAATTTACTAAAGTAAAGACAGAGCAGTTCTGCCTGATCTTGCATCTACCCTTTAAGAGCTCTAAGGATTTACACTTGAAGAAGCTGTCACCTAAGAAATAAACCTTTGTTCTCATTTGATATTGCTGAAATACAGGAAGACAAACATTAATTTCACAACTCAAATGTTGGATAATCCTATATTAGTTAAACCTCCTGCACAATACAATCTACTTAATTAAGCTTACAGAATTATTTCTCTTAACTCTGTATATTAATTACAATATGCACTAATTAGAAATATAGAATTCATCCTATAATAGTTTAACAAGCTTTAGGGTAGAGTAAGCCTTCCTTTATTTATAATTGCTTATTGAAAACAGCACATTTGCAAACTTGCTCAGGTACATTGATTTGCTTATAATTACTGACTGCAAGCTACTTTATGTGAAAAAGAGATATTGTAAACAATGTGTGTAATGAGCTTGTAATCATTAAATAAGAGATTATAATAACAAGCACTTACTCCATTGGGAAACCAGTCTCTGGTAAATATAGGCCATCTTCTCCAGTTGGTATCATGCTTGTATTGGCGGTGGACGTGCTCCCCCAAGCCATAGATATTGCTGCTGGGTAGTTTGATTGAGAGTTGTAGGAACTGATCAGCATATTGAAGGGGTCCAATGGTGGTGTCAAAGCTAGTTTAACAAGATATTTAAATGTTTTAATTACACAGTTTTTTAATCTGAAGGCTTACACCCCTTAAATATAGTACTGTGAAAAAGAAAAAAAATAATGACCTTTGTTTTAGAATAAACATTTCCAGGTGATTCTGAACATATTTTACCCTTGAATTAGAAAATTGTTGTAGAGCCAGTAAAGCCTATTACAAGTAATGTTATTAGCTTCCTAAATAGAAGTAGGTGCCCTCATTATTTGTCTCTTCTCCTATTTATGTAAATCATATAATGTGGTTTGCACTATTTTCCTGTTATAGATCAATTACAATATCCCTATTAGCTTGCTTCCTCATTTGTTATCTGGACCTACCCATTTCATTTTATTGGGTAATTTAGGATACATAACTTGTATACTATGTTTTGCATAAAAAAGTTTAGCACTAATTTACATTTTGATTGTGGAATAAATAACAAAGTAATCTACCCTTGCTAAAGGGAAAAACATCCTCAAATTGCAAATCTATTCATAAACATTTTTAACTTGACAAAAAGGTCTTTCTTACATGACTCTGGCATCTGGTGTTTTTCTGTGAACTTTGATTCCAAAGGGCTTTTCAACCAACACAACATCATAATTTGGGTTTGGTTCTGCTGGCCCCGTAAATTCTTTAACATTCTCATGAGGAACTTCGAATCGTTTATTTTTGGGATCAGTAATCTACAGAGAAAAAAAGTTTTATGTGTTGGCTCAATTCAAGGACACGTATGTCAAAGAATGTTTTTGCAATACAGAATGAAACAAAATGTACATACAAACATGAGGAAGGGAAACTGCCTCTCCATTAATTATGAAGGGATTGAAAAGTAATACGGTATCATAATTACTTTATCTAAAAAGAAAAGTCCCATGAGGTAAAGAGGTAAAGTTCAACTTCTACTTTATCTTTCTTTAAGCAAGGTGTTCAAAATCATGAACAAGGAGTTCAAGGACTGAGCATATCTTTATTGATTAAGTAAATCTAAATGCTTATTTTAAGGCATTTAGTATGATAAATCATTGAATATCAAAAACAATTGCTAGGTAATTTTGTAATAAATGACTGTTTATAACTTTATCATCTACTGCTTATATCCTCTAGTTTTTTACAGCCAGTTTCTGTCTACAAACACTGACATTGTAATTGGCTGCATATTATTGCCCTGGACCAGCTTTCTTATGTGACAGGTGAGACATACCTATGCAATGTGTGCTGGCATCGATGCTTGTAGTACCTGCCAGAGGCACTAGCTACAGAGTGACAATACAGGACTATGCAGTAATTTGGAGACATTGACCCGTAACATGAACCTGAACAAGGATTTTTATCTTGATAGATTTTTTATGATAAATTAGTGTTTGGGTGTAAATCAACTTCAAAGACAGCCATGAAAGTGATATTTTCAGCTATGTCTCTTTGCATATCCTCCATTTTTCAAATAGGGGGAGTTGGAAAATGTGAGCCTGCTGTAATATTGCTCCAAAGACTGGAGAAGGTAGACTATCATGGGAGAACCTGGGTGATCCAGCAAAACTGGGATGGTTTTCCTAAAATCATTTCCTGTTATTGGCAAATAACAGCAAATGATTTTAATCCTGGATCAGATCCATTCCAGGTTTATTTGATTCACCAAGTTCTCCAACAATTTTATTTCATCTTATCCAGTCTTGAAGAGCTTTAATAAATCAGGGCCAGTGTCATTGTAGTTGATTACTAAACAAATTCAGGCTCTTCATTAAGCAAATGAATTATCACCTTGAAAATACATTTTATTTAGTTTAGTAAATACCCAATAATATACAGGGAAATGAAAAACATGAATCATGATCTACACTTGCCTAAGATTGTATGGCTGAAGTCAGCAGAGCTTCACCACACTACATTAAGGAACATTTCTTTGTCTAGTTCCTGTTGCTCAGTGAACCACCTTTACGTCCTTTAGTATTTCAACCCCAATTGTTTTTTTTCATCAGTAGTCTTCTTTTTAAGGATGTTAAAGGGGTAGGCAACATTGCTGCATCCAAAAACATGCAAAAATGCTTTATAGCGTGTCACAGAAATCAAAGTGCCCATATGTTTGCAGTATGTTTCCCACCTGCATAAAAACCCCAAAGGTCCAAACTCTGATGATTGCAAAAGTCTCCTTTAATGCCTGTTCTATGGACATTTGCCTCAAAGTATGAAAAGTCCCAAAAACAGTTTTGATAAGTCAAGCCTAGACCATCACAAAAACTCTACTGGTTCCTTGTGGTATCTGGCACCATCACATTAGCAGTGGATTCTTTAAATCACACCTTGTTTGCCTTCTTCTCTTGCATTCTGCTACCAACTGATACCGAGGTACACAGCACACACATATCTGCAACAGTGATTCATCAGACCATGCCACCTTCTTTCATTGCTGCATTATCCAGGTCTAACAGTTACATGCCCATTGTAGGTACATTCATTTGCTCTGTGTAGCACTTTGTTCTGACACCTTTCTCTCATATGCAGGATCACATTTTTCAACAGTAGTTGTTCTGTGGGATAAAATCACAAGGTCTTCCTTACCTAATACATGCATCAATTAGCCATGACCCTATAGGTACTTACTTTTGGTAGGTACTAACCTCTACATAACTCAATCACCCCTACAAGACCTGTCAATATGCAGATGCATTATCTAAAAAAAAACACATCCTCATGGTTGCCCATTTTCCTACTTCCAACGCCCTTCATTACTGGCTTATATATCCAACCACTTCATGGGTGTCAATTATTGTGAGATAATTATTATTCATTTCCTGATGAGTGGTTTTAATAATTTGGCTGATCAGTGTATACCATGGTCATTTTGACTGCTATCCAGAAAACATCTATATATATGATGTGCAATTTTTCATTACGAATCAGTAAAGTAGAAACCTGAATAGACATTAAAAAATATACTGAATCTCTGCATGATAAACTATTTAACAACCTAAGCAGCCTAATCATTTTTCCAGTGCATGCTAAGAACCTTTTTTCAAGCTCTAAATTTGTAAGCATACATTCCTCAGGGAAAATCATATTTGCTTAACGTTTAGGCAAATTGTAATTTCTGCTAAATATGGTCTAGATAATGTTTGTCTGAATTTTAATAAAAACAGGCAGTGGTCTTAAATGATACCTATGTATTGCCTATATCTGGAGTTACTGGGTATTTTTATTGATTGCTAACTTCTAAACAGAGCAGTGGGAGAGCAAAGGAAAGGTGAATGTAAGCTGATGGTGGGGTTTTCATTAAAAAGGACTTGTTCTATGCCCTGGGTGCTCATTAGATATTCAGTTTTTTGTTGATTGCTTTCACACGTATATATGAAATATTTACAAAATTAGTGATTGCTTTAAACAAAAAGTACAAAATAAGTAATACGCCACAGCATGAACTGGATTTGTATACTGTGTATATGCAAACAACACAACCAATACATAGCTTGTGAAAATGAAAATAATTGGAGCCAACTGGTCTGTAAAAAAAAAAAAAAAAAAAAAAAAAACACAAAATGTACAGAAGTAACATATTTTTTAATAAATATTTTTAAAAATGTGAACCACACAGTATGGAGTACACCATTTGGGCAGTACACATTTCATATGGCATGTAGCAGCAACTGAAATCACAAACCTTGAATCTAAACCGATTTTTCGTCTGTATCTGTGCAGTAAGCTGCAGCTCCTCTATTTCTGTCCCAAACACCTTAGGAGTAGCCAATCTTTTTAGACGAGCGTCAAATCCTGTGAAAAAGCCATATAGAAGTTACATATCATGCTATCATATATATTGACAGTTCCGTCAAATCATCTTACCTATTCTGATTTCCTACTTGCCATTGTACTTTTGTATCAGTCCAGTGGGTTAGGGGCAGTAGGATGGGGGATGTGGAAGCAGAGAGTGCTTGGAGGTGGGTGGGTCATGGAGGCAGGGCATGAGGCCAAGGCGGGTCAAGGACGTGGAGGGTCGTGGGGGCTCACATCATTTGTACATGGGGGCCCACTGTTGGCTATGTCCAACACCAATACCTAGCTATTTTTTCCTAATGAAAGACAATGCCTGTGTCTTCTAAAGAAAGTAACATAGTACATTGAGGGTCAGGTAATATGTGGATGGGTGTTGAAGACCTATAACACAAAGTGTGTTCAAAACGCATTAACATGCATTAAAACACGCACATAAAGGTACAAGAGCAGCCTAAAATCTAACATGACTAAAGGGAAATCACACATAAAGTCCACTTCCTAACAATTGCTAACAGGCTGTTTTTTAAAACATAATAAAGGCTGTTGAAAGTAATTACAAATCAAGTCAAGTTGGACTCTGCCTTTCAAAAATCTCTATTAAAAAAACACTATGCAGCAAAAGTGAATCAGCTTTTTTAACGTATATAAATCTTTCCACATTGTAGGAATGTTAATTTATAAAAAAGATCCTTATTTTTCTCCCATAGAAACCCAGGTCTACACTACCCTATATTGTGGAGGCAGCCAATACTTAGTGTATAGGTGTCTACGTTTTATCTTCATAGAAATGCAACTGACAAATATGTTTCTCAGAAAGGATATTTAATAAACCTATTTTTATCATTTCTACCTTTTGATGTTGATATCCTGCCACCAGTTACTTCATATCCATGACTGTGTGTGAAGTAACACCAAGGTACATGACTTTCCTCACCAGGACTCCAACAACATCCCCGTTGTTTGCAAGACAGCTTCAAAAAAAAAAAAAAAGGAAATGTCAGCAAGAGAATTAAAAGCAAGCAAACTACCAATGCACCCAGAAAACACTGCAGCTGTCCTAGAGTCAAAATAGTTTAGATAATTAATATAGGTAGAAAAAGTATACGCAGATCTTTTTCCTCAAAACTTTAAACTTGGCATTTTGGGAAGCAAGAACATCCATGTTGCATGCATTGCATGTACATCCCTGTCTACAGTAAATTTAATTGGTAAAGCTAAGTAAACTTAAAGCATAGTTTTCATTCAGCATATATTAAAGCAGCGGTCGCCAACCCAGTGGTCAGTGGTCCGCGGGCTGTACGTGGCTCTGGCCAGTGTTCCCCGGGTCGGGTCAGGAGAAGGAGCCCGCTGGGGGGGCGCACTGGCCAGAGCCGCAGACCATGTTTCCCGTATGCATCACAGGCTCAGGGCGGTGGGTGTGGTGTTTTTCTGGACATAACCCACCCACTCGCAGACCTGTGATGGGAGAGTGGGCGGGTTCTGGTAGCATGATGTTGCTCTTGGGGAAGTTTCTTCCACTTTGAGTGACACACAGTTCTCCTTGCATGCACAGTCAAGAGTCCGTAAACTTAGTGGTCCGTGACGTCCAAAAGGTTGGCGACCACTGGATTACAGAATGGCAAAATACTTTTCAGCATATTTTTTTACTCCCAAGGGGGAAATTTTCCTTCACTTCTGTAAACACAGCAGAAAGAAATAGGAAATTGCTCCAATGTGAGGGAAATACTCCTATAATTAGAATAGATGTCTCCGAAACAGGTGTCCCCAGTAAAAAGATTTTACCCCTATCTCTACTTTGGTAACAGCTAAAACTTTGAGATTTCCCTCACTTACATCTTAGTGATATCACAAGGACAAACGGAGAGCAAATCTACCTACAGGTGACAAACAACAATAAAAACCTGAAAAAAGTGTGCAGGGTGTGTTCAGTATGCCACATTCCTCTGACCTGCTGCCAACCATCTACGCTTGCTGGCAATTCTCAGCTGTAATATAGAAGCTGTAAAAGTTGCTTCTGTCAAGAAACACTAAACACTGCTTAGTTCCACAACACAGAGAAAGGGTTCTACTTTTCTTTTTGAATAATTTTGAATCAATTCTTTTTTATAACATCAAGATCTTCTGTTACTGATATTTTTTTTCTCTTACTTTTTTTTTTAACCAATATTAAAACAATATTAACCAATATTGTTTTTTTAATTATTTTTTAAAAGTGTTTTAGCGTCAAACTGAAAAAAATATTTTAAGTTTTATAAGTAACTAATGCAATAGTATGTATTGCAATCATATTTTAAACAGAACAAATTAAAGAATAAAATATATAACTTTTAGCGACAGTAAAGAAAGTGTGGTGTTATGTATGTATGTTTAAAGCTGAACTCCTGGAAAACAGTTAAATCAACAGATGAACTACATAAATCAAAGCTTTTATACCTTACAAATGATTCATATTGTTCAGTCCTAAGATTTACATGGGCAAAGGGAAAAGACCATGGACTTCACTGATAATGGCTAAGACGCCAAAAACAAATATATAATATTAGACTGCATTTGTTTAAAGGGTTAGAATGCACAGAAAGCCTAGGAGCAAAAATGTATGCTTTGCATGGCTTTACCCAAAATCCTAAATAAACAACTAGACTCCACTAAGGTTCAGTAGTTTAATGAAGAACTTCCCTTAAGTTCCCTTAAGTACACCCTACCATAACCTGTTTAATTAGGAAAATGTATTGAATGATATTCAAATGAACCTACTTGGCTATCACTAAAATTGGATAATTGCTTACCTCTGAAGCCACTTGATCTGGCAAACAGTCAATTCTTGAACGTACGTCAATGGCTGGGCACTGAGGTTCAAAGGGAGGTACCTCTGTTTAAAAGAAAAAAAACAGACGTGTTTTAAACAACTGATTTAATTACATAAACATTGAATTTAAGAATAGATTTCCCATATTCAGGAGGTATTACATGCGTGGGTTCATTTTAAACATCATATGTGGAGAAAATTGATAAAAAGATTAGAAGTTCTTCTTTGCATGATTAGATGCTTAAAGTGAACATATGCCAACACCATCTCACTTATATTTACCACAATATGATAAATAACTTGGAACGACCACAGAGATTTAGCTCCAGTAAGAATATCTTGATGATTTAGATTGTTCACACTTGTGCTATTAGAAATAGGAAGGCTCCATTTGAAAACACTAGTTGTAGGGCTGTTATTGTAAAATACTATACTCATACTGTCCAAATGACTATAAAACAAACAAAATCAGACGGTTCACCTTTAAAATGGACAGGACAATATTCATGTGATATATGCAGCTTACTGATTAGCAGTCCTATATTTGGAGGAAGCCTGTATAGTCGGCTGTATCACAGTGTATATCTAATACACATAATGTGGGAGATTAGCAAAAAAAAAAACACTTACTGCAAAAAGGTACTTTAGGCATCATTTCAATTTCAAGGCACTCTTCCAACTTTTATTGCATAAAAACTCCAACACAAAGTAAATTTTTCAGGGTTTTTTGCAAGGAGATCAAAGTCATCACAGCACTACATAAAACACAATTTTCAACCTCCTTGCTGTCTCTGTGAGTCCCACACACCTCAACTTTGAGAGACCTTTTGGGCTCTCCCATCACAAAGGCCTGGCCTCAGGCTGCAACTTCTCTTTGTTTCAAAGGCAGCAGCCATTTAACCAAAGACCAGGTGCTTCAGTTCCATCCTCAATTCCTGGCCTTGAAATGGGATAGAGTGCCTGGTGCATCTATTCCTTTCAAAACTCCCCGGGCTTGGATCCCAAAAAAGGGCTGCCATTAAGCAGCAATACAAATATTCATGTCGCTATCCAGAAGTGAGAAGGATGATACCCTCTGAATGTTGCATCCCATGTTTATTTCTGCTACAATATGTAAAAATATTGCATAGGTAGAAGTTACTATCAATAAAAGATGAAATTGCACCATCCTTTTTACTAACCAGTTGAACTGTCTACTACATTTAAGTGGAAAAGAGTAAAGTTGAAGAGGCAAAGTGTAAAAAAAGCAAAGACTTGCATATCATTTCTGCTTATTATATTTATGGACCTACCAATAATGTAATTTAATTTATACTTCAGATAACCTCCACAAATGCACCACGTGCATTTTTCTCCCGGGATAACCTCTGGCTGTAAGATTCGTTCCCAGGGGTTATAAAATAAGTATGTGTATAGGTTTATTTTAATAAGAATTATGTCTACAGACAGACCATAGATCTCCTCAAACAAAAGGTGTGTTACCTTTATATATTTGTGCTCTCTCTACTTTCCTGTTCTCTGTCTGAGCTCTTACTAATAACTTTCAAACTTCTAAATCAAGTTTAAATTTTATTGGTAATTGTAAATTTCTCAATTTTGATGTGATATACAGACTATCTGTGTTTGAGGGAAAACAAACTGTCTAAAGAGGCTTTGCTTCCTTATTAGCAGGTAGACAAAATGGACTCTGATATCTGATATAATAGAAACCTTTGGCTGTTGGGTATGAGTAATAAAAGTTCAGAGTTGATAAGCCAGGTTTACTGTATACATTTTATGATTTTTCCATTAGCACATACTAAAATCTTACATGTCTCTGGGTGGCATTGGAAGCTCTTTCAGATATTCTAAAGAAACTGCAATCATTCACCTTGGCTGGATGCAAGGTAAATAAAGTTTATGGATGTTTGCTCTCTTACATCCTCTTTAAATTAACATATACATTACAGTGATACAGATGTACATGTTGATTGTAGAATCATTTAAATAGGGATTGAATTTCACCCTAGCAGTTCCTCCGCAGCAATTTTAATTACACTAATAGATTCAAATCTATCCATACCATACAACCATAAAACAATTAAAAATGAGCATTACAAAAAAAATAAAATAAACAAGGCTGATTTAATATTGCTGTTGAGATTGTTTGATTAGAAGGTAATGTTTAGTTTACATAGTTAATAGAAAATTGCAATCATTTAAATCGTCCAATTATAAAAAAAAATGCTCCTCCAGGCCCCCTTACACACTTTTAAGTATTTATTCTTATGAAAGCATTCAGTGGGTTGTTCATTTTACACATTTCCTAAATCAACCCCAAATTATACTCAGTGAACCCATCTTCAGCTCATTAATATGTATTTCAATATTTTATTAGGTGTAAAGAATAAGGGTCCTCAATATTTCTGAACAAAGAGACAGTTACTTTAGAATTCTTAGGGGGTTAGGCTTTGGCCAGTGGCAACAAGCAGTGACCTAGCATAAGTGGTAGCAAACATGGCCTAGCATCTATGATTAGTGGGAGAAGTAATCGTTCCCTCTTGTTGGTTTTAATATAAAGATTATTGCCCCATCACTGTTATTGGTGAGGGCATTGGTGTCAATAGGGACAGTAGTGCCTTCAGGGATGATCTGTGCAAGCTGCAATTTGGGGATCACTGGTAAAAGGGCAAATTAATAAGTACTTTGCCTTTTTGAATAAATATTACATTTTATTATACTTATCAGTTTACATACAAAATGTTTAGGACATTTTCTTACCTGTATCCTTAAGTCCAGGTGTTTTTGTTGCAAAAAGTACAATAAGAACTACTGATATTATCGAGGCCATAATAAACAGAACAATTAGGGATATTTCAAGAGAACTAAATTTTCGTTTCTTTCCCATCTGTAACAAAATAAAGTAAAATATTTAGTTTACAAACTTTTTATGCCAAAACACAAACAAATGGTTAGATACAAAGTTGTTTTAAGCAGAATATCTGTTAATTTGTTACACATGTGTCAGGTCATTTAATACAAATCTAGATAATTAATTGGTAAATAAAGGTTACTGGCATGTATTCTCATTCCATTAAGCAATCATACTATTCCTCTGTAGCTCTTGACCTTCTGATCGTTATAGGAGGTGGGTACACTAGTATGGTGGGGTTCCAAATAGTTGGTTTGAATTATATACCTGTTGCCATGTCAAGTAATGGATAAGTTTGGAGATAAAAGGAACAAAAGAAAAGGCTTTTTACGGCAAAATGTAATAATTTTTTTGTATTGAAAAATGTATTGAAACATGTCAATACTAAGAGTTCAACTACTTATAGACAAGAAATACAGAAAATGCAAGTGACCACATTTCATATTTTATATGTAGTCAAATCACATCAGTGGTACCCGACGCGTTTCCCCGTATAGGCTTCTTCAAGGGAAATCACAAAGACTCATATTTATGGTGACTTGAATCTGTAGGGTCTTATACTACTAATCCCAAAAGTTGAAAATAGGTATGTGGCAGAGATGTTAGTAGGAAATAAGCAAAGAAGTAGTTGAAGTACTATATTGATGTTTTTCAAACCAAAGAAAAAATGCCTTTGATATCAGAATAGTTGGTGTGGTATGGTTTGTAATCTGACTAAATATGTTTCAGAGGATGGACAATTGAAACGACTCTGAGATGTTGGCAATATTGCAAAGGATTTATTCTGGTAAAAGCAGGTTTCATAGATGAAAAGTGCTTGCAGGGAGACCGCAGTCACTATAGCAAAGATCATATTATCTAAATACCATACATACCATACACCACTCTCAATAAAGGTGTCTAAAGCTCCTGAAACTGGAAAAAGTTTAGGAAGAATTGGAACCAATTAGGTTAGAGGAGTAAGGTTTTACTAAAAAAGGAACCTTTCAGATTGAAAAAAACAAAAAAAAAAACAACAAAATTATCTGTAGATAAAATAATTAACATATTGATTTACTCTTTTAAATTAGTTCATACAGATGTGTGTGTGGTATTGTTTAACTTCATTTTGGTTGATTTATTAGTTTTTACAATTTTCCATTTTTTCTATTTATGTTAGTTTAACATGCAAGGACATCTTGTACCTGCTGAACATGAATCACATAAACCATTTTTTGTGGTAAAGGTTTGGTACTGTGCTGGCATCCATATTTTCAGTTTAACAAAAACAGGTAAATTAGTAGGATTTTACTGAAAAGGCATGTTAGTGCTGTCATTGTTCATGAAGCTCCAAAAACATCATTAATAGATGACTATTTGTACCAGCACAATGGAAAAGTCATCAATTAATTTATTACGAACCTAAAAAGCACACTGTCCCTAAAATTTTGAAATAACTAATTAACATTAAATGTAATATTATATTTCTTCACTTATTTTTAAATCAAGTAGAACATTAGGATTTTTAAGTTTAACAATGCACATCTTGTATGATTAGCATCAAAATTTATTTAAAAAATGACCATTTATGATAAACATACATTGAGGAAGAAAGGCCCTGTTATACTGTGCAGATTTCCATTCACATAAGAAATTTCACTTTGCAGGCAATGTAAAACACAAAACATTTAGAATTGTATTTTTTAGCTAAGTATACAAATTCAAATTTATAAGCAATGCATTCGCCTTGTTTCTCTAACAGCAATCAATGAATAAAGGGTTTTTTTGTCAGAGGAATTTCAGTTGTAAACATTTATCTCTCTTATGATCATAATCACATTTTTTAATGTTGTACAATGGAACAAAAAGCTGCACAATAGAACACTGATTATTCTTGTTTGTTAAGGACTGATAGATACTAACTTTTCACTAAGCACATGCCAAATTATATTATTGTGTTTTAGTAGTTCAGCAATCTTCCTTGTAAGGTGGCTTGCTGTTACAGACATGCCTATTCTTTGTGTGCATTAAGCACCCCTCCTCCTCGTTTGTTTAGGAAACCAATAACCACCCAGAACCATACTTTTGGTGGGGCAAGGCAATGCCAAAATTATGACATCATTCAATATCAGTGGGTTTTTTTGGGCCTCCCTCTAAGGTTACACAAGGTGTCAGATCTGTAGCAAAAGCTGATTTCAGACCTGCAGATCGCTGATGCTGGCAAATGTGCTGCTACTCAGCCAGTCTCTGGCCCACCTTAGTCAATTCCCCCAATTAACAGTGTTTCGCCCCCAGCCTGAGAAATTGATTTTCGAGCTAGGCTCCAGTTCACTTGTTCAAGTATTCCTGTCTTTCCTGGTCCTGTCCGTATCTTTTCTCAGACATTGTTTGTTTAATCCTTGGCACTGTATTGTCTTGGTACCATGCTCCGTCTTTGCTCCTGGTTTAGGTGCTGTCTGCATGGGTGAGTCTGGGGGGGTGAAACCTGGGAGTTGTATGGGGTCCATCACACCTCGCGGGGAAGTTTAGTAACTTTATAATTCTTCTTGGTCAGTGAATTGAGTCATAGAATTACATAGCAATGGAATTACCATTTTCAAACAGGCCATACAACATTTTTTCTCTTGACCTGTGTACTTTAGCATGAACCTAAACTGAGAGATTTGCTATAAGATTTTGTAGCATCTCTACTGTGCTGTTTACCTTTCTCTTTGCTGAAGAGGAGGATGTATGCGATAACCTGCACTTCACAGAGTAAAGCCCTGCTCTTTTACCAAGATATTTGTCTCTACACAGGGACACAGTGCAAAAATCAAATAGTAGGTGAGTAAAAGGGGATAATTTCAGTTTCAGGGAAACCACAAGTAATTCTGGTTACTATTATTTAGTCCCCATTTTTGGAGAACAGCCTTTACCAAAAGAAACGTTCTGGATTATTTTGTGGTTAAATTTTAGACCATATGTTTAACTTCCATACTAAATAACTAGTATTTCTGTATAATTTATACATCATAGCGAAACAGGTACAATGCATCAATTTAAATATAAAGAATCATACAAAATTATAACCTTTATAGCCAATTAATGTGAACTGAACTGACTGTCTATGATAGCATAAACAAGAGAACTAGTACAACTCAATAATTCTCAGTGTGCTGAAATTAAGCAGAGGTATTTACAGCAAATAATAAAAAGTATGTAATACCTTTCTCCCCAGAAGAATTCAATATGGATATGTACGTGTAAAAGTATTGCTCATTAGGTAAGAAATACCAATATTTTCATATGCAATAAGCATTCTATAAAAAGGCTATTTATGAGACACATTTATAGGTTTTATTGCTTTTTGATTCAATATGATGATCAAGATGATATTGTGGTTCTGATATATTATTAGGTTACATTATATTTACAATTTTATTACATTAGAGCTTTAATGTTGACCTATTAAAATTCTAACAGTATATTTTCTATTTGAAACAAAAACGTATTTATTATTCTTTGTCCCAGCTGAAAACTGACTCCATTAATTTTAATAAATGTTTATTTTTAGCATTGGTATTAAAGTCCTAGCATGGAAACTGATCTTTTTAGCATGTGATTTACAAGGATATGTACACCAGCTGTTCATCTCCAGCGTAATCCCCAGAGACACAGGATGCTTACTTAAGTTAGGAAACATGCCACAGCTGACAAACAGTGCAAGGCCTTGTACAGCCAACTGCTCAATCTTTTGTAACATACAACACCATTACTGTTTAACTGTACACCAGCAACAAAATTCATTAAAACTAATCTTCGCTTTCCAGATCAATACCCCATTGCCGTAATTGCATCTTCCATTGGTTTAAAAGCATTCTAGATGACAAGACACAAGTACAGACAGAAAAATAAACCTAATTTACCATCTATGCAGGAAAAAAGTAAAACTACAAGGTAATTCAAGCTATATAATTGGCACATTAATACACATTTATTTCTGTTTACTTTGAAATACTGAACATTTAAATTAAGGGGCTATGCAATGTATACCATTGTGAGCATGCATATATTATTTATATATATCTATAGAAAAAGCTGATATGAGAGAATGT
This sequence comes from Pyxicephalus adspersus, assembly GCF_032062135.1. Classification (NCBI taxonomy): domain Eukaryota; kingdom Metazoa; phylum Chordata; class Amphibia; order Anura; family Pyxicephalidae; genus Pyxicephalus; species Pyxicephalus adspersus. The sequence continues at coordinate 46,521,414 of NC_092861.1, forward strand.
ATATTTATATACATTTTTAACCATATATATGGGGCTTACAACTAATAGGGCGAATGTAGAAATTCTACGTAGACAAAAGTAACCCAATTTGATGGATTACTGGATGTTACTAATTGATACATTGACATTATCATCAAAATTGTTTTGTGAAAGGGCAGAGGCTGGTTTTGAGGGAAAACCCATGGGAATGTGTCCCAAATGGAAAATGTTTAAAAAAAAAAATAAAGCAAAAGTTACATGCCCCCTGCAAAAAAGAGAATCTTTTTTGACCTGAAGAAGGATCCATAACAGGTCCTATGCTTCCCCTAAGCAGTAAGGAAGGGAGAGTTCTAGCCCTCCACCCCCAATTTGTCTCCTAACCACAATCCACAACCAACAGTCCCTATAATCCACCATGTAAACCAATGTCAATTGTAATGATAGACAATAAAATATAACAAACTAAACACTAAACAAACTAAACACTAAAAGACAGATGCCAGTCCAGCTCAATATGAATATGAATGCGAATACTGAAATGAATGACTTCAGCAAAGTGTCATTTAATGATTCCTAGGTGAATTTTTCACTATGATTCCCTGAGTTATTAAGATATTTAGAGCACTGTATAGGGATTTGACACTAAACATAGTAGTTGGGCATGTTCACATTATCAATAGTCATGATGTACACAAGACATACATTGCTGAATATGATTACAATAAGTTCACTCTGGGTGACATAAAAATTGATATGTGTTTTTTTCCAAAACATTTTCTACAATGTCAGTGTGTTTAATACAACTTACCCATTACTTAAGGGGTTAAGAAAAACATAATGTGCCCCTGTTCCCATTCCAGTAGGTGAGGGAAAGGATATTGCGGGGTTTACAGATTTTACCATAATCCACCCCACAAACTCCTACTACCTCCTAAAATAAAATCTACAGTTTAAGGGATCCTCTTACGTTGTAATTTTACAACGTAATCCAAATATGATCCAAATATAGGAAATTCAGCCTCACCCACCCTCCTGCCTCATCAGTTATATGAGATTTATATACTCTTTAGGATCCTATCCCCATAAGTGCATCATGGTATTGCCTCTCTGTTACTGGTAAATTGACCTGTACACTGCTTTCTTCCATAATTTTTATTTACTTATAGATCACTCATTAATTCACTCAAGAGGTGCATGTCCAAATGTCCAAACTGTTGTCATGGCTCTCTATAAGAGATCTGCATGTTAAGTCCTAGATGCAAACTGCCATTCCAGGTTTATTTGGCTACATATTGCAGGACAAAACAACGCAAGACACAGAGAATGACAAATTTGAACACAGGTTGCTCATAGATCTATTTTCACTATATAGTAAATTAGGAATTCAGGGAAGCAACGTTGTACAAGGCACTATGGGTGAAAGCTAACATCAGAATCTTTACTCAATACATTATGTAAACAACTTCTTCAGTCAGCAGTAAAGGAAGTTTCTGTTCACTTTAAATTTCCAATTATGTGCAGATGAAATAAACAGGAAATTAAGCTAATTCTTTATGGACTGTTTCCCCAGTGTTTAAACGCCCATGCTTCAAATTCTTATTTATTCCAATAGACCAGTCCACACTAGGGTGTTTGAGGACAGCACATTTTTACTCATTAAAGAGAAGGCACCTTGCTGCATTTAAAATTTTTCTAACAGCTTGTAAACATTTATAAACACCAATACCCACTAATAAACACTAATAAACACTTGAAATCAATGGGGGATTTTCAAGCTTTTATAGATGCTTTTATAAAAACTTCCATTAACCCATCATTTTCAGATTTGGCTTTCAAGCACCTACTTTAAATGTCTATAATGCCATAAATATATTATGGCCTTTTATATGCATTTTTAGGCTTGCTTTAAAATGCCTTGAAAGGATTGTATAAACACCCATAAATGCATTCAATGGCGGCATGGGTATTTATAAGCTTTTTAAAAATAAACAGTCTGTGTAGACTTAGCCTTAAATAGCATATTTTGTAAAGAATTTCAACTTTTATGGGTCAGTAAACAGAAATCTGTTGTGGATTTATTTATTATCTTTGATCTTTGAACTAGTTTGTCCATTAGTGACATTTAAAGAAATCACTTCGCAAGCTGTTAAGTAATTCTTGATAATTTAGCAAATCATTGTTGAATATTTTTTCATTTTTTATCTTCAGAATGCCATAAACATGCATTAAGTACCAATTTTATATTTTTGCACATAAAACCATTATTGTTTATTTAATAGATTACCATTTAGATTAAACATAGTATTTGTAAGTAGCATTTAAAGGCAAGTAATTATTTTATATGCTGTAAGGTAACTAATACTTTAAACTAGGGTACAATTGCTAACATGATGACATTTCCAGACCATAAACTCATCACTCACTAAGGTCTTCCTAGGTTGTGACTTCCAGCAATGTAGAAAATATGAACCGGTATGTGAAATCACACCTCTGTTACTGTGACAAAGAACAGGCTTACCATTTGTGACTGTTTAACTAGGATTTTGCAATTATTTGGTACTGGAAATCTTTAACTTGTTTAAAACATGTTGTTTGCACACAGATAGGGTCAAACATGCATAGAGAATAATGAATAATCTTTATATGTCTATTCACGTTTAGTAGAAAATTTTTCACTATTTGTGCATATCTGTAGCATACCATTTATTGAACTCTTGAAATACTTTTTTATGCCTCAAGTGCAATTACTAGCTTTCATGTTTCAGCATGTATCAATATAAATTAACTATAGTGTATTGTAGCATGCTATCCACTGATCATTGATGTTCAAACATGAGCTCGTACTAACCAGCTTGTATACATGTATTGTAAGCACATGAACAACCATATTTAATGGATAATGTAGTGCATTATAGGGTCATAAAGTACAGAAACCTACAGCAAACAACTAGATTCCACCTTTTTCTTAGCTTAGGGCAGTTAATGAACACCAAAAATGAATGGGGCTATTCTTGAAAGGATGAAAAAACGTTTGACAGTTCATTTCAGATGTCGTATGCTGGATGTGTCAAATACGGGTGTTGTAAATTACACTTCATGGATTTAGTAGCAGATCTTTGTCTGGTTTTAAGCAACCATTCACTAGGAAACATTAAGATAAAAAATATATACATACATACACTTTGAAAAAAATGTTTTTACTTTGCTAAGTTAGATTGTACTTCCCTAAAACATCATGATTATATATCTGGAATATAAATATATAATAATGAAATTTTAACACAAATTTGTGTGTGTATGTGGTATACTGATACCAATAGTTTTACATATTTTAGTATAATGAATACATGCTTTTCAAGATAAGTAAATCCAGACATATAGCCAGCAAAGAAATGCAAATCTCAAAAAATTAAAATGTATTTGTTACAATTAGGTGCAAATAATATCTGCAGGTATAAAAAGAAGGTATCTATATATCTGTAGCAACCTCCTTTTGGGAGGGATGTTGAAATATGATCGCAATAGGCTCAGGAAACAGTGTCATGGCATTACTATGGACTCTGCAAATTGCTGTGAAAATGGGGAAGCTATATAAATTAGTTAGAAAACAATACCAACAGGAGCTACTTTGCAGAAAAAAATAATAGCATAAAAGTGTGCCACTTTTTGAAGTACATTAATATAATGGAGGCGACTGGCATGAATTGACTTTTACCATAATTACAAAATTCCGGGCACAGCAACAACAGAGCAAACTTATGCCTTTGGGTACCAGTTTTAAATGATAGGTTAAAGAAACGTGTTTTAATCTGATTTTCTTACTTCTAGCAGAGGGTTTTCTCATTCAACATAGAAATAAACATGTTCATGTTTTCATGTTCAAAAAAAAAAAATTATCTTCCAGCTGTAGGAATACATCTACACTTCCATTTGTCTTCTGAGGTCTTTGGGGAGCATAACATATGTGTCTTTATACATTCATGGATATAGCATATGTTGAAAATATTCATCAACAGGGAATATAAACAGAATTTAGGACATATTTTTCTAGATAGATTTGGTATAGCAAAATTTTGTACTTACTATTCTTCACACATTATATCCAAATTAACGCAGACAAATTTGGATACCCAGATACATAGGTCCATATTGCAATTTTAGTGAGTTATATTAACTTTTAATAAAGCCACCAGGTAACTATGTCAGTATAGAGATGCTTGGCATAAGCTATAATGCATCTCAAAAGCAACTTAATAAAACTAATTTTAACCTGCATGATTTCATTTACAAAATTTCTGTTTCTGACTGCTGGACTTGTCTGTACTCCAATGTATTTTAAATCAAATATTCTGCATCTTGCAGCTAAACAAATAATTTTAATTGGTTCAGTGCATATATTTGCTAGGAATTACAATTATAGATTTAGAAAAATGAATAGTGATTTTTCATGTTTTTTACATTGTCTAGAGACACATGAATGGTTATTGACAATATAGTTTACATTATCATAGGGAATGGATGTACAAACCTTGGCTTCCTAGGTTTTTCTCTTCCCCTCTGCTGCTCAACAAAATGAAGAGGACTTTAAACGGAGGTGTTATCTTTTTATACTCCTGGGATAATTCCTTTTTTTACAGCTAGCTAGACAGCTAGTTAGTGATAATAGTAAAATGACTGTTAGAACATTAACATGGAAAATTGTTGTCATATATAATGTTACCTGGTTAATAATCATCCTTTAAAAAAAAAAAAAAAAAGCATCAAGGAGAAAACAGCTGGACAAAAGGAAACTTGATCTGTTAACAGAAAGGCATGATGGAAGAATATGCATACTATTGGCTTTATCACAATTTGGGATTACAATGAACACAGTGAAAACCTTTATTAGATGAATATACAGCAACGTAATTATATAAACATTAACATGGCCATTTCAAATGTTATTCGAAGTTAAACATGTCAATTCAATCTACCTTGCAGTGTTAAAGTATAATATATATATATATATATATATATATATATATATATATATTTATATATACTATTTCTATACACGATTTCCTTAGTATATAACATGCAGTGAAAGAAGAACTAATTAAAGTGAGTTATGTATTCTCAAGGTCTTTTTCAAGTGCTGTTCGTACAATTGATGTTGATGCCTCTTAACCACTGGCCAGAAGACATCTGAGAAAAAAAGGAACGAGATGCAACCTTGATGGCTATCCAGGTGTCCATGTCTAACACAAAAAGCAATATTTATTGAAAAACAAACATTAAAGCATGTATATAAAAACATGAAACCATGGTTCAGTGGCCCTGGTGTAATGATACTCTAATTTTGTGACTGAAGCAGAGTAAAAAAAAAACAATTGTACCTCCCACACCTTTTCCTAAGAGGATTATATCATGTTTCCCAGAACAAATCTATCTGCAATTGCCTACACTTTTTCGAGACAGAGCTGCATTTCAGGTTTGAAAAGATAAAAACTGTTAAAAGTAGGGGTGATATCCTATTCCCCAATGGTTAGATAATCTCGTCCAACGCATACAATATTAGTATCTGTACAATACCATTTAGGGCTCTATCTAAAGCAGGGAATCTGACATTCCCTTAAACATTCCCTGGTAGAAATCAATTACTGAAACACCTAGAAGATTTCCCCAAGAGAATCTTGGAGTCACAACAACTATTTAACATGAAGCCCCCCCCAAAACAATCCACTTAAGTTGTTTCTGTTTGGAATTTAATTTGTGCTACATAGTTGTTGTTAAAAATGTTTGACATTCCTGAAAATATAGAACTAAAATGAATTGTGTATGTAAACCACTTGACATTTACTCTTTGCACATTTATAATAATCAAGTGGGTGTCCAACTTCTACTCAATTTTCCAACAGAACTTATATTTGCACAATTGTAACAATATACATTGTACATATAAGGAAAGATGGACATGAATGCCATCATATTTGACTTTTTCTAGAAGAATTAATCATTTTATTGTCAATTTAGCATAGTTTAGGTTATATTTACTGTAATGCTTTTGTCAGTTAAATAGTCTGGTCTACAAAAAAGGGTAAATAGGTAATCCAGGTGATAGCTGTCGAAATTCAGTCTTTTTTACTTTAAAAAACTTTTTTTTTTTCAGAAGGTCAGCCAAGTGTGTGTTTCTAATAAAATACTGAATGTTCCAGACTGGAATGGAAGCCACAAAAAAATAAAATTACCTAATCAGAGCCTCGCATTGACAGTTCGCTTACTTTCCCGAAAACATCATTGCTGGCAAAAGGAAAACATAATATTTTGGAAGAAACTTCATGAAAGTAAGGGAAAAAGTTGAATCCAACATAAAGTGTTGCTAATTAAAACAATTTGGATCAATTTATATGCAATGCAAACCCAATTAGCTTGCACTCCACTCTTTGATAAGCACAATTTATTTAAACTAAATATGTTCTGTACAATAATTTACTAAGGTAGGATTGTTATTAAAATAGGAAATTACTATTAGTCATTGAACTAAGGCTTTTATTAAAATGAAATGAGAATGAACAGACATTTTATATCTAGTAGAGGAAAATAAATGTTTGATATATAAAAATTTAGCTAAAAATAAACTTCTTGAAAAGTCTATACTTGAAAAATATTTGTATTAGGTAATTGTATGCCCAATTACCAAAATTTTACATTCACTTTAATATGATAATATAATTGTAAGTGTTTTTTCAATATTTTTAAATGTGCTGCTTTCTTTGAAATATTACTTTGAATGAAGGCTTGTGTTCAAGCATTTTTTTGGAGGTTACAAAAATCCTGTTTCAGTTCTTGTCTCACAACTGTCCTTCTGTGTTACAATGGGTTATAGATGCAAGCTACAGATGGCATTTTCAACACACATTACATATTTTACATACTACACTGCCCCAAGCAGAAAAAACCTTCTAAAAAACATCATGGAGCCATTACTAGAGCATTAAGCCTGCAGAACATCAACATTTTGAAAGATGAAAAGCTGAGAACAAGTATGAAAAATAGAACTTGTTTATAATATACTGTGCTTTAGGAACTATCTCACAGTCTGGGTTTACATCCAGTCTTGGATATGTACGCCATATTGGTTTAGCCTATGCCACTAAAGAGGGAAGGGGCCAAACATCAGGAAGATACCCATATGAAGGAAGGCTCTCAATTCCTCTTGTTAATGCTTATCTTGGCCCTTCTACAGAGGTGCCAGACTCAATTAATGATAGGATTTTGATTCATTAGTGATCCTAGTGTTAAACTTAAAAATGACACAGGCATAGTTGTAAATCCTAAAGCGGACCAAAACCCCAAATGTTTTACTTTAAAAGGTAGACAACCCTTTTATATAAAGTAAAAATTGTATTTATTTTTTTAAGTGCCTTTTTTTAGACAGAAGACAGAAAGGAGGTGCTGCACCTCTTTTTTGGGAGAGCAGAGCCTTCTGGGATACATATGTCATGCATCCCAGGAGGCTCTTGGCTGCTCTTTCTGGGCATGCCCTTTCTTTAATGTAAGAAAAAAATGACGATCTTACACCTGCACAGTGTGAAATTGGGTGTTGTACTAAGAAGAACCAGGAAGAAGAGTGAAGAAGGTGACAGTATCCAGTGCAGGGCCAAAGAAACATACCGGGACAACGTGGGATCCAATAAAAAAAAAATCCCAATGGGTTGACGGATCTGCGGAATTAAAGGTAAGTGTGATTTTCTATTTTGACTTTAAATTTGCTTTATGCTGTGGCAAACAACATAGGCAGCACTGGAAGCTTATTAAGCTGTGTTGTGGTTTCCCTAGGAGTTCATGAAGGTAACATGACAACTGGGCATGCATTTAAAATGAGTAGCATTAAAGAGGTACACAAACCCCTTGTTTACACAGGATAGCATTTATTCTGTCAGACATTTCATACACAGCTGCTTCCAATAAAGTGTATGTAATTTGCTTTGTTTTAGTATGTTAAATATACTTTTGATAATGCCCAGTTTATCAGTTCAAAACCTTTTGATGATCCTGATTTCTTCCAATACTTTATACTGTGTGAAGCATATTGCAGGACACTGTGGGATGTTTGCATTTATTATGGTTCACTACAGCATAACATATTGGCTTAGTCAAGCGAAACAAAAATGACTTAAATCAGCAATAAGTCCCCAGTGGTCAACAAAATCAAGGGGCTACACCAGGATTAGACCTGGTACTCACAGGTAGTAAGTGTTGCAGCTTCAAAGTCTTATTACAAACATGGGTTGCTCAGTCCAGACATTCCTGCCAGGTCAGTCTGAAATCCTGGTCTGTATTGCAGTGGGATGGGAAGGCCCACCCAGATCCTTCCTTCGTGTCCCAGAGTCCAGTCCATGTTGCCAAAGCAAATTTCCAGGACTCCTTCAGCAGTCATTGGCCTCATTGGAACTACGACATGAAGCAGGAGGGAAAATATCCACCATCCAGGACACCTGGTGTCTTGTACAACCTGTGGACTTTAGAAAAATCTGTTGCTATGAAGTTAAGAGCAGAATGTGCTTTAAAGTCCTATTAAAACTCTTCCTGCCATAAAGGTAGGAATGCTGTGCTTCCATAAATATAGTACAATCAGTGAGCACTGTTCCTCTGGAACCAGGAGTGTGTTACTGGCAGAATCATCAGGATAATATAAAGGAACACATGTGTGCCATTATGGTCCATGTAGCCACCAACAGGGGTTTATGTAAAAGTGTGACAGTGCAGGTGCACAGTGCAAAGACAGTTGCTATCCCACAAGGCATGAGGTTCAAGTTCACCAGTACTTGAGTTTACTGCAAGTGCTCACCAAGTTTGTACACATGTGTATGTGGAAAATTTCTAAGATGTTCATATTCTCCCAGCAGGTTGTTTACAAATCACAAAAGGTGGTCACCAAACCACCACCAGCCATTATGAATACCCCTGGCACCTGCTCCTGGGCACCGCCTACATTGGCTGGTGGTTGTTGGGTGCAATACATGGGAATGCTTCTTGCTATATATATACCCAACCTTACACACTTCTGGTATGTGTGTATTTCATATTAAAACTTAGCTTTAACTTTACTTAAATGGAAAATGATTTCTCAAACCATGTAGATTTACCAAAGTATACTCCTTTTTTATCAAGGGGCAGAACTGTGGTTGCAGCCAATTTCAGCTTTATGCAATATGTACCAATGAAAACAGAGCCTTATTGAAAGGGAAAAACAAGTTCAATTTTTATTTGGGGAAACCAGTCCGGGTAGAAATGTGGAAGCCTCCATTGCTGACTTAGACCTAAGAACCTCCACCTTTAAAACAAGTTTCTGGAAAACTTTATCAATGTTCATTATGGGAGTCTTCTCTCGTCATTTTTCCAAATTCTCTTTCCCCTGGAAGCTTAAGGAACATAACAGGTTAAAGAAGTTGAACTTTGATTCCTGTATTTAGTGGAAGCAGCTTTTATAGGTGCTAATTAGCAATGGCAAACCAGAAGCCAGCAACACACAGCAAATTCTATTTTGCTGGAGCACAAAAACATGGATTTGTTGAATACATTGCTAATGCATCAGTTTGTCAATGCTTATTCTGTTAACAGGTGTTATGTAAATTAAGGATATTGGAGAAGTGGCACGTATTCTTTACCACAACACCCCACAAGAAGTGATGGTGCAGTAACTAGTAGCCATTGAACTACTTTGCTGCAAGTTGACACCAAATCATGACCCTTGGGGTCACCCGCTAAGGTCTGGCAGGAACAGGAGCTTTGGTATGGAGACAACTAGGTATTAGGGAAGCTAATGGTTCAGATCAAGATTTGGGTTGGCAAGATTGGTAGAGTTCCAGCGGAGGTTGAGGTAGGTGGTACAAAGTGATAGTAAAATATCGACGAAGGCAGCAGGCATGAATAGTTAAGTTGTAGGCAAAGATCAGCAACAAGAAATATCGCAACTAGGCAAGCAATGTATTCATATCAGATTACTGGTGAAAAGAGGAATAAAAAGCCTCCACAATCTCTGTGCCATAAGAATGCACTGATACTAAAGGGATGAATGCCATGGGCATACATTTGGACTTCCTGCAAGCATGTCGAACCATGCCTCTCATACTCAAATACCCACTCTTGTGGGCCTTCACACATGTGTGCGTTGCAGGACAGATATGCTAAACAGCAGTACAGGTGCAGAACCAATGGAATGTAGGTAGGTAGGTAGCAAGTCTTCATAATTTCATTCATAATTGAGAACAAGGTACTTTACCATCTAGTCCACACCAATGTACCCAATGTGGACCCTAAACACAAAAACACTCCCCAAAAAATTTTAAAGGTTCTAACCAATTTGAAAACAAAAATGTTTAGTTTGGAGTTATGCTTACAAACTGAATATTTTATGTGAATATTTTATACACATTTAAACATTCTTTACTATTTTCTGACAAAACGCGACACACAATTTTCATGAGGGGTCTAATTAAATTGTTGCCAATTGGCAAATATAATAATTGTTGCCTAAAAACAGCTAAAACTTACTGAATAATCTTTGTAGTGCAAGAACTCAACTTGTTGATTATCACTGCCAAAAAGGAGCATTTTCATGTCAGCAATGTTGATAAATGAGTGTTGTCCTAGAGCATCATTACAAACAATCCCATGATCAGATACATTGTATTGCATCTCTGTATAGTCTACATAAATCCACTTGTGGAGCTAATGCTTTCTCCCCAGGTGCTCCTCTACGCTGGTGTTTGGAAAACGGTACCATAAGTGATGTCTCTCAGGATTTCACCTACCATCTTGAAAAACAGGTGGCCTTTTATACTTGCAGTGTATCTTTGAATGTTAATACCTAATGTGTAAGTAATTGAGATTTGGCTTTCTAAAAGTGACACAAGGTGTTCCCCCAGTGCTACTTGATTTTATTAACTAAAAACAGCGATAGGTCCTGAAAATTCATATTACCATAGATTGATGCAGCTTTGTAAGTATTTACCAAAAGAAAGAACAGCTCCCTAGCACTGCTGTATACAAATTGCAATACCAAAAACTTTATTTTAAAAAAGTGTTGTATCTACATTTTTTAAAACAAGAAATAAACATATTTGAAGCACTCATTTCCTTTTAGCAGCAAGAGTGGTTCCAACTGCCTAAATGAAGGTGCCTTTATTGCAATAAAGCTTTTTTTCCATGGCGTCTCCATATATATCTACATTTTGGATAACCCTGAAGCGGGCAATGGGAACTTATTTGCCTAGGCACTCTTTGGGCTTGAGAGGGCTAATATCTGGAGGGCCTCCAGATTCTAAAATAGGATTCTTAAAACAAATCCTCCACATTCATTGATGCCCGACCCCCTCCTTTTCCTAGTACAATATGAAAGCTCATATCACAAGGTATTGTTACCCTGCTGATGATGGGTTGAACGTTGAGGTAATTTGCTGGATTTTTCATATAGGTTTATAAAAATAGCAAATGACCAAATCAAGCTTGAACCTTATCTCTAGTTACATAATCACAGTATAAGAGGAGAGGTTCAGAATCTTACATATTCTGGTCCAAAGTAGTTGTGTTTAATTCACGCACTGCTTGTTTATGAAAATTATAAATGGAATAAATTTTTCAAATCCATCGCAGGCCAACATTTTCACAAGCTTGTGAAATTGGTTGTGAAATTGTGTTTTGGGGTGGGTAGACATGAGAAATCTTCCAGAATGCACTGCATGCAGGCTTATTCTTTTCTTTCCAATTTACTTCACACATTTTAAAAGTTTGTACTAAAAACTGAAAAGTTATAGGAAAAGATGGGATCCAGAGACACTGATCAGCTTTATTATTAAAACCACTGACATGTAAAGTGAATAACACTAATTTTGTTGTAACATTGGAACGAGAGGTGAAATATATTAGTCAGCTCTTGAAATTGTGTTGAAAGCAGGAAAAATAGACAAGTATACAGATCTAAACATCTTTGACAAGACTCATGTATGGGGCTATTTAGATACAGACCAGTCGGAGTGCCCATGCTCACCCCTGTCCACCACAGAAAGCACCAGCCATTCCCATGAGAGCATTTGAATTGGTCTGATGAATCACGTTTTTTTTTTTCGTTTTAATAATTTCATAATTGGGTGTTTCATTTACCTCAGGAAGAGATGAAAGCAGTATGTACTGGGAAGAAGGCTGATGGAGTTCGAGTCTCAATAGGTCAGAGCAGTTTTGGCAAAACAAGGGTTACCTATACAGTAATAAAATAAGCAAGTGGTTTTAATATTTTGGCTGATCAATGTAAATCTTCTGTACAAAACTGGAAACATCATCCAATAGTTATATAACCTTTAGGTTTTACAATGTCACTGTTGCATAATGAAAATGTATTTATTTGAACAAAGTCTCCAGTCACGTTACACATGTTGAACCAAGCATGTATACAGAAGTAGAGTAAAATACATTATATCACAGATATTTTGAGCTTTGGAGTCATAAAACATAATTACATCCCTGACCTCTTTATGACACTTACTATATATAATTAACTCCTGATCTGTCTTTGATTAGTGCTACATGAAAGTGTATGATCATATAAGTTGGCTTATGTAATAAATTCTGATAACGTGTTTACTTTAAAACTTCAAGACCTGCAGCTTTGCTATGCTTTAATGATTCCATATTTCTGCATCTTTCATATAATCATAGGTAGAAGAACAAATTTGAGATGGTAAAAAAAACTATTTATAATTTAGAACATGAAAAAGCTTTGCTTTCAGAAGCAAAAAGCTGAAAATTTCTGTAGCTGGATCGAACCTCTAGTATACAGTACCAACAAAGTTATTGTTACCATTGACTAATGGGCCTTTAAAAAAAAGTGGTTATTTGTGTTCATATTTATGAATATAAAAACATGATGAATTAGTGATTAGTGTAGTACTGTGATTGTACTTGATGTTACTGAATGAACAAAGTATACCTCTTTGATAAATCATAAATAAAACTTAACAAAACTTTCTGTTAGGGGTTGCAAATAACAGACAAATACAGACAGTGACATAGGAGGAGGAGAAGACTCTCCCCCAATAGCATGGGAGATAAAAGTTTAAAAAAAATGGGTTTTGAGTGCTCTTTTAAATGAGCAGAAAATAGGAGCAAGCCGAACAGGAAGAGCTCTAGAAAAGTCTTGGAGCCGTGCGTGTGATGAGGTTATGAGTGAGGGAGTCAGTAGTAGGTCATTGGAGGAGTGAAGAAAGCAGCTAGGGGAGTATTTTTCTACCAGGTCAGAAATGTAAGTGGGACAAGAACTGTGAAGGTATATGAAGGCAAAGCACAGGATCTTGAATTTGATTCTAAGATGAAATGGAAGCCAAAGAAGAGAACTACAAAGAGATGAAGCAGAAGAGGAGCAGAGGCAAGGATGAATGAGTCTAGTTGCAACATTTATAATAGATTGCAGAGGAGAGAGTCGGGTTAGTGGGATACCCGAGAGGAGGATGTTACAGTAGTCCAGAGGAGATATGATAAGAGCATGTACAAGGAGTTTGGTGGTCTCTGGGGACAGGTAGGGGCGGATTTTGGAGATGTTGTGCAGGTGAAAGTAAGAGGACCTGTAAATGTTCTGAATATGGGGGTTAAATGAGAGCTACCCTCCCATTTACCCCCTATATTCAGAACATTTACAGGTCCTCTCACTTCAATCAAAGGTGACGCCAAGACAACGTGCCTCAAGGGAGGGCCGAATAACAGTGTTGTTAACAGTTAAGAATATGTCAGGGGGAGATTTGGAATGTGAGTGGGGGAGGTGATAAGTTTGGTTTTATTGCGTTGAGTTCCAGAAATCTATGAGACATCCATGATGAGATGGTTGACAGGCAGCAAGGGCAACCGAGGGAGACAAGTCAGGGGTCGACAGATAGATTTGAGTTTCATCAGCATACAGATGTTACTGTAAACCAGAGGAGAAAATGAGACTACCGAGAGAGGAGGTGTACAGAGAAAAGAGAACTGGTCCAAGGACTGACCCTTGGGGAACACAAACAAGAAGGAGAGTAGGAGAAGAGGAACCATTGAAATGTACCATGTACCATTGAAAGAAACTTGAAAGGAGCAGTCAGACAGATAGGAAGCAAACCAAGAGAGAGTGTCATTGACACCAATAGAGCGCATGATTTGTATTAGAAGGGGGTGTATACTTACACGTCTGCAGATCTTGTCTTTTCACCGCACATGCATCTATTGAAAAGATATGATATCAGTTAGATTAAATCTTCATAAACAGGGTCAAATATTCAAATGTCTACAGTCATGTGAAAGAGAAAGTACACTCTCTTTCATTTCTAGGGTTTAAGTCATCAGTAAATAAGAAAAATCATGTGGTCCCTAGTAGGTTCTAAAATTATTTAAATCTAACCTCAGGTGTAAAACAATAAACCAGATTCCACTGTGTCATTGTTTATTTAACAATAATTAAGCCAAAGTAAAGAAGCCTGGTGTAAAGAATTAAGCACACCCCATGATTCAATAGCTTGTAGAACCACCTTTAGCATCAACAAGTTAAAGTACTTGTTTTCTGTTTGGATTTATCAGTCTTTAGCAATTGCACTGTTGAACTGCTGATTTATGAACATTTATTTATGCACAGTTCTCTTAAGGTCCTGCTGCAGTATATTAATCAAGTTGGGGTTTGGAGTTTAACTGGGCCACCACAATATCCTAATTCTTTTGCCTTTCAGCTTTTCTGCAGTAGATTTGCTTGTGTGCTTGGGACTGTTGTCCTGTTACAAGACACGATTTTGGGCAAGCTTTGGCAGTCGCACAGATGGCTTTACATTTGACTCTACAATACTGTGGTTGAATAAATGAGCCTGATAAATTTAAAGCTCTTCAAGACAAGAGTAGATAGACTATCAATCCTAGCTGGTACAGCACACATGTAATGAATCATTTCCAGGACTGAAAACATTTGCCAAATAATAACAATTGACCTTAAGAATTTCATTCCAGGTTTGCTGAATGGTCCAGATTTTCCCCGTGATAGTTTGTCTCTATTTATTCTAAGTTTTGTCTAGTCTCAGAGAGCTTTAATAAATTAGGCCCATCCTGATTTAACCCAGCTCTCCAAGACTGCAGAAATATAGAATTGTTTTTGGTTTGGATGTGGCTATGATAGGAGAGAGGAATAGATGTAATTAGTAATGAGTTGTTGACAATTGGGGGTTAAGGTGTATTAGGTATTTCAAGTACAAGGAATGGAGAGAGAAGAATAGGCATAAACAGTGAGTGGATGTGTAATAAAGTTGATATCATCACGAATAGACCTTAGAAATTGCTGAGCAGACACGCAGAATTTTGTGCCAGCTCCCATCAGTTCCATTTCATTCAAATTCATTAAAACAACACTTATAAAGATACAATTAGAAGGTAAGCAGTTTCCTTCCCTGACTGTTAATACAAAGTGACTTAATGATAGTAATCGAGCCAAAGTCAACTAGAATGCATGCTGATGTGGAGTCTCAACACAGCCAGGGGCTTGTTAAAGGTAAGAAACCCTACCCAGGACAAATTAATGTAAAATACCTAACAAATAGAACAATATAAATATGCCAATAGGGGGAGACAGTCGAGAAAGCAATTACATACCAAAGTACAAATGTTGCAACAATTACTGAATGAAGTAGATACTGTTTGCAAATGCATACCAAAGTATTTTGCATTTTACACAGTGAAATGGGGACTGGCCAAGGATGTATCAAGTTGTTGTAAATGGCCAGCTTAAACGTGTATTGTTTTTATGAAATATGTGAGGGTGTATAGCAGTTTGCAAACAGTTATTTCTGAATTTTCAAATACAGAAGAATATTCTATTTGATTCTTCAGACTAGTGGATTGTGAAATGAAATAAAACGGGCGGGTATGCATTCATTTAGATTAATATTTTCTATAATATCTAGGGCTTGTTTCAGGCATTCCCTCAAATATTTGTGGGAATCTTCCAGGTCTGTGTGTTTCAATTGCAGTAGTAGTAGTAGATTTGAAATGACATTTTACAGTAAAACTGCACTCAGCCAACCCTGCTATTAGCTAAGACAAGGAGAACCAGAGAAAAGACTTAATTTTATGTAAGTAACATGACTCAGGCAGCTAGGATGTATGCCACTTTATCCATACTCATTCCCCCTTTTCTCCTATTTTTCCTGCAACAGTCTTTTAAACCATGCTTGGAAAAATGGCCACCATGGCCGCTTTATTATCACAACACAATGTAAAACTTGTACAACTCACATATCAGTTATTTCAATGACAGCAATAACAATAACCATACTAACAATGATAAGTGTAACCATAAATAACAATTAACTTCAAACATTAAAGTGCAACCAAATAACTATCAAGACACTGGATTGACCCCTCCATGCCAGGTTGAAAGCCCTTGGAGGCACAGCTCACCACACAATAACCCTGGGGGGCCACCGGCTCAAGATTGAGAACACCACTCCCAGCCCCCTTTCTTAAACACCACTTTAGGATAGCTCAAATCACCACAATCTTTTGGGAGATCTCCACACCTAAGATGGTTCTCTCCCACACATCCTCTCTTAAAAGATGCCCTCCGAGGACCTCTACCGCTCACCCAAAATACTCCCTCCAACTGTACTTAAACCACAGGGTGGGCAGGTGGGAAGCTCACACCCTTCTCAACTGTTCCCTCTGTCTCTTTATCCTCCCCCTTATAACGTATTTTCTCCACCCCCTCTGTAACTCTACCTATCCCAAACATCCTTACAACAATGCCTAACCATTCCTCTTTTTCGGTTTTCACCCTTAATTTCGCTGCTCCCACTAGCCCCTGTTTATGTTTGCCCTTTGCTGCCCTCCCAGCTACAGGCCTTTCTGTACTGCCTGTGTTGAGTATAAAGAACCAATAGACAAAGCTCAATTTTGCAAACAATTTTAGTGGGAACTGTTGTGTTTTCACTGCAAATATCACTTCTCAGGATGATATTTAGGCAAATTACATTTTTTTTATTGGATTATATTTAGCTTAGTTAAAAAAATCCTTGATACTGATCACAGTGTGTGCATTCCACTCATAGCTGGCATCCTTTTATGAATATTATTTAATAATCTCCCTCCTTAAATGATTAAATACATTATCAAACACTTTATTAATAACCTGAACAAAGTCCCACAATCACAAGGCAGTAATCCATTTTATATTAATATTTAAATGGATTTACTACAGTTCTAATGATACTAAAGCTCGGTAACTCTAATGCTGCAAGAAACTAAACAATAGCCAAATGAGTGTTCTAGCCATAGCTGAAAGAGCAAACAAAACTCCTATTCTACTGATCTTATCTTGAAAATATTTAATGCATAATATATGAAAATGTGGCCTGACTTTAGTATTCTTGTTTATCAACATATTAAAAGTACAAAAACATTGCCACTGCACTAAACCACATTGAAATAGTCTGCTGAAATACAACTATTTAATACTGTCATCTGCAGTCCTTAACATTGGAGAGCAGCTAATACTATTACATCATTAGCTGATACCCTGTTTGTGTACATCCATTCCAACATCCTCCAGACTTACAAGATGAACTTTATTTTCTAGATCCCCTAGCCATAATAGGAAAGAGCTTACATTTTTTATTTTGCTTGAATAAATTCTGCCAAAAGGAGGACAGATACCAAGACATGAGGTTTAAGTTCAATCTCTTAGTACATTGAATTTGAATTTTTGCTGTTCACAATTTGCAGTTTCTCTAAACTCATGCACAAAATCCAATATTTTAACTTCTCAGCACTTGTCAGATAAGAGCTACTTATGGTATGCTGTCTATGGTGTACCTTAATCAGCTCCAAGACCATGTATAGTTGGCACTATAAATATTGACCAATAGGAATACTTGTTGCTGTGTACCTAAACAACTGGCTTCCAGGTTATGTGTAGATGGCAGTGAAAACATTGGCTAGGATCCTGCTGTTGAGTACACAGCAGGCAGCATTCACACGGCTTAAATCTATGCATTTAAAAAACATGTCTGCTACCTAACTGTGCCTCTTGGTGTAAATTAACTCCTCAACTCAACTGATTACCATATCAAAGCTCAACTATAAACAGAATACATAACAATAGGAATATCGTGTAGAAAGGCTTGCAGTTGTCGACAAACCATCCAGTGGAGTTACAAGTATAAGCAGGTAGGGGGGCACTTTAAAAAGTTAAGTGTACCTTAAGGCTTAGTCTACATGGACGTTTTCCCTAGCATTTAACCTGAGGTTTTAAAAGTCTGTGTTTGAAATTCCCATGCATTCCAATGGGCTAAAGGACGTTTTCTTGAGGCACGTCTCTGAGCATTATCTATAACGTTGCTTGCAACGTTTAAAAAATGAAAACATGGGGTAACACTGGAAAACACCCGAAAACGCAGATAAACACTTCAATTGATTTCAATTGGGCTTTTTCCTATATTTATAAGCACTTAAAATGTAAACACGTTAAAAACCGCAGGAAACCACAATAAAAATGCAGGAAAATGAGGCATAGACTTTTCCCACCCTTTTAAAGGCAAGCTTTAAAATGCTAATAAAAGTGCATAAAAACACATGCAAACCTACACTAAAAAAAATAACTCAAATGTAATTTGTAGACAATGCACATAGATAACTTTATACACCATAGCTTGTAATAAAAGTAAATGGGCTTAGATCAGTTTTGTTTTATTTTTTACACATTCATAGTAGTTTTTTTAAATTTAAAAAGCTGCAATAAAAAAAAATACAATTAAAGTTTGCAAAGAAGCCAAACGATGCCTACATTCTTGTTGACAGCCTGTGTGTAATAGTTTAAGCCAGACATTATCCTGGCAGGGATGGGACTAAATGACAAATTCATTCTTATTCCTAATCAAGAACATAGTGCTCAGCAAAAGGAACAAATGAGAATTGGGGTTTTTTGTTTTTTTCTTATAAGTATGTGTCATGCATAAAAGTAATAAAAAGGTGGTCAGCCGGAGGAACCAATGAGTTTCTCAGGGGACCCAGGACATCCACACTCCCAGAAGGGTCAGTTTCCCAGCAGATTGACATTTAGCAGCATGAACAGTGGGAAAGGTAAGCATTTGGTTTCTTTTTTACAGTAATGTTCATGCTTAAGTATTTCTACTGTGTCTATTCAAGTAAAAGGTGTCATGAAATAAACATGCATTCTAGTTATAGGGACATAACATTAAAGCAGTGGGGCAGCATAACAACAAACCCTCAAGGTTCTGAGATGGAACACCTTGTTATCACAAAGTATGTTGGGAAAGTTTTGTAGTTACATAGCAATTTTTTTAGAAGTCTCAAAAATACCAAAAAAGGTAAGAGGACAAAAGAAGGACAGAGGAAGAAAAAACTGATGTTTATTATGAGCTTTATTATGAGATTTATTATGAGCTGTACTTATAAATGTAAGTCCCACTTCCTCCTGCATGTTATAGATATTTTCCCAGGACACAAGCAAATGAAAGGTTATGCAATAAACAATATTTAAACTACATGTGTTTGCTTAGAAAATCTGGAATTGCAAGTAGTAATATGCCAAAAAGTAGGTGTGACAGAAAAAGTGAACAGATTTGCAATTTAGTTTACACAAGCAAGATATTAATCCATATGTCTTGTTTTAAACCACGCTGACATGTCTGGGTTCATTGCACAATAAAGTAAGAGAAAAGCACATAGTAGCTAATCAGAAAACAGTTTCCAAAGTTTAGGAGGCAGCTAAGTAAACATGAATTCCTACTGACAGGTATGATTTGTATCTATTTGTTTCACCATGAAGGTGCAAAAGAGACATGACTATGGGACTTTAGATTGTGGGCTCCTTTGAAAGACAATGACATGACTATGAACTTTGTAGAGTTGTGAATAATATGTTAGCACTATAATTAAAGATAAAAAATAGCTGGATGGAGTTCAATAGTCTTATCTGAGTGAGTAAGATGAATGCAGCAGTCACTGACTGAAGAATGGACATGGACCCCTCATGTATTCTTGTATCAGTGAATGCATGCAGAGACTTACCACTGCCAGACAGTACCATAGGGGTCTGTTTATAAAGCAGTGAATGTGACATTCACCAACATTCTCTGGTGGGCATTCTTCCAGGTCCATGTGTTTTAATACAGTGATTAATGTTGCTAAAGGTCAGATTCTTTGTAAGTGTTGTATCTAATGAAGGAAGGAAGTATATTTTACCTGTGTGTATATTATAGTATCAAACATGATGGGCTTCAGGAGACTGATGCTCAACTCATTTCTATAGGATACACCTTTGTTAATGTCTAAGGAGGGTTTCTTCCAAAAGGTTGTCCCCAAATTACACAGATCTGGATTCATGTAGATGTTCCTTGAGATGATGAATTTTCAAATTTCTATAGAGGTTAAAAATAGTCAAGAATGTGTCCTAAAGTTGGTGTCATGTCTATGGGATGAACAAATCTAAACATTGATGGGCCCTTGGAAATAAAAGCTTCTAACCAAAAAGTTTTATATGATCTTACCATGCTGATGCTGGAAATGGGGCCTTTTAAAGGGGACCTATCACCAAAATTTTTACTTTACATAAAAGGGAAGACAACCCCCTTTATGTAAAGTAAAAATTATTTTTTTAAAATATTAAAAAAAAAATGAATGAAGCCCCTCCCCTTGCCTTTAATGCCGCTGTGGTAAAGACAGAATAGGAGAACAGAGCCTCCTGGGATTTCCCATTTACAGCAGAGTGAGATCGTGCAACATAGCCAGATGAAGAAAGAAGACAGAGGAAGATGGCACCACCTGGGGCTTCCTCCACCGTGGAGACAGAAGGGGAGGGGCTTCACCCTCAAAAAAAGTGTTAAATCCTCCCCCCCCCCCAAAAAAAAGGTAATTTTTACCTTACATAAATGGTTGTCTATATATGGTTTATGTAAAGTAAAAATCCTGGTGATAGGTTCATTTTAAGACATCACTGAGACTAATAATTACTTCCCTGAAAAAAAGGAAATTTTAAACAATTTTTTTTTACAATATTATTGTAACTGCCACTTGTGTTGTTTCCTTCCTGCTACTGCTAACCCATTAAAACATGTATATTTTCTGATGTATCCAAATAGGCAATGTATATCACAGTAGAGTAATATAGATAGATAGAATATCTTAAGAGTAAGAAATAATAAGATAGAGTATCCTTAAGTATTAGGGTGTGAAATTTAGGTATGTCTTTATTCCTCCTAAAGGTAATTCTTTATGTAAAATGAACAATAAACAAAAATCAACTGAAATAGACTTCTATAATCAGTGTTGATAGATTTAGGATGAAATAGTATAGAAATATGTTTTAACCTATATTAGTTGTAACAAATTACTTTACTGGATACAAGTTAGCCAGCTCCAATTAATCATGTAAAGATCTGACTTTTCAGCATTTACCACCAACTTTCTAAATTAATTACCCTGGGCTCAATTAATTGATTAATTGATTAGAAAGTGTGTTTGAAATGAATTAAATAAGGCCAGGTCAATTCAGTCAGAAAGTCAGTGGTGAATGTAGACAAATAACTTATTAATTAAATGGTAATGCTGACAGCCTTGCAAGCCTTAAGCATTACATTTTCAGCTAGCTTTTTTGGTTTCTTATAGCACATGAAGGTAAACCACAGTGATATCATACATATATATATATATATATATATATGCAAAAAAAAAGATGGACCAGTGGGGCTCAATAGAAAAATAATCATAGGTCCCTCTGGTTTACAATTCCTATTGATTACTATTCTCTAAAGCCTTTAATTTAGGTGAAATTGGTTCCTTGTATATGTGTATGTATATTTTTGAAGGGGGATCTGCTGCAGGATTTTGTAGGAGCTGCATAGGGAAATATAGATGTGGCTGCTTCCTTGAAATGAATGTGCCCAACACAAAAGATCATATTTACAGTGCATCAAGTGTTTTTTTTAAACGCTTGCTTGAGTCGCATATACAAAAGAACCAGCAAACTCCTGGAACACCTATTTACATACATCTCACATCCATGGCAACAAGATTTCCCCTTTAGTTTGTCTGCCAGTGAAGATGGAGCATGTTACTGGTATATACAGTGAAATGGAGAATATCATGACGGTTGTCTGTTTAGTTACAGGAACATTCACAGAATTATAAAAACATGCTTTAGCTCTGCCCTAAAAATAAATACTGCAGAAAGTTCTAAAATTCTGCTTGGTTCACCTGTTACAACAGGTACAAAAATGGGTCACTGGAGCTAACCAAGCGAGAATAATTACAATAATTAATTGTAAGTGGAGCATAATCCATAACCCCCAGGTCCACATTCCACCATTAAGACACCAATGCCATAACCCAAAACCCCCAGGTCCACATTGCGGGCATAACACACCCATGCCAAATTCCATAACCCCCAGGTCCACATTACAGCCAAAAGCCCTCAATGCGGTAACTCAAAACCACCTGGCCCACATCCCAGCCATATATCATCCCCATGCCAAAATCCACACAAGCCCCTTCCATGCCATATTCAACCATGATTCCAGCCAGGTCCACATGACAGCAAAATGTACCGGGGTACAAAATAGTATTATGTATTGTTATGTATCTTTTTAAATGTATTTGGAGGCTGTAAAAGCTCTACACAGTCCTGCAAAATAGCCTGAGTTTTAGCCCCATTGACTTTAATGGTGTTTGAATTCGACATTCGATCACCAGAACAAAATTGACCTATTCGATCGAATAGCCATCGAATTGAATAGTAAGATATTCGACCAACACTATTGGTGACATTCTGCTTGACACTGGCGACAATGTAAAGATTTACAGGAGCTCACAGCAGATAATTAAAAAACTGGTAATGCTAGGTATATTACATTATGCAGGCATCCACCCTTATCTTATACTGGGACTTCTTATGACATGCCATAACTTCAAAATAAATGATTGGTTTCGCTCCAGTCAAATCTTTTATTTATGATTGTATGTGAATTTTGATTGAGAACTCAGTTAATGACATGACTATGGACTCCGTAAAGTTCTGTGGTAAATGTCAGCTTTATATAAATGCATAAATAAAAATACATTTAGAACAAAAAAGCAATTATTTGGGACTTTTCTTCCAGTTTTGTAGCTTACTTCCTTTACTACTGTAATAAAACCCACCTACCTACCCTCTCCATGCTCCATAGCTGATCACAGCTAAGCTCCTTTATTTAGCACCATCCCCTGCCGACCCAGATGAAAATTAATGCAATTCAAACTGTTACTGTGATTCTAGCATCTTGTTCACACAACTCTAATATGTTGGTTAATATGCAGACATGACCTTACAATACTTCCAATGCAAAAAGGAGCTTACACATCATTCAGCAAGTACTGCTCATTCATGGAGGATGGCTTTCCACCAAACACTGCCAAGGAAAATGGAAGGTGGCAGGTATTGCAGATTTGTAAATGGAGTTACACTTTACATCAGTTTAATTATCAGTCAAATTAAGGTTTTGCTAGCTTTACCAATTTTAGTTCAAATACTTGATTTATTAGAAAAGGCAAAGTTTACTACATGGATCATCAGAGGAAATAATAACAAACAAAAAAAATAATCTTAACTACCTAAGTAAAATACATGCTAAAGTAATAAATCTTTAGGTGACAGATACATCCCTGAGTTCTAGACACATTCACATGAAATGCATTGAGTACGCTTTCCACTGTTCTATTTCCACAAAAACCATTCCCTATTAAACAATCAGCTACATCTTACATTTTATCTTTAAAAAGAAATCACACTTTTTTCCTTAATCTACAAAATCATATCTCTGTATTTGTTTTCAAGCCCTATATATAGTTTAAAGCAATGGGGTTTCACAATGCTAGTTCCTTGGATTTATTTCTTCAGACCAACTCATTACTTTAGGTGACTCTATTGTTAAGACTGAGAACTGAAATAAAACTCCTCCAAAGAATACCTTAGATTCTCACTCACCTTTCCTGCTGCCTGTGATACCGTTTATATACTGTGCATTTATTCAGCAGCAAGGAAGAATCTTTAGAAATGGATAAGTCTAAGTATGTCAAATTCCTGGTTCCCTGCTATATTCAGTGGTTTGTTCGACTTTTCAAAACCTTTAGCACTCCTCTGTCTGGAAGTGATCTAGGAGTCCCATCAGAGTAAATGTACTACTTGAAATCCTTCATCCAAATCGTCAAATGATAATGATACTTTATGCAAAGTGTCTGCCTCTAAGCATCCCAAAACAGGAAAATCTTTACTTGCACAGAGGATGCCCTTAAATAATTCTAGGAAACAGATGCTGGACCTTACAGATGAAAAATGAGAGGATGCACTGGGAATGATAACAGGCTAAATGAAAAAAAAATGTTTATAGAGATTTTTTTATGGTCCTATTTCCCACCTAAATCTCGAGAAGTAAAATGAGTCAGAAATTAGCTTACGCAGCCATATGAATCTTCAGCACTTATTTATCATTATAAATACTTACTTGTATCTCCAGACTTTTTATCTTAATTTACTTTTTTTGAGACTAACATGCTATGGTTAATCAGAGGTCACCTGAAGTCTGACATTGTTGGCCTATGAATTGGCTGACCTGACACACAGGGTTTAATTTACTAAAGGAGTTTAAACCATTTACTAGTTTAATTATCACTAATTTAATTTACTGAGATTAGTAAATGAGGTGAAGCTCTGCTGATTTCAACCATCTATTAGATTGTATGCTCTTTGGGGCAGGGTCCTCCTGTGTCACTTTCTGTATCTGTCTGTCATTTGCAATTCCTATTTAATGTACAGCTCTGTATAATATGTTGGAATTATATAAATACTGTTTATTATTATTATTATTATTATTATTAATAATATTAATATTATTATTATTATTGTTATTAATAATAATAATAATAATATAAAGTGTTATTTCACTACATTCATTAAGCTAAGTGAAAGATTTCTTGCAGAGTGATAATTCTCTTTGATAAGTTACCAGCCCATATTAGTAAATTACCCCACTTTTGCACACTTCTGTGTGTGCAGCCCTTTAAGGATTTCAGGTGGCCGCTGACCTTCTGACAGCTTCCATATTTGTATCCTCCTCCTGGGACAAGCTATTAGAATGCTGAAACTATTAGAATGCTGTTCTTTAACTGCCAGCTTTAGGACAAATACAGGTGTTTTCCAAACCTGCTTTTTGCATGCTATTGAGCAGCTCTGCGTTTAAACATAACACATAAAAAGGTTTGTTTGCAGGTCGAATATAGCCTTAGGACCGTCCACATCATATACTATTGGAGTAAATGGTAATCTGCTCACCTAAATCTGTCGCATGTCAACATAAAAAAAAAGACAACTGGCTTTAATACAAAGGGCTTGTTTTTATGATTTGGAGGTACTATAAATTAAAAAACATTTGGAATAATATTACTGGAGACATTTTTTTTTACCTTCCTCATTATATATTAGGATACTTAGACGATTTCTAACTATTTCCAACATAGAGACTGTTAGAAAGCAGCTCTCCTCCGGCTATAAATAAAATCTCATGCTGTCCATATAAAAATTGATAGAAGTATTTAACAATGTTATTCATCTTGAAAAACATGAATATCCTCAGCACGGAACATCTTCTAAACTATTCAAATATGGGATAGATGAGCACAATGATATAGTGGTCCATCGTTTAATTAGAGTATTATCCTGCATATCACAATGGCTTATGCTTACTGTGTCTCTGAGTTCCATCCAAGAATTGCTTTCATCCTGTTTATTATATATGCTACTATCATACTGTATTATAATTTAAAATATGTGAATATATTTATGTTTAACAAAAACAGAATCTTTTATTACAATATTCAAATTCAATTCAGAGTTTTCCCTCATAATACTACTTTTTCATCACAATGATTACCAGCATTATAAAATCAACTTCCTTCAATCCCAGACTGTCCTGGACCAGACCTTGTTTTTAAATGCACTGCAAAACCAGCATCGGCACAGTAATGCACTCATCTGCCCGCCATTGTGCCTTCCTCTGCCATCAGCATGCTTCTTATGTACATTTGCTGCTTCCCATTCTCCCTCACCAGTCCTGCAGAATATAGACTGCAGAGGGGGTGCAGCTCAAATTATGGTACTTACTTAGTGAAAGGGTTTCAGTGAAATAAAGACATTTCATGTTAAAATGTATTTTGTTAGATTTGTATGCTAAATATTTTTTCTGTTTGTATTCCTTCCCCTATTTTGGAGCCAGTGATATCATCAGTAGGTCTTTGGGCTTCTGTCTGCAGAATGATCATGGTTGTTGGGAGTTAACAATGGAGTGTTGTTCATAGGGTTCTGCAAAAAGGAAGATGTGGTAATGTCCATATGTGTTGCTTAATTTTCATGATTGAAAGGACTGTGATCAATAAATAAAGTGGGCCAGGGACAGTTCAGCTGGAGAGCACAGGGCTCGAAGATGCTGGACGTCCATCATAAGGAAAGAAGTTGGCTCTACCTGACTTGCTGCAGCTTGTACAGCACACCAAGAAACAATGTGCAGTGAAGTCAGATTAAACAATTTAAACACAAGAGAAGAATCTTTACAACTGTTTAGGACTGAAGGAAAGGCTGGAGCTTTAATAATGTAGTAGAGAGGTGCAATCATTTCTGTCTTCAATATCTGTTCAGCTTTAGGTTAGGTAACAAATATAATGCACAAAGTTAATCAAATTATTAATCGCCGTGGTTTACATTAAAATATATGCACAGTATTTACTTTTAACTTGTTAGATCACATAAAGCTAATATTAATTTATAAACGTGTCAGGTTCACAAATCTGGCTGCTGGAATACTTGACAGGAATGGTGGATTTGCCATTTTAATGATATACATTAATGTATAGTTTTTGTTACAGTGTTTATAAGCAAGTGAAAAAAATAAATTCATGTGTACAAGTTTCTTCTACATTATTAATGCTGCATAGTACCATAAGCTACTAAATCCACTTCTATGGCAGGTGACCAGTCATACACTAAGTGTACAACATTTATATTAGAAATCCTCATACAAATACTCACAGTTTGTTTGAGCATTGCAGTTGCACCATAGAAATCAGTAAATCTGACAGAATGATAATTATATAGAACAGTGAATCACACTGACTGCAATCTAAGGAAGTGATGCAACAAAACTCATTTGGGTTATACTAATAGTGCTAACTGGCAATGTTAGCTAATCAATCTTCCTGTTAAAACTTGTCTAAACTAAAATCTCTTTATTTAGTATATTAACATATAATTTAAATATGACATTTGTGTCTGTACCTAGCTGGCTTTTAAAGAGATTGCCTTCTGCAAGTAACAATGAAAATGGAAATACAAAAATATAAAAAAGTGATTTTGTTTTTATGTGTAAACTTTTGTAGAGGAATAACAGATGCTGTCTTTCACCTCCACTGTTATAATGGCCATTTAAAGCAAGCACAGCTGTTCGCTGCAAAACTAGGGACAGCAATACTACTCTATATCCATCTTTATCACTCAGGGACAATGTAGTAAATTGCAAACCTTTGTCACCGACATACCGATTTTATTGCTGCGTTGATTTTCTGTTATGTAATAAGAGCTCATAACATGTGGTTGTTACTGACCAAGTTACAATTTTGTTTGGTCTTATGAGCTATTTCTGACCTCACTTTAACACCGAGGAAGAGAATGAATTTGATTTTTTTAAGTCAGGCTTAAGATTTCAGTGCTTTTATGTTTTTTTCTTTTTGTGCACACCATGTATATAACGCTAAAACCTAACATAAAAACATACATTTTCACCTTTTTGATTTAGTTTTTTATACACATACATCCCAAAATTGATGGCCTTGGTTCACTTTAGAAATGTTTTTCTCTCAATAAAAGCCTATTGAAATATAGAAGCAGCCAAAGCAGGTC
Organism: Pyxicephalus adspersus; assembly: GCF_032062135.1. NCBI lineage: Eukaryota > Metazoa > Chordata > Amphibia > Anura > Pyxicephalidae > Pyxicephalus > Pyxicephalus adspersus. Next base: position 46,549,366 of record NC_092861.1, read on the forward strand.
AACACAGCTTTAGTATACACGCTATGAATTCTGGATGATCTTAGAAGCCCCACTGCATTTGCAAAAAAAAAAAATTAAAAATCTAATTTAACTAGTCATAAAGAGAACAAACTTAATGTTAACATTTTGGGGTTTGTAGTACACCCAGCTCCCCAATAACCAGCAATTCCTGGCTGTCATTCTGACAGCCTTTGTTTTATTAATCTAGAAGCAGCTAGTTCACAGAATTGCTACTGTCTGTGCAAATGAAAGCAACAAAAATGTAATGTATAAAGATTTCTTAAGATTGTCTGAAAAAAATGTCAGGGATATAAACAGACCCCTTACATCAAGGCTTGGTACTGTTATATGACTGAGTATATAAACCTAGTTTATAGGGATTGCCACATTTAGAATGCCATAGGTGGTATTCATGTGAGAAAACTGAACTGGTCAACTGCACATCAGATGTTGAGCTTAGCTTGGGAGTATCAGCACTGAATTACAGTCAGGTACCACTGAATTGTGTGCATTGTCATGAGCAGGGGAGTAAGTACTTATTTGACCCTATTTAAATAACAACTACCCTTCTCATTAACTGAAGATACAGACACTCATTGTAGGGTAAAATGGCCATGGTAATCCTTTACTGAACATAATCTTAAACAGATTTACCACCAGTATTTAGGCACACCATTTTAAATAGTTGAATGTCCATGAGGGTACAAAAACACTACAACTTTTCCCTCCGTGTATACTCTTGTATTATTTAAAGGGCCCCCAGCCACTAACACGGCCTCAAGGGCAACTAGTCTCGTAACCACAGCTCACCTTGGCCTTTGTGACAACCATTCATCACACGAGGACCCACGAGGACCCACTTACATTACATATACATCTGATGGGTTTCTGCCCTTTGCTACTTACAACCCACAACAACCCACACACCACTGCCATGACAAAGGTACAAGGCTTATGAGCGTAATAAAAAAGGTGGAGGGGGAATTGAGTTGGTGGAAACAATGTAATGTTTGTTTACATGTACAGGAGTGGTCAAGAATTAAAAAGGATGCCTGGGAACCCTGAAAAAGCAGCAGTGAAGATGGCGGCAGAGGAGGTAATCAAAACCTACTATGAATTACACTGAAGAAGAAAACACTAGAAAGGTATTTTTGCCATAATCTGAAAGTACAGTATTATAGAAAAACTCACCCCTACCAACAAGTTTATTTCTGCTTTAAGTTACATTTAAATCATGTCACCCATTGAACTATGAGTTTAAAAAAGGTGTTGGGAATATCAGCCCATATGAATCTCCCATGACACATTTCCTTTAAAATGTTATATATGGATTATCATTGCTTAGTAGAGGTTCCGAGAAATGTTGAAATTTCCTTTTGTGTGTTTGTATATGTTGAGGGTGAGGGAAGTAAACATGACAGCAGGTGATTTGTTTTCAGAAGGATGTCAGCAATATCAAGCAGCATATATCATAGGAGGTGAACTGACCCTTTGCCCAGACATCTGGGCAAGTATTCTGAAAATCCCCTCTGTAGCTATAGGCATTGTGTAAATAACATTTAAAAAAGGACTAGTTGACTCACTGCACCTTCTTCAATTGTATTGAAAACAGCTGTTTTTCTCCAAAAGGGAGATAATCCACATAGATGTTAAAAAGTCATGTAATACATGGGAGAGAAGGCTAAAATAAATATAAAAGACTGGAAATTTAGATTTTAATAAATGCCAATCTATGAATAGTTAGCTTTAGGGCATTGCAAAAAATTAAGTTAGATGGTGTTTGGTTGCCTAATTTTCTGGTGCATTGTGATGAAATATAAGCCTCATTACTGGCAGTTTAAAAAGTGTGTGTAGTAAATGATGCATCTGAAGGGCATATTGAGAAACATTCTTGTTAATCTATGTACACAATATTCAGCTAATTAAAATGACAAAAGTGATTGACCTTTGCAAACCCTAATATATAGTGCGTTCTTCTTACAAGAGAAATGTTTAACTAAAAGTTTGCCTTGTTTAAGGATATTATAACTATTTCAAATACAAGCTCCCTTTCCTGTAACAGAACCATAAGGATCCAATTTGTAACTATAGGTCTTTTCATACTGTAACATATTGCTGCACACAGTTGATCATTTCAGCCAGGGATCAAAGAATGTCTGAATCTAAAAATTTTAATGATTTTGTACATTTTGTTCAAAATCAGATTTTTATAATATACACCTTTAAAGAAACTATAAAAATGCTATTTCAAAAATAAAATACTTAGCACTTTTTATTTTAATGCTTACTACTGTACCAGTTATTTTTTAAAATAAACATTGATGCAAATTGCCATTGAAGTGTATTGATTTACGGATTTTTTGCACTAGAGCATAGATATTTTTGTGTAAATATATTGTACAATATTACATAATTTATACTTATTACATTTATACTGCTCTTACCAGATTAATAAAAAAAAAAAATTTTGATTTTTGGATCTAAAACTCAATCTGCTAGTGGAACTATAAGAGACAAATTGGTAAAACGTAATCTTAATAGGTTAATATGCTGTTAAAAAATATTTTTGTGGCGGATCACACTGAGTAAGGCCCTCCTTGTTTACCTAATATTTTGCTCCTTTCTGTATTTGAAAACATGCATTGAATAGATGACTCTCAGTACTTAGCCCTCTGTACAAACGTGTGGTGATATCCGGCAACAGACAGCAGCCACTTTGTCTTCTGGAGCTTCCCATTGCAGAGTGTGTGTAGCAATGTGATACTAGCCAGTCCCAATGGGGTACAAAGAGAAGGGGATCTGTGTGTTCCTTGCAAGTCTTGCTGTAACCTGTAGTCCTTCATCAAGTATCTGTCTTTTTATTATTTTTATTTTCTATATCTAAGCGCTGAGAGCTCGAAGGTATAGGTGTCAACTGACCTCACCTGATGATTGATATAGCACTTACTCTGCAATCCGTGCCCAGCTTGTCAATCTCATCTTAGTATTTATTCAAGCACAGTACTCAGTATTCATTCAGTATTCAGTATTTATTCAAGTCAGTACCTGTCTTGCTGTGGGTGTGTTTGCTACTTGTTCCCGATTCTGATTATTTGCCCCTTGGACTACCAGTATTCTGACCTTCCTTGAGATTTCATGCCTGGCTTTCATTAGATGCCTGGCTTGTCACATTTTTGTGTTAGCTGACTTCACCTCTGTTCTCCGACCTGCCCTTGCCTAATGATTTGGACTTATGCTATAGCTTTCATCATCACTATGGACCTGTCTGTCAAGCAGGCTTATTGATCATTTGCCACTTCTTGGGCCCTTCATTAGTGACTCTTTGCGTACTGAAGTCCTGAGGGCAATTGAGTGCTGGGAAGGCACAACTACCCTCCTGAGGCTAAACATAAGTGAAGATCACAGAGAGATTGCGGAATTATGTCTGGTAAACATTGCCATTTGACCCCAGGCTTTAAAGTGACATTTTTGATGGATCATTAGAGCAGTTGCAATGGCATGGTAAGGGAACAACTGAACATGGAGGTATCTGTGCTGGTTAACAGGAAGAGTCTTTATTGTCCAAGTGTACAGCTACTGTTAGCTTAGTTGTATGACTACTACATAAACATTTCAGAAAACTAATCTATGGAAAGGTGTCTTTCAGAATACTCCTGAAAATTATATTAATGAAGGGATATAGTTAACATCTAATATATAGAATAATGTAGCATTTTATTGATCTCAAAATGCAAAATCTATGTCTCTCTCTAAAAGCTGTGTTACATTCCTGCAATAATTGGCTCCTGAACATTAAACATATTTAGTAGAGTTTAAATGTGTTTTTCAAATGCACAATTAACAATTACAAAGTCCACAACAGTCCATTAGGGTTGTGAATCGTTTAATCTGCAAGATTGTAAATGATATTTAAATCTTTAGGGAACACAGTGGTAATATTAAACATTGTACATCCCAGTGTGTGTCAATTGCTGCTTTCTCAACATGTTTTTTTTTTAGTACAGGGGACACACAAGCCAAAGATGGGATCAGCAATGATAGGGATGGATTTGTATTTAATTACCAGGGTAAATGAGAAGAAGATTGGCATGCGGGTGATGTAAAGAGCAAGAAGCAGGCAGGACTTTGAGGAGGGAGGAGAACACATTTTTTTGTTATCCCACTTTTGGGATAACTATTTAGGAGCAATGTGGTCGATTCTATTGTAACTTGATGGGCTGTTTTGTTTTACTCCATGTGCATGTATTGTGTTGGATTTTATTATGGATATTATTATGCATGACCACTTTATTATGAATATTTAAATTATCAGTTATTTTGATTGATTTAAAATGTAGCACAAAGAGCCTAATGCAGTTTCTTAAAAAAGGGTATTAGTCTTAAATTTGCAATAGCTTGCCAAGAATGAAACATACTACATGTAACCTGCCTACTCTTCTCCTCCACACAACTACCACTTAGAAATGGTGACTGTAGGAAATTTTATGGCTAGGCCTGCCAATGTCACAATGCTGCACCTGGGATTGAAACATGAATAATGATGAAGCATGGTACCCAGTAAAAGGGGCATCTTCGTAATAGTATGATTTCTCTAACTAACATTCATCAGTTTACTTATACCTATTAAGGGAGACATTTTTATTTTTTTGCCTTTCCTCCTCTGGATGTTCATAATAAACGCAATTAAATTTTGTAAAATAAAAGACACACAATAAAAAAAAACTATAATGAATACAATAAAATTCTAGTTCACGTACTGGACCTGAAGTGTTCATTCACCTTAGGAGGATCAAATCTGAATAAGGCAAGGAAATGCAGGATCAAACACAAATAAAGCAACTATTCAAACCTTTACTCCATTTTCCCATCCCAAACAGGTATTTGTTATTACACTCTGCAAATGATCATCCTTATAATCATCCATTGTTTTTGGAATATCCATTTCAGCATAGTGCCATGAGATGCTTCAGTGTGTTTAATAATTAATACAATTCTGTTTATTTTTACCTCTGTAAGTTGTTCTGAAATTAATTAAGAAACTGTGGCTTGGAATGAATCATTTGTTTCCACATGCCAAAGTAAAAATAGATCCTGACAACGTTTCCCTACTGGCAGTCTGTACATCTGACAGACAATTAACCATCAGTTCTTACTTACAGCAATGTGTTTTCCAGAGACAGGCTGATAAATTTTGGCTAGGTGGTCAGCAGGAATGACCAATGGTGCAACACGGTGTCTATAGCTTGTTTCTAATTCACTCCAGGATGCAAAAGGGTTTACGAGACACCTGCCATGTTCTAATAGTTGAAACATATTTATTTTCCTGAAGTGCTGAGAGTGTTTAGAAAGAGCTTGGGGATGTACTATAGGAACACTGTTAAAATGTCAATAGATAACATAATTGACAGATAGGTATTACCGTTGCATTTTTTTACCATTTCAGTGCCAGATCACTTACCTCCTATAAAACTACATTTCCCTTTTTGTTGAAAAAACAGATATTACAGCTCATACACATACTTTACAGGATAGATGGAGCTTTCTTTTGGCAGACCGACATCAGTGTTTCTTGACCTTTTAAACATGGGGGAAGCCTTGAAATAACTTTCAGGTCTTCAGAGAACTTCTGCTGTAATTACTATATCCACATGACATAGTGGTCAGTAAGAAGAATTGCCTCTTACACTGCTGGCCAGCGGGAGGAATGTCACCCTAACAGTTGGTCAAAAGGATCATCATTCAGTTAAATTGACGCAAGAGGTCATTGCTCCAGGAACCCCTAGCAACCTCTAAAAAACTTTTTGGTTGAGAAACAATAACTACATGGATAGGTTTTAATTACCATTTCTGGTTACTTCTCCTTTCCTTAATAACTTCTTCGTTAATCGCTAATCGAGTTACAATGATTTCAGCAAGTTACCCCAAAAAGTACTCATACACCTTGATATAGGAATATTTAAATTCCCCTTTATGATAAGCATTTTTCTTTTATCTTTTTTAGTGCTATGGCCTGTGGAATACATCTAAATCTATCAAGACATCAATTCTGACCTTTAGTGAGGCATGAATTAAAACACAATTTAGCAGAAATAAACCTAAAAATAAAAATGCAAGCAGGTAGGTTCGTTTTTGCAAATAGGACAGGCTATATCTCTTCTGCAATAAAACACATTTACCTGCCTGTTCACAATCCTCTCTGTGTCGTATGCACAGTTCAGTGTACAACTTCCCCATGTGCATGATTTTATTCATTCTGGCCTGGGCTTTATGAATGGCCAAATATCCCGAACTCAGAAGAGGACTGGCTTAGGATGTTGGTGCCAGCAAAGAAGCAAGAAAAGGCGAGATTTCTTAAATAATTGCCAATTCCTGTTTTATTGCAGAAAATAAAGTAATCATACACCTGAATTTTTGAATGACTCCCATTTCTGTTTCCCAGTTATGGTATAAAGAATATATATAAGGCAAAACAACACTGAACTTGAAGGCATTCATTAATGAAAACACCATTTAGGATAGTTGCCTATTGCTTTACTGTGAGCAGGAAAGTGACACTTACGCTTTCCTTGACTATAACAGAGTGGCGTCACCCTATTGACCCTCCTGGCTATGCTTTCTGTCTGGTATAGGGGTCTGAATTACAACATAGAATTACAATGACATGAATATATTTTTGTGCAATGTTCCCAGATATTTTGTAGTCATAGTCAAGTGATCACTGGGATTTTAGGGTTTGAGATGCTATTAGGATTCGATTCTAACTTCATAGTGGGAACACAGTATATACAGAGGTGCCCAGTAAAAAAAATTAGAAGCTTATAGGCTGATTAATTTAAATCCTAAGCTTAGTCCAGATCAGTTCTGATTAGTGTTCACAGCTAATAGTGGTTGCTGTTGTACCGACTAAAATGAACTATTGACCGCTAAAATAAACAATCCTATAAGCGATGACTTATATAGGGTGTGCAAGCAGAGTTTCCTTGGCCCTCTGTAAACAATACCTTCTTCCACATTTTTTATGTCTGGCTATTGCTTTCAAGCTAACATCTCAGTAACTTGGCAAGAATGCATGAATATATTTCTGATATGTCACAATTACTACATTGCTTGCCAGTGGGAATGATGTCACCTTCATAAAATGCAAGAAAATCATTGGTGTCAGTTAAACTGACCTGAGAGTCACAAATTGCTCAATGCTTAAGGAACCCCTAGCACTCTCCGGATGAACCCTGATTGAGAAGAACTGAAGTAAACAATCTGTAACATTGCATCTAAGTGACTTTTAGCAAAAGTTCTGTGATCTATGTGTGAATATAACCAAGAAATGAGCAAACCAAAATGTTTTAAATTTAGTTGTTTTTGAATATCTGTAAATGCTGATTATGGACAATGTCATAAAACTCATGACACTATTCTTCTGAATAGTAAATGAAGGCATTGCCACAAGGAGAACTTGGGTCCCTGTGAGAGGTTAAACAATGTAAATGATAAACTTACACATCACTTAGTCTGCATGCACTTAGGCCAGGGTTTCATTTGTCATGGCCATAGTCCTATTGAACATTGTGCTACCATGCATTGCCTATTCGTTTAAAAGAAATATGTGCAGCAACATGCATTGTGGTGTGCTGTATTTCAGGTCCTTTGCCAAGGTGCATTGAGATGGCATTTAGATTTAACAGGATTCATTTAAGTTCATACAGGGCAAAGGCTCAGTCAGACATTTTTTCCTTCCCTCTCTTCCCTGAGCTGGTGGTAGTGGTTTTGAAGAAAGTTAGGAAAAATCTGCACACATACAGAAAATGCTAGATATTATTTTTACTATAAACATGTTGGAATGCTGTTTTACATGTCTTGTTTTGACAGCTAGGAACAATAAAATCTATGGTCCCATTCACATGAATGTAAACAAGTCATGACATGCCTTGATATACTTGGTGTATATGTTTGTCAGATTGTAGTTATGCTTTCTGAATAAAAACTAAAGTGTAAATAAAGGCTTTTAGGAACAGAGTTAGACCCTACATTTCACACTTATTTCTCTGTCAATGTGCATGTAGGGGAGATTGTTTGTTTAACTCTAATGGTGAATATTGTCACTAAAACAGAAAATAGGAAGAAACCAGAGTTTTATGGCTCTTCCAAGAATATGAGATGACGGGAAAAATTTCTGTAGGGACACCTGTCCAATAACTTTCATATTCCTTTTAACTCTTCCCTATCCTATGCAACATTGAAAACTACTGACTAGTGATTACACATAGGGGCCTGATTTATTCAAGCTCTCCAAGGCTGGAGAGGATACACATTCATCAGTGATGCTGGGTGATCCAGCAAACCTGAATTGGATTTCTGGAAAGTCAAATGCTATTTGCTAGCAAATGTTTTAAATCCTAGACCAGATCCATTCCAGGTTTGCTGGATCACCAAGCTTCACTGATAAAAGTGTATCCTCTTCAGCCTTGGGGAGCTTTAATAAATCACGGCCCATTGTGAGCTGCCTTAGGTGCTTGTGGTAGGGATCACAAGGCAGCGAGCAGGAAAACAAACGAGGGTGAAGTGCAAGCTTTAGGCGTCTGCCTGTTCTTTATTAGCAAGTTGCTCAAAAACTAAACAAACAACAAAATAAACATTAGCCAACCTATCCTGACTAACCCATTCGGTAGCCCTCTCTACTCTAAACAAAGGAAAATGCAAATCAAAGTCTATCAGTATAAATGGGCAACTCAGTCTCTAGGGACTTCTCTTGCAACTTTCTTTGTGGAGTTCTTCCTCCACAGCATCCATCTGCCTACTACATACAAGGCTCCTTGAGCAACAGGTGACTATTTAAAGCACTGGGATCTCCACCAAGACTTGATTAGTGAGTACATATGTCCTTATTGACTGCACATTACCATGCATGTGTTTTCAGAATTCAAATATTTCAAGGCAAAATCTTTATTATTTAATCAAAGATTGTTCAGTTGTCAGTTTGAGCAAACCTGAATGTTTTTAATGTATTGAATACAACCTTTAGCAAAATCCAAAGGGACAGGAAGAACATGTCTCGCATTTGTGTTATTATCAATATTTTTCACATATAATTACATTACGAATTTATTTTATATGACATAGAATCCCACTAGTAAAGATATCTCTCTGAGCTTACCACTGTTACCACATCTGTCAATTCACATTGACTACAGAAAACAGCATGGCTCTCAAACTGTAGAGAAATACTTCAAGCTCACCTATTAAAATAATTTAAAAAATATATAAACTGACTGATGATAACCTCTTCAAATGTGCTTATTTTTATCATGTTTGCAAATTTGCTGTTATATAAATATATATATATATATATATATATATATATATATATACT